>NC_050446.1:22748579-23091334 GCF_903995425.1 Onychomys torridus | reverse complement strand
GTGGAAAGATTTTAACAGCCAGATGACCAGGGAATTTGCTATAAGAATAGCTCCTAGTAATGTCAGAAGCTACACTCATATACCTCACCAACATGACTCCCTAAACATTAGCTGAACAAGAACAGCAATACACATGTCAAAGTGGACTGGGGTAAAGCTCTGGAGGCTAAACCATACACAAAGTCTTATAAACAACTAAGGAAAACAAAGAATGGGAGAAATAGTCTTCTATAGGAAAGAAGACACCAGATGGCTTTTTGATACCAAATAATCATCCCTGAAAACATACATACAAATAACATTATACAGACTAAGAAATATATATATATATATATAAAATCATATGCATGTAATAACATCTATTGAAATAAGAGACCATTAATTTGAAAGGAGAGGTATATGAAAAGGCTTAGATGAGGAAAAGGGAAGGGGTAATTAATGCAATAATGCGTTAATAATTATAATGAATAAATAATGCAATTATATCTCAAAAATAAAAGAAATAAACAAAAGGTGGAAAAGAATAGAGAAATACACTGAGCACTGACCTTTGGCCTTGTGTGCTTGTCCTGTTCACATGTACATGTGTGTATACAATGCATGCTATCTTAATCAGTATTCTGTTGCTTTGAAGGGACGCTATGCCCATGGCAGCTCTCATTAAAGAAAGCATTTCATTGGGGCTTGCTCACAGTTTCAGAGGTTTAGTCCATGATCCTTATGGAGGGAAGCATGGAAGCACTCAAGCAGACAGGGTTGCTGAGAGTTCTGCATATGGATCCACAGGCAGCAGAAAGAGAGATATTGGGTCTGAGTTGAGCTTTTGAAAACCCAAATTCCACCCCGCAGTGATACACTTCCTCCAACAATGCTACAACTACTCCAACAGGGCCATACTTCCTAATCTCTATCAAGTAATACCACTCCCTAATGACCAAGGATTCAAATGTATGAGTTTATGGGGGCATTTCTATTCAAACAACCACACACATGTACACAAGCAATGATTTGAATGAAAAATGAACCCATAGGACTGATTACTTGCACTTTACAATAGGGTCTCCATTCACAAACAATTTGACATAAGAAATTGTGCTTCACTTTACTTTCCTTTGGTTTTCTCATTGGCAACTTTAAAGTACTTATTCTCCCATTAGTGCCTAACAAAGTATACACCATAAAAGTTAGTCTTTATATATGTCATAATATAATTTTTCAAAATATATAATCTCTAATATCAAGTATATGTTATGGAATAATCTTTTTGTATACTGTAAAGATATGTCTTTGCCAAAATGCCTTCTGATTGATTTAATAAAAGGCTGACTGGCCAACAGATAGGCAGGAAGAGGTTATGTGGGAGAGCAAAACTGAGAGGACCCTAGGAAGAAGTAGGGCAGAGTCTCATGGTCACCAGCCAGACACAGAGGAAGTAGTCAAATAGACAAGCCATACTGAAAAGGATACCACAACATGGTAGAGTATGGATAAGAAATATTAGTTAATTTAAGTTGAAAGAGCTTATTAGTAACAAGCCTAAGCTATCAGCTGAGCATTTATAATTAATAATAAGTCTATGTATGGCTATTTGGGGAGCAGGCTGGGAGAATAGAGCTGACAGGTGAAACAGAAAATCTGCCTACAAGTATGACATAGTTTAACATCAATGAGTGTTTCCATCTTTACCACACACGAACACATACTTTCCACATAGTGGCTTCTGAGGATTTTTTTCTTTCAAAACGGACAAGTCATTAGCTAGAACATATTTTTCTTCCTTTGGTTTTGTAAAGTCTGGTTTTGGTTGCTTTAGATTGGACTGGAGTCATTAATCTATTTGTATTATAACTTTGGTGACCATTGTTAAGAAAAGGCCACTAAAATTAATGAAGTTTTCAAATATTCACTTGAAGTTACTGTTACTTGAAACATGAGAACAACATGGCCTTTTTGCTGGGGAAAGTAAGTGCTCAACCTTTTGCCTTGGAGTACAAAGACACTATATTTGGAGAGTCTGGAGTATCAGTCTCCTCTATGGGAATGACTGCACTATAACTGTTGGGTTTAAAAGTGAAAACTCTGTCCACAGCCACCTCTGCCAGACCAACCACTTTCCATTTTCCACTTCCATCTCCCAACCTGCCACCATCTCCAAACCCAAGCCTAGTTTCAGAGAAGCAGTCTGTCAACCTTTGTTTCAAACCACGTTGGCATGGTAGGTATAAGTCACTTCTTCCCTTTCCCATTTGCCCTCCACTCCTCATCCACCCTGTGACCATCTCCAAACCCACAGGCCTAGATCCAGATCCATGGCCTTCAAACCTACACTATTGAAGAGTCAACTCTGACTGGTGAGATGTTCCTGTCTTCACCCATCCTTCTTTCTTCTCAGGGCCACCTCTGCACCCACCTACTGTGCTTTGGGAACCATCTCTGACCGGCCCAATTCAACAGCTCATCTACCTGCTAGCTCATCTACCTGCTTTAGTCGTCATAGCTCAAGTCACACAGCTCTTGCTCTGGTCCAGTATAAATTAAGACAGATTATCACATCAGACACAACAAAGAAAGACACATACCCAGGTCACTTTGCAAAAATAAAAACATGAATGGCTAAGACAGCATGTCTTACATCAAACCCACTAGTCTAATGAGAACTACCTAGAAAAACCCTAGGACAAAAAAATTTAAATAACAAAATTTATAAAATAAACAAATAAATAAAGATAAAAATTCAATTAATTTAAAGATGACAAAAACAAATATGTCATTGAACGCCAAAAGGATAGCAATAAATGCTTGTGTGATGTTCAGGAAAATACAAACTGAATACAAAATGACTGAATAAAATGATTACTATCTTCATTATTTTGAAGATAATCCAGGATTTGAAAACTGATTTTAATAAAGAGAGAGAAACATTGAAGAGAACACAAACTGAAATGAAAATGAAGTTAACAAACTCAGTATTCCAACTAAAAAACTCAGGGGGAAAGCTGACAAGTAAAATGAATCAAACAGAAGAGAGAATATCGGGGTCTGGTGGTAAATATTTTGCTAGATTAAAAAAATGAAAAAATTAAAACACAGAAAAGTAGCATGTGGGAAAGGTGAGACACCATCAAAAGCCCAAATCTTCAAATTATAGGCAAACCTAGCAAGAATGCCAGATCAATGGCACAGACCAGATATTTAGCAGTATCTCATGGAGGAAAACATACTCATATAGATAGGAAAAACACAGAACCACAACTAAATAAGACAAGAAAAGAAATGCCCCACAACATGTAATAGTTAAAACACTAAAATACATAGAACAACAAAAGAAAAGTATTGAAAGCTGTGAGAGAAAAAAATACAGTCATATATAAAGGAAAATCCATATGAACAACACCTGATTTCTCAATGGAAAATAAATCCAGCTCATGCACCAAGAGGGGACTGGACCTGCCTGTACTGAATCCACCAGGTTTAAATGAATCCCCAGGGAAGTCTTGGTCCTGGAGGACATGGGAATGGAGGGGAGGGGCTGGGGGGAAGGTGGGGGTGGGGCGGGAGGGGGGAGGACAGGGGAACCCATGGCTGATGTGTAAAATTAAAACACATAATAATAAAAAAATGAAAAGAAAAAAAAGAAAAGAAAAGCCAGAAGAGCCTGTAATAAAGCACTCCAAATTCTAAGAGACCATTACTACCAACCTAAACCACTCTACCCAGCAAAATTATGTCATAGTTGAAGGAGAAAAAAAAAAAAACTTTTCATGATACAAACACCCAAAAAGATTCACATCCAACAACAACAAAAATGTAAGCAGCATACTAGAAGCAACACTTTGAACTAAAGAGAGAAATGGGTACAACCAAGAGTCTTCAGACAGAAAAAACAAATGAAGCTCTAATTAGTGAAATACAAAGCACAACTAAGAATAAAAACAGACAAAAACTACAAAAAACAAAAATGAATGCAATTGACATAGTTTAAATATTAATGGCTTTAATGCCCAAACCAAAAACACAGGCTAATAGCCAGGCAGCAGTGGCACACACCTTTAATCCCAGCACTCGGGAGGCAGAGGCAGACAGATCTCTGTGAGTTCAAGGCCAGCCTGGTCTACAGAGTGAGATCCAGGACAGGCACAAAAACTACAGAGAGTTCCTGTGTTGAAAATAAAATTAAAAAAAATTTTTTTTTTAAAGCAGACTAGCTGAATGGATTAAGAAGCAAAATTCACCTACCTGATGTCTCTAAGAAACCCTCATCTTGGTTTTAAAGACAAGTACCACCTTAAAATGATATCTACAGAGTATCACAGGCAGATTCCAAAGAAAAACCATTCTTCTCTGTAGCACATGGAAACATCTCCAAGAGAGACCACATGCTGGTACACAAAGCTAACCTAACAAATACAGAAAATGGAAACAATCTCATGTAGCCTATCTGATCCTTGTGCAATAAAACTTAAAATCAACAACAACCGGCATGCTAGTAAGTGCATATTCATGTGTACAACTTATTACTGAATGGTGAGTGGGTTAAAGAAGAAATACAAATATTCCTGAAACTAAATGAAAATGAAAACACAACTAAACATCTGGGACACATGAAAAGCAGTTCTGAGAGGGAATGTTCTAGCCCTAAGTGCCCACATTTTTAAAAATCAGAAAGAACATAAATAAATGGTGTAATGATGCAACTCAAGAATTTGGGGAGGAAAAAAAAAAGAACAAACCAAACCTGTGGAGAGCTGATGAAATAATTGAGTAAATGTGTATTGCTAACATGAATACAGCCATGTAAAGAAGAACATTGTTGCCTCAGACCCAGAAGAATTGGCAAAGCTTTCTTCCAGGTAAGGCTCAGAGGCATGACAAAGACTTCCTTCCTCTGGTCCAAGTACACGTGTTTATAAATGATTGTCCAAGGTGTTTAAAAACTGCTGGTTCCTCCTCGAGGGATCTGAACAGAGAGTTCTCAAAAGGAAAAATAAAAATGACTGAGAAAAATCTCAGAAAGTGTGCATCATCCTTAGCCATTAGGTAATTGTGCATCAAGAGAACTTGACAATGCATCTTACCCCAGTAAGAAAGTAGCCGACAGTAAATGCTGCAAGGTTGTGAGGAAAAGGTAACTCTCCTTCACTGCTGGTGGGGTGCAAACTGTTGCAATCTCTTTAGAAATCAGTATGGAGAATCCTCAATGAACTAAAGAGAAATTTTCCACATAACCATTTCCCAAAGGACTCAACATCGTGTTCCACAGATACTTGCTCATCCACAAAGGATAGGATATAAAGACCTAAACATTTTTTTCAATAGATAAACAGATATGGAAAATATAGGGCATGTTACATAATGGAACACTATTCAGTTGTAAAGTAAAAAAGAAAAGCTGAAAAAAAAATAGTCAAAATACCAGGAAGCCTGCTGTGAAACAGTCTCTCCAGAACAACGGCAATATCAATAGACATGCTAACACAGAGTGGGTAGGGGAGTCTCAGGGAGTCTCAGGGTGTCTCACGCCCTTGACAAAGAACGACAGGCAACTAATCATTATTGAGAGAGATGGAACTACTCTTTCCACAGGATGACCCCTCCCACCACCACTGGTTGTCAAATACAAGTGGTCAGTCCTGAAACCATACACATAAACAACAAAAACAGAGCTCATAGGTTGCATTTATAGATTTGCACATACATAGAAAAATACAAAGAAAGCAAGGCAATCAGTTTGAAAGGGAGGAGGAGGAGAGGGGACGTTTAAAAGGAGATGAAGGGAGAAAAGAGAAAAGGGGAAAATGATATCATTACTTTTTAATTAAATTACACGTAAAATAACAGAAATTTTTAAGGATGTTTTTAAAAAGAAATAAAAACAAAAGTAAAGGAGTCTTTTCATTTAATAGAGACTAAAGATAAATCCAGATGAAGTATATATTGTGTAAAATGGCCACCTTTATTATTAAACAGAACATGAGACTGTTAGTTTTCTGCATTTCTCCAGGAAAATTAAAAATAAAAATGTTCTCTATTGGTTCTTAGACAAGGACTCTGGAGTGCATTTGTGGCCTGTCCTTCCCTTCCACATTGTATCACTGAGCCCCTCTCAAGATAGTTCATTCTTCCTTATGAAAAACTATGAAATTCTTTCAAGTGTTTATGATTATCATTTGTGTGTCTTCTAACCTAGCATGTTCTAACACATCAACCCAGGGTGCTGCCCCCACCCTTCCTCATTCTATGATTCAGTTTAAAGAATCCTTCAAAAGATCATACTAAATAAATAACAAGTTAGCTCTCAGGCAAACAAATAAATTTGCATTGTTTTATATTCATCATAAATATTTCACCTAATTACCGAGGTACCTTGTTTAGAAACACGAAACAGCATTATAAATTAATTAGCACTGTCCCCGCTGATTTTCTAGAAGTTGTGTGGAACAGAAAAGCCACAAGTCCAAACAGGCTGCAAGACCACTCAGTGCACACCACACAGGAATGTCCACAAGCATTGTGAAGTGTAACCGATGGGCTGTCTTCTGAGCCACCACCGGGGTCTCTTGTTAGTGAGAATACTATTTATTTTCAAATTCCTGGTCAAAGATGCTTTTCCTTCACTTTCACTTCTTTTGCTTTCTGAGGATCTGAACAGACAAAAGCCAGTGTTGTCATGTTGATGGTTAAAGCTGTATTTTCTTCTTATTGCCAAGTAGAAATACCTTACATTACTAAAATGTAAGCAAATATTTTGAAAGTTTTGGAAGGCCATGGATGTAAAGCAAATATAATAGCAAAACAGAGATGATACGAAATTTACTATTTCATATCTAAAGTAAAAGTAACATATTTTTTAACTAACTGCAACATTTTAATGATTTTTTTCTGAACTTACTATCAAATAATTGATAATTCGTAATATTTCTAAATGGTGATAACATAAGCCAAAGGAAATAGAAAAGTTCATAATCTTGAGCTTAAGTTGAAAACAGTAAGATGTCCATATTTTATTAAAAACAGAGTCATAATATTTTGCCAAAAATGAATTTAAGTATGATTCCTCAAGAACAAGTGTTATAAATATCAAATTAGGCCCCAAGTCTTAATGCTTAAGCCCATTTAAAAATTTTAATTGCATCATTATAGAAGTATTGTATTTGATTTTTCCAAATAGTCTTAATTATATATATATCATTATAAAATACTTGAGCTTTTTCATTATTAGACCTTAAAGCGTCTGCTGATTCTTTACTGAGATCTCTGCTCAATCAAATTGTTTGTCTTTTCGTGAACTAGCAACAGCCTGAAGGAATTAGTGCTTACAAGAGAAAAAAATCAAGAAAAACAAAAATATTTTGTTTGACCAAGTGAAAAAATACCAAAAATGGTTTGGTTTAAATGATACACTGAGTCTTAGTCTCCCTAACTTAAGCAGCTTGGATTTTTCTCTGAACAGTTGTGAAATCAACTTAAATCCGTTTAATGCTTACATCTTATCTTCAACATGCCTTTTTTGGCAATATTGCTGGATGTTTTGTCAAAGGGGCTATAATGGAAACCAAGATAATTAACATGGAAAATATTTGAGTTGTGGGGGTTTTGTTGCATGTGTACATGCATTAAAAATGAGTATATACATCACATTCAACAAAGCTAGGAAGCACAGTGGAGACTTTGCTTTGAGGCAAAGGATCAAAACATCCCCACTAATGCACAGGAGCCTGGCTATGGTCTCTGACAGCCCCCATTTAGGCTACCCAACAGGAGCCAACTGTAGATTCCAGACTGCAGTTTCATGGAGGCCTTTTGAGTTGACCACTGCTTTGACCACATTATCAGTTTAAAAGCTATCTTCCTTGGTCATGTATGGAGTGCCAAATTGAAAAGTGGCAGGTTGATTATGTTAGCAAATTCCCAGAGTTTTCTGAGCAAGTATTAGACTGTAGTCTGAAAAATACCGGACAACAACAGAAAAATCTCCTTGTCTATCTCCCCTAGGAACTAATCTTTCCTCTGCCCTGCTATAGCTTCTGTTATAGCCATAGCCTGTTGTTGGCTCCTCCATAATCCCACATCACTTTTCCTAACTTCACTTAATTTGATATTGCTATTAATTATCCAGTTGTTTGTGAATCATAAATTCTATGCTGAAAGTAAGAATGAAATTAACTGGGAAGGGAATTAGGGAGAAAGAGACAGAGAGGGAGAGAAAGGGAGACAGAAAGAGAGAAATAGAGACTGATAGAGACAGAGTTCAATTAGCAGAACGAAGCCTGGCCTGGTAGCACTTGCCCATGACCCAGCTACTTGGAAGGTTCAAACAGGAGGATCACAAGTTGAAGATCTACCTGAGCCATAGAGTGAATTCAAGGCCAGTTTGGACATCTTAGATCCTGTCTCAAAAAAAAAATGTGGAAATAAAAGTTGAACATACAGCTTAGTGTGTAGGGTCCTTGATCAGCCTATGTAATGCCCGAGGATCTATGCCCAGTACTGACAGGAAAAAGAAAAGAAACTAAAAATTATATTTATTTATACTAATGATGGAAATAATAGACATTTTAGGTTAATGTTTTTATAAATGTAAATTGATCTTAGTAAAATGTTCTATTACCATGTAATAGGGATTTTTTTAAAGATTTCCATGTTACTGATTTATAGTTTAATTTAAATAGTTGACAGGCATGTCAAGTAATAACTGTCAGACAACATAAGAATGATAAGATCCTGTTAAAACGTTAAGAGTCGGTTGTGGATTTAACTCAGTGCTAGAGCACTTGCCTAACAAGCGCCAGGCCCTGGGTTCAGTCCTCAGCTCTGGCAAAAATAAATAAATAAATAAATAAATAATAATAATAATAAATAATAATAATAATAAGTTAAGAGTCAATAATAAAGACATTAAAAGATAAACAATAAATATTTTATTTAACTATGTATTAAATACTTAGGAATATTGGTTGTTCTACAGCACTTACAGTGCATTTGATGCATTTTCAATTCTTTCTAAACAAATAAATGATCGTTACCTAGCATGAGGGAAAAGCTCATCATGTAACAACTTTTCATGACTGTGGCAAATATTTGAGCAAAATAGCTTATAGGAGGAATTACTTATTATTGCTCATGATTAGAGCATGTCAGGTCTGTAGTAAGCTATTGATATACAACATCATGGTAGCAGGATGTGGCCAAGAAAAACTGTTGGATGCATGACAACCAAGATGAGGGATAAAGAAAGATAGAAAAAAATATGGACTAGGAATAGGCACACAAAAGTATGCCCAGTTCATCCAAACAGTCCCCAATGCCATACTAGTCCATTTAGCTGTTATTCCAAAGATAAACTAACCCATTCCTAAAGTTAGAACTCTAATGATCCAAGCAATTGTCAAGAGACTTCTCCTCTCTCTCCTCTCCTTCAAGTCCAGTCACCCAATCTCACACCCATCTCTATAGCAGAACACCTGCTGTGGCTTCACTCTACTCTATCCCCCCATCTCCAGGGGATTTATACAAATCTTCTCCAACCTTCTTCTCTATTCATCCTGTTACTCCGGTCCCAAAGTCCATTATCTGAGAACCCACCAGCCAAGCCTGCCAGAGAAGCAAGTAGCTCAGGTAGGCTAGCTTCAGATCCTCACTCGCCTTCCTTTACTTCAAATCCAATCAACCCCTTAATTGCATCTCCAGCCCTGTAGCAGGCTACCTGTTGTGGCCTCTCCTCACTCTCTTCCCCAATTCCAGGGGACTAAGCAGATCCTGGTGTAACATACTGCTTTCATCCTTCCTGTGGACCACCTCAGCCTAGTCCCTCATAGCCTACTCCCATCCTTAAGTGTCAGCTCCCAATACTTCAGAAATAAATAAAACAGTTCAATGCCTTAAAGTTGAAATAGAATCAATTTAAAAAAATAAAAACCTCAAACTTAGAGAAATCTGGAAATGAAAAATCAAGGAACTCAAACAGGAATCTCAGAAGCAAGTCTCACAAATAGAATACAAGAGATGGAAAACAGAATCTAAGGCATTGAAGAAGTGATAGAAGAAAATGGTACATTGGTCAAGAAAATGCTAAATTTAAAAAACTCCTGGCATGAAACATCTGGGAAATGTTTCCCAGTTTTTACAGCATGAAAAGAGCAAATCTAAGAATAATAGGAAGAGAAGAAAAAGAAGAAACCCAGGTCAAAGGCCCAGCAATTATGTTCATCAAAATCACAGAAGAAAATTCCCCTAACCTAAAGAAAGAAATGCCTATCAAGGCACAAGAAGCACACAGAACACCAAATAGAAAAGACTAGAAAAGAAATTCCCATCAACAGAGGATAATTAAATTACTAAATGTACAGAACAGAGAAAGAATATAAAAACTGAAAGGGAAAAAGACCAAGTAACAAACAAAGGCAAATATAGAATAACATGTCTCAGTGGAGACACTAACATCCAGAAAGGCTTGGACAAATGTTCTAAAGACTCTAAAAGCCCATAGATGCTAGCCCAGACTACTGTACCCAGCAAAACTTTCAATTACAATAGACAGTAAAAATAAGACATTCCATGATAAAACCAAATTTAAGCAATATTTATCTACAAATCCAGTCCTACAGAAGGCACTAGAAGGAAAACTCCAACTTAAAGAAGTTAACCATGCCCGAGAAAATAAAAGGAACAAGAGTGGAAGCACACACCATCACCACCACAACAACAACAACAATAACAGGAATCAACATCACTGCTCATTGATATCTCTCAACATCAGTTGTCTCAATTCCCAAATTAAAAAAACACAGATTAATAGAATGGGTGCAAAAACTGAATCCATCCTTCTGTTATATCCAAAAAATGAACCTGAACACAGTGGGTCTCAACCTTTCTAATGTTGTGACCCTTTAATACAGTTCCTCATGTGGTGGTAACCCCCAACCATAAAATTATTTTCATTGTTACTTCATAACTGTAATTTTGCTACTGTCATGAATTGTATTGAAAATATCGGATATGCAGGATAGCTAATATGTGAAAGGATCATGATACCTCCAAATGGGTTGTGACCCACAGGTTGAGAATCTCTACCTTAACATCAAGGATGGACATTATCTCAGGGTAAAAGGGTGAAAAAAAGATATTCCTAGAAAATGGACCTAAGAAACAAGCTGATGTAGCCAGTTTAATATCTGACAAAATAGACTTCAAACCAAACCTAAGCAGAAGAGATAGGGAAGGAGACTACGTATGTGTCAAAAGTAAAATCAACCAAGAGGTCATTACAATTCTTAACATCAATGCCCAAACTCAAGGGTAAACAAGTTCATAAAGGAAATGCTACTATACCTTCAACCACATGTTGACCCTCACACAGTGACAATGGGAGATTTAAATACTCCACTCTTGCCAATAGGCAGATCATCCAGACAATAACTAGAAGTCCAATGTGCTATCCATTACAACCCCAAGCCAGGTCCAGACAAAAACTAAACAGAAATTCTGGAGCTAACTAACATTATAAACCAAATGAACCTAACAGATATTTGGAGATCTTACAGATCATTTCACCAAAACACAAAATAAAATACCTTGTTCTTAACTCCTTTAGGAACTTTCTCCAAATATGACCACATACTTAGACAAAAATTGAGTCTCTACAGATACAAGAAAATTGAAATAACACCCTGCATTCTATTTGACCACTACAGATTAAAACTGAATATCAACAACAAAGGCAACAGAAATCTTACAAACTCATGGAAACCAAACAGTTCACTACTTAATGAAAAATAGGTCAAGATAAATATTAGAAAGAAATTTAAAATGCAATCCCTAGTATCCATACACTATTTCTCCTGACCTCTCCTTTTGTGTTCACCTACATCCTAGATTGCCTCCTAGTGATTATCTACAGATCCCAAATGTAACACATATAGAATCAAGGTATTTACTCTTAGATTTTTTTCCCCAGTGTGACTCTCCTTGTTCTATTTATTTCCTCACAATTGTTATGCACGCCCAGTTCAGAATCTTCGTCTTGTTCCTTTGTACCTACCTAGTTTTCCAAAGTCTATCATTCTTTTGTTTACATAGCTTTACTTTTCTTACCTATTATCTCCAACTCTGATACAAGCACCTTAGTAATTTAGTTGGATTCCATGAGCACCTAACTATGATCTAATTTTTTCCATCCCCAACTTGACAGTTTAAAACATGAACAAATTCATCTTTGAACACTACCATGAATGTTTTATCCACTCTCCCTTTGATTTCACCCAACTATGCCTCAAATTAAGTAAATGCCCTTTCCTCCACATTCACAAATGCCTGGTTATTTCTAGCCCTTCTTTTTCCTTTGTTTCTATATACATGTTCTGTATTAGAATGGACCACTTCTGGCTTGCCATTTCTGAAACAGAAGAAACCTACTCAAAAGCAAGAGTAACTGTCTCCATAGCAGAGCGTCCTTTCTTTGTGGTCACCACAGCTCCTTTTCTTTATTGCAAATAATAGTTACTTAGTTCCACTCATCCTCATTAGTCCCTCTCTTCCAAGCTCTATGGTAAGGTCTTTGAAGACAAAGACTGTATCAACTATCTTAAAATATGCCCTTGTGTCTTATACATAGCCATTGCTGAGATGTTGGGGAATGAATCAATGGTTTTTCAGGCATAAAACTTATACCTTTTGGCCATTTTCATATTTACGTATTTCTTTTAACAAAATGATATTTTGATCTTCTGAGTAATATTTTTAAATCCTTAGAACTGGTCACCCTTCTTGAGCAGTAAAGCATTGCTCTTTTAAGAAAGCCTAGAAAAGCTGCTGTATACAAGGCAATTTCTCTTTTAGAAGGAGGTGTCTAGAATAGGAAAAAAAAAAACAGTTACTTTCTGTATGATTTATGAGTGACTAATCCATAATTAGATCTTAGTGATGGGGGTGAGCATCAGGGTTAAAGCTATTTCTTTATCCAATTAAGTCTTTGCAGGAAAACATAGGTGCATGCATACATTCTTAAAAATAGTCACAATTAAACATCCCAGTGGTATATGAATCAGGTAAGTCTGTAATTTGGCAGAGTTCTGAAGGGAAAACAGCATCAAATGATCAGTATTTCCCTGAATGCCTCTCTTATTTTAATAGCTATTACTCTCATTCTATGCTCATCTCCCCTGAGATGGTGTGTTGGTTTCTTTTCCTGACTAAGTCTTTCAAAAATTAAAGATAAATACAAGTCTCAGAATACCAACATTTCTCTCTGAGACAGTTCTTAATCCATTAAACCCAAACAGGGTGACATTGGGGCCCCATCTTACTTGGATCAGGTGAAATACTCCCTGGATAAATCTATTACACAAGTCTGTTCCCTCAGTACTGAGCCAAAAGCAACAGGAGTAAAAGCACAATAATATGGTAATATCATTCCAAGATCCCAAACATATCTGTAAAACCTCGGCTGGAAGTTGATTTAACCTCTCTGGTATTGTCATGTGACCCCTGAGGTGGCACCTTCCTTCCCTAAGTGAGCAGAGTGATTACCATTACCCTGGAAGCCAGCACTCCCTGGAGATTTGGGAGAGCCTTGAGAAGGGATAAAGTTTCATAGCTTATTGCAATTCTTCCAGCACTGAAATCTCCTGGAGCTGAAACTCATTCAGAAGTGATGAGACATTTGAAACTGCCTGAAATGAGGGCTCTCTGCTGAAGTGACTAGCTAGACCATAACCCACCTGAGAAAATGTGAGATCAGGTTCATAAAAACACAGCCACTCCTACAACAAAACAGAGGCCGTGGATGAGTTAACTTTGACCTGAACTTGATCAACTCTTTTCTTTTTTAACAGCCCATCTTTAACTTGATATTTTCAGACTACACCAATCTTTTCATTTCTCTCTCTGAATCATGTGATAACCTCTCCCTCTCTGCATCATTAGAAATGAGATAAACAAACTTCCACCCTTCCAATATCAGGGTAAATGTGTAACTACAGATTCCTCAGACCCAACAGAAATCCTCTACTCTATAGTGCAACCACACCCAGGGATCTTTCTGGCCAGTTTCCCACCCTGCAGACCACAGGAGAAGTGAGCTTTCGGAGACTTGACTGATAACCCACACATGGGCTGTCATCCCACAATAAGCAAAGCAAGAATGACAGGCCTCCTGTGCATTCACAAAATTCTTGCTCCCACATCTGAATGGATTTTCAGATACAACAAAACATGAACCTTCTACCACCCTGGATTCATGAGTTACATACACACATGTTTTAACACTGCCATCACTCAATCAGGCTGGTGTTAATGGCATCTTGTAAACCACACTTGGAGCTGACCACAGTATTCCTGGTGCAGGGCTGACCAACATAAGCTGCATGTGCTGGGAGCCTACAGAGGCAGAGAGAAAGTTAGCTTCAACGCTGGAAAAAGAAAACAGGAGCATTCCCGGGGGAGGAAAATGAACAACTGACTTGCAGAAATGTGGTAAATGAAAAAGTTAACCATCATGAAGATGATTTAGAAAGCTATTTCAGACAGCTGAGGTTCAGCAAATGGTAAAAGACTAAAAGGAATACTTATTCTCTCAGAATGCATGTGAATACTTGTGTGGACTTCAGTCTGGCTCCAGAGAGAGGTGCTTTTGGTATTAGTTTGCTTACTGAAGGTAAAAGTATAAGAAAACCAGAGGCAGAAAAGCCAATGTTTAAGACAACATGTAGGGCCACAGAAGCCACTGTTCCACTGTGGCTGCCTGCCGGTCTTTGAATGGTCATTCTGGAAACCAGAATCAAGCTGCCTCCTGAAGGGAAAAAATAATAATAAAGACGGAAGGAAATAAAAAGAGGAAGGAAAAGAAACAGACTGATCTGATGTTTTGTTGTTTTTTGTTTTGTTTTTTTAAGAGCAAAATTGTAAAGAATAAAATTAATGGGTCAGAGAGGCACATTCAACTTTTTCAGAACTGTGAAATGAGGAGCAGGGGGAGAGAGCAGGAAAGAGAAAGGGAGGAAGAGTTACAGAGAAAGAAGAGAGCCTACTAAAGAAACGAGCCCCCCTGTACAGACAGCCTGACGCCAGATGGCTTCTTCTAATAAATATTCAACCTTCACTCTGTTCCCATGTAACTTCGTTGTAAAGCTGCCAGCACACCCACACAGATCTGGGCCAGCAAAATGATTACAGTAGTACAAACAAAATAACGCACTAGAGGAAACAGACAGACAGGGTCCTGTCCACAGACAGGCAAGGCTGGGAGATGGGAGCTGATGGGCCTTTAGGTTTAATGCACTGGCGGGGAGGGCAGCTCCAGAGAGGACAAGCATTTAACTCTTATCTGAGCCCTGCTGCTCGTTGCAGCATGGGAAACTCGCACAACTTTCCTTCATAGATTACAAAGGAAAGACTCCATCTCAAACACAAGTCCCCGGCATGGCCTCTACACTAAGGACATTTACCATAATATCAGTTGAGCTAATTGCCCCCCCAATATTTACACTTTTTAAACTGGGGTAAATGTGAGGCATTGTATTTAAGGACCCTCACATTTGTTGGATGAAAACGAATCATTCACCAAGTTTCCTCCCCCCCCACACACACTTAGAAAACAGAAGTTCTCTTTAGTGTTTTCTGTTTTTAACTTCCCCCTATATGCACACAAAATGATTGGGTACTTAAATTCTATTTAAACATGATACATATTGATTCTGGATTGGGGAGACAGGAGACATTTCAATGCTTCCTTAGGAAATAATTTTTAAAATAACTATGACAATAGAAAATGCCTAATAAATGAAATGATATATGGAGGTTTGGAACCAAATAACGTCATGGTCTGCTGAACGAAAATGATAAAATAATAAAATATTATTTTTTAAATATGTTCTTGAGAGCACACTAAAATGTGGTGTTTATTCAGCCCAGAGTGAGCAAGAAGAGTCCTCTGAACTTTCTACTTCAGACATAAAGAGTGGACCAGGCCAGCTAAGTAATGAAATACAGCAACTTGAAGGAAAAATATCTTGATATAAAAGTGAGATTCTACCTTTATTTCATTTTCTAATATTTTATCTGCTATCTAAAATTGTCCAGAAACAAGAAAAATCTCACAAAAGTTCATCATAAACCAAGTTTTCTTTTGCCTCAAGATTGAAGAAATATTTCATTGGGTTATCTGTGAGCACCAGCAACTCTGTGGGAACAGAGATGTAAGAAAAACCAACAAAACAAAGCATTAAACACTTACCAAGAGCTAGATAAGTTTTAAGTACATACTGTTGTTTTGACAGTTTGAGAATCTGCACAGATTTTACATCTTATTACACCGACATCAAAAGCTGTATTGATAGGAAAGGACCACATTTCCAACAAAGAGAGGCAGATAAAAATTAGCATTTATCTTCTGGAGATATTGAGCCTTCTAATGGTAGGCCATCATGTTTTTTTCTTCCTGCAGAGAACTCTCTCAGGAAACTGAAAATGCACTAGAAGGTTAAAGCTCCCCAATTAAGGGCATGATGGAGAGCAATCTTTGAAAAGATTGTACAAACTGCACATAAGAAATACAAACAATGCAAATGTATCTGTATACAAACTATGCAGTTGTGCACTCACAAAGGGTAATGGCACGCAATAATGGAAAATTATTTGAACATCTGCTTGCACATTAATCTGCATATTTTTGCACATGCAATCACCCATTTGCATCAGCATATTTTACTTGTCGCATGCACACGTTAGACACCTGTTATTAAAAACCAGGTCCATAATGTGCTGCTGATTCATTTGAATATAATTCCATTTTCATAAGATTTATCAGAGTCCAAAGGGTAGATCTTTTTTAAGGAAAGTAACAAAATAAAGAATATGATATTAGTGATATGCTTATGTGTGTCTTTCTTTGGTATCTAGGTACAGTAGACTTTCAAGATCAAAGCAGGGATAATTTGACCATGAATGAAAGCAAAACACTGTGGTATAGTCAATGGTAACATGATCTACCATCTCTTTTCCAATAGAAAAAAGATCAATTGCTGCTACACATGCTTATCAACTATGGCAAACACTATACTACCTAGCACATAGTACATGCTCAATAAATATTTGGTGATTCCTCAGTAAAGAGGGGAATGTGTAATTTAATGAAATGTCAGACTTAGAAAGTATTTGCTGAAATGGTGTATGAGACTCTATCTGAGTGCTTTTACAGTCCATGTCACTTAATCTATTTGGAAAGAGCTTTGGGGAAATACTAAACTAAAAAGACTGGGATCTTCTGCTAACTAGGAATGTAATGTTAGACTAACTTTTCTAATTTTGTAAAGTGGGAGACTGTGTCGAGTCGGCGAGTACGTGGTACATATGGTACTGCTCTCTCTTTCGTCAACCGTGGTAGACGTGAAAAAAATCTATCCCCGCACTTTTCCCCACTGAGTCTGGACTTTGCCATAAATTCCTTCTTAGCACACAGCTCTCCAGGCAACCACCACCAACTGATCAAATTTGGCACACAAGATGAATCTATTTTCTACCCCTGGACTATATTATCTCTGAGGCCCCTTCCAAAAATTGAATCAAGAACTCTTACAGACCACTAAAATCCTACATTTTAAAGTAACTATCCTAACTATTTGGTTGCTTTCTAATTAGAGTGTATCAAATATGCTCTTAAGCTAGATGTCCATTGTTACAATTTGGAAAAAAAAAATGTGCACCCTATATAGAATTTCACTATAATAGAATTTTAATGCATTTAACCCATGAAATATGCTCAAGTAAAATAGTGTTCAATGTCTTTCCCTCTTTTGGATAATCCACAAAAGTACTCTTTTCCAGGCAGTTATGCAAAGCAGATCAGGAAAGCAGCATGAAGCAATACTTTGCACAGCACAGCCCTTCGATATGGAAGTAAGACAGCAGCATGGTCCCAGTTTCTGCCAGACAGCGTTGGTGGTGTGAGAGAAAGCACAGAAACCTGAAGGCACGTTCAAAGGACACATTCAGACTCCTTGAGTGAGATGGAAAGATGAGAAACAAATGCAGCTCTCAGGATAGGAGCTGGGAAAAGTAAACCGCCCCCCAAACCCTTCAGTGTGATAAGCGTTAGAGGCAGCTGAAATGAATCCATCACTAGCATATACTTAGAGATTGCATGGAGTCCAGCTCTCTGCAACATTTTTAGAAAAGTGAATAAGATAGTGCCTGCTTTGGGGAAAACTGGATTCCAATTAGGAAAAAAAAAAAAAAAAAAAAAAAACTAGTGTTACAAAACTCACAAGCAAGGGTACTCTTGTTTTGTTATTCCAGCTACCTAGACCCACATAAGCAGCATGTCAATCAATTACGACTGAAGGGCATGGTTTCAGCAAAGAATGTCCCAAATATTCTTTATGTGTGACAAAATGCCCTGTTGTGTGGCTTTGTCCTCTGAGTTCCTTTCCTAGATATTTATTATGCCATGATGTTTCCATTCAGAACAGTGGAGAGTTGGGTTCCTTCACCTGTATATCATGCAATTCTCCTCCTTCTAGCACAAAAACCTTTCCTCAAAGGAACTTCCATCCCCATGTTCCATCTCTGTGAAACTGATGGGACTGATGTTTACACTCTAGCTCAGTGGGCAAGTACACCATCTAGCATGCACAATGACAGCCCTATGCTGAGACTGTTAAAAAAGAGAAGCTCAAGGTATGCCCAGACTTGCAGGTAGCCACTGATCACCAAAGATTAAAAATAAAATCCAATCTAGGGAGACAGAAGAGGAAAGTGGATGCCACCAGCCCCTACTAGTGTGCTGTGAGTGCCAATATAGAGCAACGTTTGATGCTAGCTATATTTCTGGATTTGCAATTAACCAAGCCCATTTGTTTTTACTTCCCACCCACCATCCAGCTTAAAGCAGTTTAAAAGGGATTTCTATCACAAACAATGAAAACAGGCTGGCAAACTCACCACGTCACTGGCATGCAGTGCAGCAGGCAGTTGGCCCTAATGAAACCTAGACCCTAAGAATTCTGTTTCCTGCGCTGTGTCCCACATAGTCCTTTGTAGCAGCACCAGGCCAATCCCCTTTCTCCTTTCCATGCAGAAGGCTCTACTAATATTCTTTTCTGGAAACTATTTGAAAATGAGACAACCACCATAATTATGCTTGACAATCTATAAAAAATTTCCCTTGACTGAGGACTTTTTTCAAGTTACTAGTTAAAAAAAAAAAAAAACTTTGTGAATATTGTGTATCAAATTATTGGAAAAAAAAAAACACCATAATAAGGAAGAAGTTCGTGGTTAGTTGTATTTGTGAGACTGCATTGCTAATTGTCAAGTTATATTCTCTTGCTTATTTCCCTTAAGAGTTCACTGAGTTTCATCAAGTGCCTCAGAGAGAAATGGCCATGTAATGTAAATTCCACCTCAAGATTCAGGGCACTCCCTAGAGACAACAGACACGCTCACTCTGGAGGGCATCTCGGGATACTGGCAGGGAACACCGGGTATCTCTGCTTAACTTCAAGAAGTAGTTTATGCAATGGAATGAGCTAGCTGGTGAGAATAAGTAATACATAAACAACTTAGAAGAGGCGGGATTAAGTTACTCATGCAAAATATCAGGTCAATCTGTAATGGCTACCTGCCTGAGCCCAGGAGCACTTAGCACAGCCCTTAGCACATTGTCTAACCTAAGAAGTCACGCTGCTGTTCTAAGGCAAGTTGCCTATGGGAAAACGTCCATCGCAGCAGCCTTACCACCAGTAACACTTTTATACCAAGCGTTTGTTCTTTTAACCTACTTCCTGTTTAGAAGACCCTTCTATTTTGAACAGAATGTTTACATTTTCACCTTTTTGTAAGAGGAATTGCATTTTATTAGCTAGAATTCAAATGCAGCTAAATGAGGAAAACTCAATAAAAAGGTTGAAAATTTTCATCCAATAAATTTGCTGTGAAATGGCAAGCTTGTGGCTCTGCTTGCAGTCATTTCAGTTATAAGACACACAGTAGGCAACAGTTTGGAGGGGCTTTAACCATTGGTTTCTAAGCTGAGTAAGATAGATGTGTTCATTCATATGAAGTAATATAATTTTTCTTGGGAAAGTTTAATATTATACAAATCCATTAGCATATTTACAAATTAATCTTCCCTTAGGAAAGAAAGATTTAGAATTTATAGCAGGGAAGGCTTTATTGCTTTTAAAACTTCATTTTAAAAAAAAAAGAAAAGAAAAAGAAGGAAAATTGCATCAAACTCTAAGGGCCTTGTTGTGACTAACATTTTGTAATTCCAACCTTTATTGAAGAGCAGAACAGAATTCTCTAGTAGCTCATGGACAGTGTGGTTTCTATATTACAAACTGTAAATTTCTGTAAAATTAAACCTGTTTGGGTAAGGACAAGATAAATGACATTGAATCATTTAGACACTCAGACCACTAATGTGAATAAATGACACTAAATCAATTAGATACTCAGACCACTAATGTGAAGGCCCCCTGGATATGTCTTTGTCTAAGTTCCCATTTTGGCAAGATAGGTTTGAAACCTTCCCAATATCAATAACAACAAAAACCACTGTTTGTGTTTCAGCTCTTCCTCAATCAATTAACTGTTAACTTGAACTAGTGACTGTTGACAGAATCAAGTTCTGACATTCCATTGTCAGAGTACATGCTCCTATAGCCACAGAGAGAAACTCTGAAGGTGGGGCCATCTCCATGTGTACACAAGCACCACACATATAATAGGGTTGAAGAGTGATTTGATTTTGCTCAGTCTGCTCTTTGATTATCCTCACATTTATTTGGTAACTATCCTTTTCTTAACAGAAGGTTAAGTCCATTTTTCTACACACAGAATACAACAAAATATTAGCAGCTATTCCATAGGTAAACTGAAAAATTATTTCACTGAGAACTTAATAATCACTTTTGCAATATTTCAAAATAGTGAAGGAAATCAAAGTAGTTTCTATAACTAAAATGTTCTTTTGTAAGCTAAAAATCTGCTACGCCACTTGTAGAACACTATCCCCAACTTGTAGAACACTATCCCACACATTCTCCAGGCTAAAAGCCATACAGTAATCACAATAACCACTTATTGATTACTGATTACCTTTAATAATCACGACAACCCTACCAGGTAAACACTATGATCATTTGTAATTCATACAAGAGACAATTCAGATCAAAGTTGTTGAATATCAAAGACAGTGAGTGATGAGCCCCAGAATGAGTCCAGATAGTCCACATGGAAGTTTCATATCTTGAAGCGTGCATTCCCAACTTTTCCTTATGCCTTGAAATTAGAGCTGCCCTTTCTTATACTGTTTTCTAACATCGTAAATGACCCACTAACATTTACTACAGTCACTTCAAGGATCTGGACCTCAATAAATAATAATGACAATTATTTCAAAGAGTTTTCTTTCTTCCTTTATATTCAACTAATCTTTGCTTCTGCACTATGTATCTACTAGATTTAGATTATTTCTCCTTTTAATTTTTTTCCTAGATTCTTTTTCTATGTCTTCTGATTATTTAGGTTTGTTTCTTTTGCCTGAGACAAGGCATTACAGCTATACTTAATGACTCCCATGAAGCATTTCCTTTTCAGATTAAACATCCTCCCATTAAATGGATGTCCTTCAAAGGAAGACATATTCTTTCACTTCTTTTCCTAGGCCCACCAGTTATCCAAGAACCTCTTACAAAGGGCAGAACACACTGGGTTTGCAGTTTACAGAAGAGTGTGAGAAGCTAACTGTGACAGTCCCTGAGCTCAGTCCTCAGTGACTCAAAACAAAAAGCATCTCAGCCAGAAACAGCTCCCACCAATGTTTAACCATTATGACTGGCATGCCTCCTCAGTCACAGCCCCATACTCTTTTATTTCTAAGTTCTAAGCTTATGGATAAAAATGCCAGTTTCTGTGATTAACTTACAGCTTTCTCCTTTCCTGCATAGAATACAGATAGTATCCCCTGGAAAACCTTGGACTTCCTCTCTTCTAGGATTCAGTAATAACTTAGGACAGGGAAGAAATCTCTGGGCAAAAGCCTAGAAAAGGGATCATTGCCACTCATCCTTATGATGACTCTAAAATCATCCAGAATTTTAAATTTAAAAAAATTTAAGTAGTACTTTCTTACTGGGGTAGTTCCAACAAGTTTTGTCACAGTGATAGGATGGAAGTTATTACTGATCTAAAAGTACATGAAAAAGAACAGAACTGACCAAATGTTAACAGAAATACTTAAAGAGCAATCTGAGAAAAAACCCAGAGAGCTTTCATGCCCAGGTGAAAATATCAAAATCTTCTGACAGTGATGCTGGAATTCAGAATCTCTGTAAAAACAAATACCTATCTAGTTTTTCTAGATGTATACATGTTTGTATGGCATTTCTATCTTTGGTATGTCACGTTGTATTAATAGGTGAGGTGTAAAAGGGACATCTGTCAATTCTCTTTAATCGAGAGAGAAACCAAGAGATGGGGGTATTCAGTAGCCTTCTTTCATTTCACACAGAAAATAACAGCATAGTGCAAGAAAACAAGTTTGGCCTTCCTGGGTAATATGTTTCTCAAACATCCTCTCTCAAAATGTACTGCAGCCCATCACACTTAACCTACACTTTCCACACCTCCAAATGGAGATACTCACAGATATACCTGCTTACTTTGGCACAAATTCAAAGAAAGAAGATTGAAAAGCTGGCTCTTTTCTTGTACACTGACTAATTTCCCCCTTCCACACATAGACTACAAGAACATCAGGTAGATCCATTTACTCCCACCCCTGCATCCCACTTCTCATCCTAAACTGACATATTAATTATGGCTCCTTTGAAATTTTCTCTTACAAATGTAGGCTCAGACTTCAACACCTAAATGAATTATATATATATACTGCACAAGCCTGTTTGTTCCAGGTTTCTTAAAAGGAGAAAATGAATGTAGCATATTAATCATTACACTGATATCCCTGATTGAAAAATAAATTATTTAAATGAGTAACTCTTTTTTTAAAAATACTTTCTAGACATTTTTTTTTTAGCATTGCAAGTTGAAAGATTGAGAAAAAGATACAATATACTACTGATATGATTCAAGGACCAAACTAAAGTTGTGTATAGGTCATGTATGGATTATTATCAATTGGTTCTGCTGTTATCTCTGTTATCTACCAAATTTATTGAATGGTAATCAAAACCGATTAAGAAGGTCTACACACCCAGACAGATCATTACAGACCTAAATACATTTCTTATCCTTCACACACAAAAGCTATAACTTCCCAAACATATAGGATGAGGAAAAGAAAATGGTATAGCCACAATATGTACTTATTCAGCCAGTACTACTCAGTGCTTAAACTTCCTTGAGAGCAAGTTCTTTATGTTTCATAGTTTACTAAATACATATTCCAGATGTATCATCAATACAACTAAGAGTTCCAGGAATGAAATGCCACTAATGCAAGAAGAAAGACACAAAACTCAAGATAGAATGAGTGCCTTAAACAGCCAAGGAATGAATCCTCCATGTATGAACCAGAAGGGCAAAAGGGATAGATAACAACATATTAAATTCAGCAAGTGCAGGGGGTAATGGTAAGAGTTATATCAGTTAAGAGAGGCCATTTTTTAGGAATATTAACAATTCAAATTCCAGAAAATTCTTGTTATTCAAATATTGCCCCAAGGGTAATCCATGTGGGTGGAGCGCTGCTTCACAGTGTGGAGTGTAACCATCATCAGTGAAAGACTTCCATGATCACCCTGGAGATTGGTCTGTACAAGCCAGTGGACAGGGGAAGAGAAAAATAGGGAAATGTGAGATGAGTTGTAATGGGGCAGGATATAAGAGTTCAAGGCTGCAGCTATTGTTCTGTTGAGAATGTGCATCTATTAATATCTTAGTCAGCTGTGGTATGTATTTCTACTCAGTTACACCAGTACATGTTTACCATTTATTTTTAGTTAGGACTGTGGCATCACATACTAATTTTTATCTTATTTTGTCTGTTAGTGTCCATATCATTTGTTCCTCTTAGTGTAACTACATGAGGACACCTAAACAGTGTGTCTTAGTAAGAAATTAACACATTTAATTTTCATATTTGCACTATAGATATATAACTCATATAACATAAAGTTGGCTCTTTCAATTTTATATTTCAGTGGATATGTTTTTCTAACAACCATCACAATAGTTTAGAACAGTTTTATGACCTCACAGAGAAAGTGCCCCTTGCATTCCATCCTCTTAATTTTATACAACATCCTGCTGTCAGTCACTAAAGTTTGGCCTGTCCTTCACATTTTGTAAAAACAGAGCCATATACTATTAATGAAATTTTTTACTTAGCATAAAGTTTCCAAAACTTTTTCACATTGAAGTGTGACTGAATAATAATCTTCTGTTGCATGGGTAGACCACATTTGCTTATTCATTTATCAATTGATAGATTTTTAAATAGTCTCAACTCTCTGGCTATTGTGAATAATGTTGCTAGAAACACTCATGTTCATTTTTTTCCCTGTGAACATTTCTTTCATGTCTCTTAGATGCATATAAGGAACTGGAATTATCCCATTTTATATTTTTAGCCTGTAATTAACCATTTGAAGAATTATCAGGATGTTTCCATAGTGCCCACACTAGTTTATACCTTATCACAGTGTCTGGGTATTCTATCCTCTCCTGCTTTTGAAATCAGCAGCATTTTGATTGTGGCCATTCTATTTGGGTATGAGGTAGTGCAATTGTTGATTGATTGGTACTTCCCTGAAGGGTAATAAGACTGAATGTTTCTTGTGTATGCATTCATGTGTCTGTTTTACTGAATTGTCTATTCTATTTATTTGACCATTTTTTAAAAATTGGTTCTTTTTACTATTTTTTGTGAGGCTTCTGTACTATTCTAGATTCAATTTCCTAACTAGATAAACAATATTTACCCACTATGGGTTATCTTTTCAAAGTCAGTTTTAAGTTAAATTTATGCACTGTTTTTCTTTGTTGCTCATGCTTTTGAGACCATATCTGAGATTTCATTGTGAAATGTAAGTTTCTGATCATTTATGCCCATGCTTTCTTCTAAGGCTTTAAAACTTGTGTTTGGACACTTGATTAGTCTTTGGTTAATTTTCTGATACTCTGCAAAGTCAGCATATTTTCTTTATTTTGCACACAGAGATCTAATTGTCTCAGGATGATTTTTGAAAAAAAAAAATCTTATTTCTTTGTTGAATTTACTTGGTAGACAAGTAAACCACTGAAATGTGTTTATTTCTGAACACTTAACTGGATTCTGTAGCTCTACACATGAATCCTAATACCAGTACTATGGAAAGCCTGCTCCCACTTTTTCCAAAGTGCTCTTGAGGAGAGAGGGATAAGAAAATTGTAGGTAGAAAGATAGTAGAGAGGAGACAGACAGAAACACCGGATAGCTTTGGATGGACCTGGATCAAAATCCACCAGCCCCTTCTGTCTCTTCAAAAGGGCTTTATAACAATGCCAAGAGGTGGGGCAAAAGGTCTCCCCCTTGCCATCAAAGCATACCACATAGCCAAGTGCAGACCTTTCCAAACACCTGGTAAACACACCCGTGGTCCAATCATCCCTTTATGCAGCGTTGCTGGGTAAAACAAGCTCAGATCTCACTAGGAAATCTCTACTGCTCCAATACAGTACCACAATGTCTTCATTACATTTGGCGTGTTTTGAAAGGATATTTTAATTTTCATTAATGTACTAATATTTGATGCCTTCAAATTCATTTTGAGGGTTGGAGCAATGGCCAAGCAGGTAAAAGTGCTTGTTTTGTAAGCACTGCGACTCTCATAAATGTATTTCTACAAGTTAAAAGAATGTTCTATTCTAGTCTAATGAGAAAGTGATCCAATTCTAAACATATATACATCAAATGTTAGTGTACGTAACTTAATAAAATAAGCACCGTTTGATATAAAGTCATAGACTGAGCTAAATCCAATGAGTGATTTCAATACCCAACTCTCACAAAAATTTTCAAAAATCCATTGAACTTCAATAACATTATAGATGAAATGTGTTCTAAAGTTTATATTCTACAAATACTCCACTCCAAAACAGCAGAATGTATATATACTTCTCAGCAGTTCATGTAACTTTCTCTAAAGTAGACTACATTTTAGGACACATCCTTAACAAGTACAAAAAATTTCTTCAATTTTATCTGATTTCAAAAAAATATTAACATCAAAGAAACAATAGAAGTTATACAAATTTAGGAACATTGAACAAAACATTAAATGATTTATTAAAGATGTCGGGTGAGAAATTAAAAATTCCTAGACTAAAGATTAAAATGCCAGGAACCAGAGCCTGTGTGGCACAATGAAAACAATTCAAAAAGGGAAATTTACAACTATAAATACCTGTATTATTTTAAAAATCAAAGAAATTTTCATTAAAATAAAAGGGAGGAACAGGGATGGGAGAGAATTTGAGGAAGGGATGAGGTAACAGAACACAAAGAACATTCAAGAGAGGGAAGAGCTGGGAGTGGAATGATGCATGAGGACCGAGAGGTCGGGGCGACTGGGGTAGAAAATTCATGAAAAATATAACTTAATGAAAATACTGTAAAGACACCTAATATATTTCAATGGCTTTTTAAATATAATTTTTTGCGTTTACTGCCTTGACATTGGTAACTTAAGAGTCTGTTATTTAATTTCCACATATTTTTAAGTTTATTAACATTTTATTGTTAATTTCAAATCACAGTTAATCATGGTCAGAGAACATAATTGTCTTTTTAATCCTTTTGGACAAATTGAGCTTCCTTTAGTGTCTAATTGGTAAAGGATGTTCTGCATGCTCCTGAGAAAATGTGTCTTCCGCCGTTTTGGGGGGACCTTGTCTCCAGAAATCTGCTCTTCCACAGGTGTACACTGTTCATCTCTTCCAGTCCCTTGTTCAGCTTCTGCTTCCCCAGCTATCATGGAAGTGGGGTGATGAAGTCCCATGCCTCCTAGATTATCTTTACTGCTATCACTTCTAAAAATAAATTACCTTTCTTTTAGTGTTTTATTGTTATGTGCATGATTATTATAATTTTCATGCGTTTCTAATGGTTTGAAACTTGCATTATTATTAAGTGACTATAAAGTCTATTTTCTTTAATAATAGTATAACCTTTCAAATTTTCTTTTCATGTACTTATTTATTTATTCATTTATCCACTTATCTAATTGATTTTGCAGCTCTGGCTATCCTGGAACTGTAGACCAGACTGGCCTCCAACTCAGAGATCTTTCTGCCTCCACATCCCAAGTGCTGGGATTAAGGCCTGTGCACCACCACCAGGCTCTAATTCTGCAAGAAAATCCTTTTTCCTTTCTGCTTACGTTTAATTTATATGTATCTTAGAATCTAAAAATGAGCCTCTGGTAGTTGGATAATAGTGTGTTGGGTTTTGTTTTGTTTTGTTTTGTTTTTTGTTTGTTTGTTTGTTTTGTTTGTTTCTCTGTGTAGCTTTAGAGCTTGTCCTGGAACTCGCCCTGTAGACAGGCTGGCCGCAAACTCACTGCCTCCTGAGTGCTGGGATTAAAGACATGTGCCACTACTGCCCGGCTCATAGTGTGTTTTATCTAATTATACCAACTATACTTTTTCTTATTTACCCTACTAATGTTCAGTGTACTATAATATAGTTTGATTTATGTCTGCACTTCAATTTTTATCTATGCATTTGTGTTTTAATCATTTATTTTTCCTTTGCATTTTTATATTGCTCTGAGGGAATTTTTGATGTAATATTTGGATGTATTTAATAATTCTTACTATGTATTTTAGTAATTGCATTAATGGTTGCTAAAAGACCCCATGCATTTCAGCTTATAAAAAATAGCCTTGGATTCACATTTTTAGTTCAGGGTGAGAAGAAATGCCTTCTTCCCATGTGTTACCTTCTGTTTTATTGTCACGCCTTCTACATCTCCAAATGACAACTCAATAGGACTCTTCTTTACGTAACTTGACATCTTTTTTGTTTGGTTGGTTTTGGTTTTGGTTGTTTGTTTGTTTGTTTTGAGACAGGGTTTCTCTGTTTAGCTTTGTGCCTTTCCTGGATCTCACTCTGTAGACCAGGCTGGCCTCAAACGCCTCTAATCCCAGCACTCGGGAGACAGAGGAAGGCAGATCTTTGTGAGTTCGAGGCCAGCCTGGTCTACAGAGTGATAACTTCACATCTTTAGAAGAAGCACAAAGAAGAAAAGTGGACAATCATGCATTTGTTCCATTTTCTACACTAACATTTCTGTTTTATTAATAAATGCATCAATTTTTTCTATTGTAATTGTTACTCCTTAAAGAATAACCTTAGCCTTCAACTTTTCCTCAAGTAGCATCAATAACTTTGAATCACATTTGAAGATGACTCAATGGTTTGCTTCTCTTTGCTCCCAGCTCCTCTTTGCTGAATAAAGCAGAGGGAATACCCCATTTCTACGTCTACTCACTCAGGAACTTGGCACCCAATAATAGGTAGTATGAGGGCAACCAGCCTCAGGTCTCTTCTGCTTGACCTTCTCCATAGGGAACTCTATGTTTGGTCAAGACTAGTGCAACCAGAACTCCAAGTTCTTGGCAGTACCACTTCACAGGTGGAGCGCTATAACATCATTGGGTGCTGCATAGTAAAGTGTCTTAGCCACACCTGCTCAGAATGGAGCCTCAAAAGAAAGTCACTGCAACTGGATGGGAAATAACTTCCCATCTGCATTTCTCTGGAAGAGAAAAGAGGAAGAAATCAGGGTTCATGTCTACACCACTACTGAGTGGAGCAGAGGGGCACGGGAGGCTGCAGTTCATGGCTTACATAGCACAGATTTGCCTGCTCTTTACCAGAACATAGTTGGTTTTGAGAGAAATATTTAATTTACATTATATCTATAGGAAAATTTTCACAAATCTTGGGTTAGTTTTGTTTAGTTTTGATTTCTTTTCAAAAATGTTTTAGCAGGAGGAAGACTTCACAACACCTCCCCTTGTCATTCTAGAGAACTCCTGGCCCCTTCAGTTTTAAGTTTTCAATTATACTGAGTCAGTTTCATTAATGAAAAAGTAGTTTTGGAACTTGGAGGGCCAAGGGTGGGTTTGTTTGTTCATTTGTTTGTTTTGTTTTGTTTGTTTGTTTGTTTGCAAGCATTACTGGGGTTTTAGAGTATAGAATCAGTAGGCTTTGCATCATTAGCGATATGTAGAAATCACCATAGTCTTCCTTGTGATTATCTCCACTTACTGTCTTGCTAAATGCAATGCAAAGACACACAAATATTCTGGCTCTCTCTAAAGGCTTTTTCTAAACTGGCAGGCTTGGTGTTTCTGCTTTTCAGGTTGTTATGTGCAGTTTTATCAAATATGCATTACTATATGATATAGAGAACCAGTGGTTATTCCATTCCCAATTTTTGTCTTCTTTATTTCAGCTTACCAACCAATATATCATATTCCAAGATTTAATATGGTGACAATATATTTCAGGGTACTAATTACTACATTAATTAGGTAAGGCAAAATAAAACACTTAAGAAATAAACCAAATCAAAGTTTACTTCTTACTTGCAGAATAGTAACAGGCCAATGAGCAAATCTGTAGTGCAATACTCAAAACCAAAAATAATAAAGAGGCAGTTTTAGAAGTGGTATACAACATATCCTTCAAACAGCAACCAATCTAGAACATAGCTTTGTCATAAAGTTAAGACACTATGAAATGTCATAATCACATCATGGAAAGTTTTGTGGTCCTTTGTAGACTCAAAGCATTATAAAGCTGAAAGCTTTCTTAGAATATTTAGAAATGTTGAGAGGAGCACTTGTGGGAAAACACTGGTACTAACAACCTTCTGAAGTATTTACAGGTTACATATATATGGAAGATAACTTTTGTGGAGAAGTACTAGTCTCTCTCTCTCTCTCTCTCTCTCTCTCTCTCTCTCTCTCTGCCCATAGGAACTGAATTCCCACTCCTAGGGACACTCTAGTTGCTATTGTGTTAGAAAAGGGATTAAATTACGCCCTTCTAAAATTCATGTTGAAGTCCTTAGCCTCAGTATCCCATAATGTAGCCGTGCCCTAAAAGGGTAATTAAGGTAAAATAAGATCATAAGGGTGAGCTCTAATCAACATAGAGAGGCCAGGTCACAGACAGTTAGGCCAATGGGCAACCAGGTGAGCACACAGGGAGAAAAGTACAGTTGTAAGGCAAGATGAGAGGCATAGAAGAAACGAAACCTGCTGACTTCTTTAGCTCAGATTTCTGCAATCCATAACTAAGAGAAAATACATTTATTTGGTTTAAGTTGTCCTGTCCAGGGTGCTTTGCAATGGCAGCCAAGGCCAACAAATCCACAAGGGAAGAGAGAAAGCCTACAATTGGTGTGTTAGAGACTGCTAACCAGTAGTAATTTAGATAGGTCTATATCTGGAAGAAATAGAGATAACAGGAAAATAATGAGGGAAAAAAAGTGATTCCAAGATGTGATAGACAGCTGGGTATTCTATTATCGCCCTGTAGGGTTTGGTGAGAGTTATCACCAGTGCTAACCAATATTGAATTATATGGACATGGAGGACAAATGGGAAGTATACAGGTCGAAGGAGATGCCAAGTGAATGTCCTACCTGCCAACCAGATCCTGTGGATCCTGTGGATCCTGTGGATCCTGTGGTGCTGAAGCCGGCTAGACTTGATGATGGTTTACTTTGAACAGGTAGTAATGTTTGTATTGGAGCTACAGAGACAACTACTTGCTGAAGATGTCACCAGCTTTCTAATGAGGAGTGTCTTTGTGCTATCCCCAGAACCATACTGGTTAACTGGACTGCAAACTCATAGAGCCAATTCAATATTGTGCAGCCAAAGCCAACACAATTTAATAACTGCAAATATGCTTTTCATTGTTTGGGTACTATAATAATAAGACTAAAGAAAAAAGCTTTGGACCCATGCTCATAGTAAACCAAAATGAGATGAATAAGCACTTGTGAGGAGCCAGCTCCTATGAGGAACTGAGGAAAGAGCAGTAAAACCAAAGAGGAAGATAAATGTGTCCCTGTCATTTGTGAGCTCCAGCAGATTCATTCTTCAGAATCTGCTTTCTTATATGTTAATTCAGGATCATCATATTGATTTTTGGATAATTCTTGAAAAAAAATAATGTTTTTTTTTTTTAGGAGAAAACATTAAAAATATTTAAGACAATACCTGGCAAATAACTCCGTGCTGAGTTTCTTTCTTACTTCAATCCACCTTTGCTCTTACTACCAAGATCAACATGTAAGAAAAATTCCTGTGGGTATGTTGAAATTTATCAACCGTCATGGCAAAATCTAAGACATAGGGAAAGAGTGCTGAGCAAGGCCAGCTCTTACTGGAGTAAACTTCCTCTTCATTATCCTGGAAGAAACCTTCAGGACTGTCAATACATTCTTCTTGAAGGAGTGTGAGTGAGTGTGTGAGTGTGTGTGTGTGTGTGTGTATGTGTGTGTGTGTGTGTGTGTGTGTGTGTGTGTGTGTGTATCACAGAGTACAAAAGCAAGATAACTTGTTGAAATAGACTACAAAGAGGATACAATAAAGAATACAGAAACAAAACAAAATAACCCACTATCTTAAAATATGAAAAGCCTTATACTTTTATACTTGGAATATCCTACTGTGTTGTTGTTTTGTTGTTGTTGTTGTTGTTGTTGTTGTTGCTTTTTTCATGAAGTACAGTTAGCTCTCCTTTCTGGACTGAAAAAAAAAACAATATAAGACAAAGGGTGAATCGATCCCTGTTACCCTCAAACATTGTGGAGAGTGCATAGATTGGGTAACATATCAATTGGTGTGTGTGGTGTTGAACAGGGTTGTCAGGTGCCCCCTTCCAACTGCCAAGTTGGCTAAGCAATCCGAGAATGGCCTTGCTTTTTCACATGTCAGGGAGTAGTTTCAATTACACAGGATATAGCCTACATATTCATAGTTTCAAAAGTTTGATTAGGTGCAAATTATCTTCAAGCCCTAAGCCAGCAAGTTGTAGGTTCTATAAGCAACACGTTCTTTTCTCTTGCTTCTGTGTTACTAGCCCTTCAGCTCCTGCAAAGCAGAGTTTTGTTCTAAGGTAGAATGCTAACTTTTTTTTAAAAGGTGACTTGCTACTTTTATTTTAATCTCAAAATCCTCCCAAACAAGTCTCCTAAATTTACTCCGTTTATTTTTCCCCTGCTGAAACATAGGCTGCAATTATGTCCTCCATGCTAACTATTATCTCAATCAGTTCTTTATTTAATTTTAAAAATGCTGAGTTTATTCTTTCCAGAGTATAATGTCAAGACCTTTACAGGTCACGAGCACATAAAACACCAAAGTGATTTTTACACCCAGATATGGAGCCACACAATACAAAATTTCCTTTGCATTTCACTCTTGTACACAAACTCATAGGCCTTTTCATTAAACGATAATAGTCTGTTATCAAATAAACAATAATAAAATATTTCCTTTTATACACTGGACTTTATGTACAATACCCTTAGTTGTAATGTACAATGAAACTACCTGCTGTTTAAGGATCCCTAATAAAATCTATATGTGGTGGCTCTCCTTTAAGACAGAACAACAAAACTTTGGTCTGAGGGCTCAGTTGAGAAAGTGTTTGGTGCACACAGAGCTGACATCAACCCTGAGTCCCATGTAAAAAAAAGTCAGGCATGTTGGAACATTCCTAAAATCCCAGTAGTGAGGAGGTAAAGATATGGGGGATAGCCTAATAGGCAAAATCCTAGTCAATGAGAGACCCCATCTCAAATGACAAGGTACATGGTACCTCCTGAGAAATGATACACAAGGTCGTTCTCTAACATATGTACACACGCTCACACATATACCTGTGCACATGCATGAGCCTGTGTGCATTTGCATGAGTACACACACACACACACACACACACACACACACACACACACACACGGGTGGGGTAAGCACTGAGAAAAGATAGAGTAAACACATAACTTGAACACATTGTAAGCAACATAATAAATAGTACAATCTTCTTCATAATAAAATTTAGACAGATTGATAACATCCTTACCAAAATAGAGCAGGCCAAGGTTTCAGGTTTTTTATTCCTTCTGTATGACTTACACACCAAACAAGATACTACAGTAGCTGAACTTTGGTGTAAATGCCCAGACTCCATGAAGTGCTCTCAGACTAAGTCATGCAAGGGCACTTCTCTCCATATCACATAGTTGATAGTTTCAAGGGGATGTCAGAAAATATACATGTATATTGTGTTAAAAATCAAGAAACTAAATAGGTTAATGTATAGAGGTTTTAATTAAACTACATGATTTTTGTTCTTCAGCTCAAATTACTTTCTACTTCCCCAGATATTGTTACCAATCTTTCATTTACCATTCATCAAGGAGCTTAAGCAAGGGAAATATCTCAGGCAAAAGTAACAGCTACCACCAACCCCCTAGGATTTTCAAACTCCAGCTATGACCTCAAAGGTTTCTTTGGTTCCAAAGTTGACTTAGTGGTCATTGAAATCATGAAAGTGTTAAGTGCGAGGACTCATAAATCAGCATTTCAAAGTCTGCTGCCAGCATGAACTCCCCACATGGAAAAGAGGGGGGTATTTAGACCACACTCAACAGGTCTCACATCCTGAAATGCAGCTTTTTAGTGATCTGAAATAGGACATCATTGAAATCTAGGAACACAAAAATAGGACAGGTCTTTTTCTTTTTTATCAGTCTATCTATGCACAAACTGTGTACAAATGTACACTTTACACCCAAAATACTGAAAACAACAGAAAGTGATATTGGTGAAATTATTAAGGCCACTCCACGTAGTTAAAAGGGAGGTTTATTTTGTGGGGCAGCTTACAAATGAAGGGATAGGTTGCAGGGTCTGGGAAGGTATGGTGCAGTCCGGCGGTGTTCTCTGGAGAACTCTGCTCAGTCTACCTCCAGCGTCCAGGGTCCTGGAACCAAGAGAGGCCTCTCCTCTCGATCCTGGGTCTTCTGCTTCCTCTCTCAGCCCGCCTTGTAGGCGTGACCATTACTGAAGCCTCATTGGGGGTTGGAACTTCCAGGCCAAGGCTGGAATGACTGCATATTACATCTCCCCCTTTTGTCTAAATAAGAAGGTTCTAAACTAATACAAGACTATATACAAAGAAATGGTTATCAAATATTGTCCAGGAGTAATGAGGGATAATGACCTGGATAAGTTGGAACTACAATCAATGCAAACAATATCAAGCAAAAAACACATACTAAAATCCAGGGAAGTCTAGAGCATGGGTAAATGGTGTGTTACAAAGATCATTCCAAAATGTGTCCTATCCTAAAGAACTAATACTTAATATATTCTATCTAACATATATATATATGTTATAAATATAACTGCTAGTCTTCAACCTCATCAAAGACCTGAGAAGGAATATAATAATACCTGAGAAATGGGAGAAGGACGCCTGCCACGGCCACACAGTTTGTAAACAATATAAGTCTCTGTGTGTTTACTTAGTTGGGTGTGAGCGACTGTGGGACTGGAGGATAAGAGAGACTTGTCCTGACTGTGGGCCAGGCAGGAAAACTCTAGCTACAAAGTGAGATCACTTATCCTAAATTAAAACCACTTAAAATTTAAGGACTGCTTCAGTATTTTGTTTTAGGTGAAAATATTTAAGGTAATTTTTTCTGTATATAAAAGTATGCAATTATTTTTAAATATATTATCTCTTAATTTATTCAAGCAGAAACATCCCCATACTTTTAGGAAAGAGATAATGGAGATTTATCTTATTTTAGCTTAAATTTTTGGTAGAAATTTTCAAGTGCTTTTTCTATAGACATTTGCTTCCCTTCTATGGTCTTGTTTTTGGAAGGGAAATGAACCTTGTTTTTCTTAGTGATATAAATTCTACCATAAGAAATATAAATGACTATTTGCTTCATTATTTATTACAATTGAAAACAATAAAAAAAAGTGGAAAAATATATCAAGTTAATTCAACCAGGTCAGATTCATTGTGATATGTTTTGGTGAATACAGAATGTTTAATAATGTGTATTCTGTTAATATCCTATGTTTTAGTGTAAAAATTAAAGTAAATTTATTTTAGAGATAAAATAAAACTTACCCTTCTACAGATAAGTCTAGAAGAAATTTCAGAAGCAAGCTTGGCAAAATGAATACTTTAACAATTGGACATGTCTAAAACAATTGGTTATTTAAATGAAGTCTACTTTTTTGGAAGACACAATTTATAACATGCTTTTGTAGAACTAAAGAGCCAGATTATGGTGTCTGTCACATCCTGAGACACATCAGTTGAATATAGCAAAATTGCTGAAACATGGCTGGTCAGATAGCTCACAGGAAGGCAGCCATCTACATAGTGCAAGCTGAGAATTACGGGAGAGTATCCCTGCCAGCAATCACTCTGCCCCCACATTCTTATCACCATTTCTCTGGTAGCATTCAGAATTCTAATCCCTAGTCATTATTTTTTCGCATCATTAAAAATCTTTACCAGAAAGCAAACATATTATCTAAGAAGTCATTAATAAGTCATTAACACCTTGCCTTAAATTAAATCACTCAGACTATGCTAATAGTTTACTTCAGAGCCCAGAGGGAGTATAGTACCAAACAGGTAATTTTGATGAGGATAGACATGTTTAAAAATACAACTTTGGGTCATTTCAAAAGAAAGTACCATAAACTACTGTTTGGCTTGTCAAGAGAAGAATTGAGAGGTTCATAAATGCAAAGGTTCGAGAGGTATAACAGGAAAAGAACCAAAACTAAAACAAAACCGAAGTCAGCATTTCCCTCCCAAGCAAGGGGTGTAAAACTTGTGTGTGATTGACAGCTTTCCAAACACAATCACAGTACATGATTTATACTGCTATCCCATAAAATCTGGCTTTAGGGACAGCGCTTGCCTCTGCATTACTAATGACACTTCTGGCTGGCGTAGAATTTGCCGCACTCCCAGGTCCCTTACTTTTTTTTTTTTTTTCTTTTTTTTTCTGGAGCAAAATTATTCAGGACACAGGAAACACTCACTGGCACTTTTTGTTGAGGTAGAGCTTAACTCTAAGACTTGTGGAAATGCCCTCAGCCACATAATTCATAAAAACCAGACAGCAGATTACTGATTACTACAATGACATACAGGTAATTCCAAAGCAAGTGATTAATATCAGGTCACATGGGATCATGCAGCAGAGCAGCTGGTGGTTTGATTGAAGTGACTAGTCTGAGTAGGTGACAATGTCTCAAGACAATCCTGTTCTGACAGAGCCACACTCTGTCATCAGTGAGCTCTTAGGCTCTCCAAGTTCTTTACTAGAGTTACAAACACTGTGCTGTTCAACAAAAAGAAAAACAAAACAAAAAACAAAACAAAAAAACAGCATTTTATTAAAATGGCATGAGTGGGTGTTTTCGGGAATTAATCAATAATAAAAGAATAAAGCCGTTAGTGGAGTGTATTCTCCACGCTCCAGAACTAGGCTTAACATTTTCTAACCAATTGTTTATTTTTTTAAAAACTCTTGTTGTCATCCTCTAGAGTTGAAATTAGATATTTAATTGAGTGAAGGGAAGGAAAATCACTCACTTCAAAATAAGGTAACTATTTCAAAATATTTCTGTTAAAATGTTTCAGACAATCACTAGCAGCCCACATTCTTGGCCAACATTCTTCTCTGTATATATAGTTGTTTTTATAAATGCCACAAAAGTTAACTCCTTCAGAAACATGTTTATCTTAATTAGAAAAGCCAACAGACTTCTAGTGGAAAGAACGGGCATTTTTCTCTGTATTATGGAAGGCATCAAAGGCCCAGCTCTCCTGCCAACCAGTCTTCCTTCCTTCCTGCCTTTTAAACCCAGGTGATTGCCCACAGCTGAGCCTGCATTTTCCCTAAAGCCTACCTTGCACTGACTCCACTCTGCTGCCTTGTCGTGTTTGGGCTCCCTTGCTCTCTCCCCTCACTTTTTGTGTTGCTCCTTGTGTGTAGTTTTTGTATTTTGCCTCAGGAAACCAAGGGATATTCATGGCACTGAGGCAAATAATGTGGAATTAAAAACTAAATTCTTGAGGCCTTATCCTAGCAACAAGACCATCACCATCTGTTCAGAGGACAAGCCAGCCATTATCTGCTGCATTCTTTATACAACTCCATCACCTGTGAGGGGGAAACACTGCCCCTTTCCTGGGCTCTCTCTTTGTGATGAGAGAGAACAGGCTGTTCCCCTAGGATCCTGTAAAATCAGGGAAAGCAAATATAACTGGAGCCACTTACAGAAAATTTAAAGGGACATGTCAGAGGGCCCTAAATGGCCATTCCAAAGTAATCTGATAATTGTCATCTGTGTGCAATAAAACCTGACAAAAATATATTGTTGGTGTCTCTGAGTACTCATTATATTATTTAAATTAGAGAAGGGCAAATGGAAGCCTGTTTGTGTACTCAGTGGTAAAATAAGCTTTATAGTCTGTCTGTATTCTATTTATTTATTTATTTATTTATTTATTTATTTATTTATTTATTTATTTATTCAGCTAAGATTGTATTTGTTTCCATTTTCAAAACCACACAAAAAAGGCATATTTTTAAAATGTCACTTCAGTGACAAGTCGCTGTGTGGCTAAGTGGTGAACACTCACCTAGCAGGCATGAGGACCTGGGCTCAGTCTTCAGCATTGAGAAATAAATGTTATTTTACAGACTTCAGTGTGGGAATTAATATACCTAAAGATCTAGTTTAAGCACAAGATGAGATGTTTCCCCAGGAAAAATGTTCAAAACAGTAAACACAGTGACTAGGTTATATTTCATATAGCAAATGTATATTATTAAGAATAAACAAGGTTCATTTCCCATCCTACAACAAAACCACAGAAAAGAAGCAAAAGGAAAAAGTACTTAAAAATCTTCCACAGAAGCTGAAGCTCAAATAAGATAAAACTCAGCTATTTTCTTCTTATAATGCATGTGAGGAGGTCTGATCCAAGCAATAGATTAATACATAATAAATAAATGCTATATACCAATCATGATATAAATGAGCTGAGCACTATAATAAATTGTCACATCCTTTAAGAAAAATACATCACAAATAGTAACTCTCAATGGATATAAAATATTTGCTTTAAAGTTAAAGCATACACAGACAAACAGGCCACACAAAGAAATATATACATGGGAAACATGAGGAAATACAGCTGCTGAGGTGTGTGTGTGTGTGACTGTGCTCAGCTCTCTCCAACAGAAGAACCTAAAACTCTATCCCAAACTGAAGCAATTCTGGCATCTTTTTTTTTTTCCAAGACAAGATTTTTCTGTGTAGATGCCTATTCTGCATCTCACTCTGTAGACCAGGCTGGCCTCCAACTCACAGAGATCGACCTGCCTCTGCCTCCTGAGTGCTGGGATTAAAGGAGTGCATTACCACCACTACCTGGCCCAATTCTGGCATATAAAAGGACAAGGTTAAGATTAGTATTACAATACAGGAAATTCATATGGACACAAAGGCTCAAGCTACAGTAGCCTAGCTCTCTGTTCTCTTAGGCAGAAAACACGTGATGATTCATCTTGATTGTCAACTGGATGAGGTCTAGAATCAAAAGAGATAACCCTCTGAGCATGCTTGTGGAAGATAATTTTGATTGAGTTCACTGAGGTAGGAAGATCCATCCACTGTGGGCAGCACCATCCTCTAGGTTGAGACCTGGGATACAGAACAAGGATAAAATGAGCCAGCACAGGAACTCATCATTCTCCTGGCTTCTTAACAGTGGACTCAATGAGATCAACTATCCCAGACTCTTGTCACCAGGACTTGTCCACTGTGGATGACCTGTATCTTTGAAGTGTAAGTTCAAATAAACCTTCTCTCCCTCAAGTTGCTCTTCTCAGGATTTCTTTTATCATAGTAATAAAAAAAGTAAGTAAGAACATATTTAATGAGTGATAATCAAAGTATCTTCATAAACTCAGTTTTCATGGATCAGTATTTCCAAAGCCATTGGTAAAATACAAATTTGCATTAGTAAAATACAAGTTGTTCAGGTGATTGCTAATTATCTTCTTTTGTGCTGTACTTTGTCTTCCCACTTCTTTGAATTTTCCACATGGCTTTTGCTAAAATCACAACTGAAAGTCCTTGACAATTAGGTAAGGACTTTGAAAAGCAACCAAATCATCCTATTTCTTAGATCACAAAAATTTCAGTGCTGAACCAGGAAAGCCACAGGCAAACCAAGGTGAGCCCCTCACCCAGAACTATGAAATAAATTCTTTTATGGTTCAATTTGGTGCCAAAACATAGACAAACTTTTTAAACATGTCTTTGTGAAGCTTTTTTTTATTTTTAGAGAAATAAGACTTTAAAGGACCTATATTTGATAGGTAAGAGATCTTACTGGACAATTATTATGAATTATTTAATCATGTGGATACATGTTCATGTAGTGTGTGTGTGTGTGTGTGTTTGTGTGTGTGTGTGTGTGTGTGTGTGTGTGTGTGTGTATGTATACACATGTGTGGATACCAGAGGTTAATGTCTATTCTAGAGATAAATCCTTTGTCAGATATACAGCTGATAAAGACTTTTTACCCTTCTGTGAGCTTCATTTGAATGATGGTTTCCTTTCCTGTACAGAGCTTTTTAGTTTGATGAGGTCCCATTTGTTAATTTTTGGTCTTTGTGGCACTATCAGAGTTTTTTTCAGAAGCTCATTTCCTGTGCCAATAAGTTCAAGCATAGTCCCTGTTTTCTCTTATATCGAATTCAAGGTGTCAAGTTTTATGTTGAGGTCGTTGAATCATTTGGAATTCTTTTGTACAGAGTAGTGAGACAAAAGGATCAAAATTAATTCTTCTATAAATGTTTAGATAGAGATAGACAGATAGGTAGGTAGATAGATAGATAGATAGATAGATAGATAGATAGATAGATAGACAGATAGATAGATTTAGATATCAGTTTAATCAGCACCACTTGTTAAAAATATCTTTTCTCCAATGTGCATTGTTGGGATCTTCCAAAATTTTGTGCAGGAGATTATATGTGGGTCTTCCTCATTCTACTCCATAGATCAAAGAGTCTGTATTTATGTCAGCACCACATTGTTTTTATTATTATAACTCTGTGGTATAATTTGAAATCTGGAGTGGGGATAACTACAGAAGTTTGTTTGATTGATTGTGTTGTCATTTGTTTCTTTGGTTGGTTTATTATTGTTGTTGTTGTTCAGAATTATTTGGGCTATCCTTTGTATTTTTTTATGTTTCCATATGAAATTTAAGATAATTTTTCAATGTTTTATTGGAAATTGCACTGAATCCATAGATTGTTTTTGGTGGGGTTGCCATTTTTACAATATTAGTCCTACCAATCTATGAACATGGAAGATTTGTCTGTCATCTTATGTCTTCTTTGGCCTCTTTTTCTGGCGTCTTAAAGTATTCATTGTACAAGTCTTTCACTTCCTTGGTTAGATTAACTCCAGGATGTTTTTGAGGCTATTTTGAATAGTATTGTTTTCATGGTTTCTTTCTTGCAGGTGCCAATGAGCATCATATAAAGTAGAAAAGTCAGTTCCTGTATTTCTCATACATGAGTCACCCATAAAAAGTTTTCATATTTACAAAGCATAAAAACAAATAAAATAAAAACCTGGAAGTAATTGCATCAGACACTTCTGGTACCAGTAGCTCATCACTCTGCAAAACAAATCCCAAACTCACAGCATGCAAACATACAAAGAAGAGTTAGAGATAGTGATAGAGAATGGAATAGGTGCCCATTTTTCAAGAGGTGCAAAATAGAATGAGTCAGTAACAGTCAGCTCATAGGATGGGCAGCATTCTCAGGACATATGACTGCTATTTCCAGAGAAGAAAGAGAATTGAAAGGAGGGAGGAAGGAAGCAAGGGAGGAAGGAAGAGAGAGAGGGAGAGAGGGAAGGAGGGAGAGAAAAAAAGAAAGAAAGAAAGAGGAGGAAGAAAGAAAGAGGAGGAAGAAAGAAAGAAAGAAAGAAAGAAAGAAAGAAAGAAAGAAAGAAAGAAAGAAAGAAAGAAAGAAAGAAAGAGAAGGGAAAGTGCTGCACTAGAAAGGAAGCTATCTACAGATGAGTAAGCAAGACTAAAGACAGATGACAACAAAGTGTAGGCCATGTTTAAATTTTGATTTGAATAAACTGACACTTTACTGTAGTTGGAGAGCTTCTCTCCAGCCCCCGCCAAGCCCTATTAGTCCAACAACCCACTTATAAAATAAACACACAGACATTCATATTATTTAAACTGCTTGGCCATTAGCTCAGGCCTACAATTGTCTAGCTCTTACTCTTATATTTAGCCCATTTCTATTAATTTATACTTTGCCACATGGCTTGTGGCTTACCAGTACCTTATGTCTTTTCTCTCATGGCAGTGGCTGGCAGCGTCTCCCCTCAGCCTTCACTTCCCTGCCTTCTCCTCTTCCTTGTCCCGCCTACCCCATGCTTCCTGCCTGGTTACTGACCAATCAGCACTTTATTTATTTTAACCAATCAGAGCAACACATTTGACATACATCCCACAGCACTTTACAAAATACAGACCTCATCAAAACAAATGAGGGTGTTGGACCACAAATTGAATATTAAGTGATTTTTTTTTTTAAGTTTTCTCACTGGGACTGAAAAATGGTTTAGTGATTGACAGCACATATTGCTCTTGAGAAGATTGGGTTTGGTTCTCAACACCCACATTGGTGATTTGTAACTCCATTTCCAGGGTATCTGTTGCCCTCTTTGGGCCTCTATGGACACCTGTATCATGTGGCACATATGAATATACTCAGGCATATACACACAAAATAAAACAAATCTAATTTTTTAAGAGAAAAAAAAACTTTTGTTGAGGAGGATATGCAATTGATGTCTTTGTTTGTTTGTTTGTTTTTGTTTTTGTTACTTGGTAAAGAAGAAAATTTTAACAGTTGAGATACATCCTAAAATGAATGAGTAAAAAGCTATTATTAGCCAGGCAGTGGTGGCACACGCCTGTAATCCCAGCACTCGGGAGGCAGACCCAGGTGGATCTCTGTGAGTTCGAAGCCAGCCTGGGCTACCAAGTGAGTCCCAGGAAAGGTGCAAAGCTACACAGAGAAACCCTGTCTCGAAAAAACAATAAAGAAAAAAGCTATTATTTTATCTAAAATTATTTTTAAAATACCCTAGCAAAATAAAAACACAGAGAATAGATAAATCAAATTACAAAACTCTTGACATCTGTTGACAGTTGTGAAAGGGAAACAGACATTCTTTGTTGCTATTATTCACTGTTTTTAATGTCTGAAATATCCTACATATAAAACCTTTAAATGAAAAACAGAACAACTAGACACACCCTAAATTCACAAATATAACTGATGTGAGTTTTTGTTTGTTTCCATGGAATTGATGCAGTCTGTCTGTCTATTGATTTCAGACTGATTCGTACTGGGAGTGTTGGGAGCTGGGTACAGCAGGCACCTAGGTGGTGAAGTGTTTGTCACCTTAGGATTACCAAAAGCAAATACTAGTTTACGTCATTTAGCTACCAACTCACACTCTTGAAGTCTCCCTCAAGTTCTGTGAACCCAAGAAACACAAGAATCTATTTAAATATTAGCCTAGAAGAAATACAAGAAAAAAGTACAAAGAGGAAAGTGAATACCCATCTCACTTGTATTATTTAGAAAGTATTTTCAAATGTATTATTACTGTAAATTATTAAAGAAGATGAATAATAAACTGTGTATTATAGAATGAAGTCAGATGAGAATGGGAATCTAAGTCACTTGAAGTTAATTTTTCTCTTATGTGAAAGACTAGTGGACCAAACCTGGAAATGTCACAACAATAGGGTACTTCCTGCAGTAAAGGACTTTTTAATCCACTTGTTTTTATGTCCATAATACCTAAAATAGTATTTGTCATATTGTAGTAACTTCATAAATATTATGTTTAAACTTCTTTAAGTCTGTAATGAAGTCATAATTGAATATCTACCTCTCATCACATCATTAGCATTATTTTTTTTATTTATTTATTTATTTATTTATTTATTTATTTATTTATTTATTTGGGGGGAATTCGAGACAGAGTTTCTCTGTAGCTTTGGAGCTGTCCTGGACTAGCTTTGTAGTCCAGGCTGGCCTCAAACTCACAGAGATCCACCTGCCTCGGCCTCTCGCATTCTGAGATTGCAGGCGTGCGCCACCACTGCCCGGCTTATTTATTTATTTTTATTTTAAAGTTTTTTTTCATTTTACATACCAACCACACTTCCCCCTTCCTCCCCTCCTCCCACTCCTGACCACCACCACCCTACCCCACACCCCAACCACTGCTCAAAGAGATTAAGGCCTCCCATGGGGAGTCAACAAAGTCTGGTATATCAAGTTGAGGCAGAACCAAGCCCCTCCCCCTGCATCTAGGTTTGTAGTTAGAGTTTTCCTGCCTGGCCCACAGTCAGGACAAATCTCTCTCACCCGCCAGGCCCAGAGACACTCAGAACCAACCAAGTAAACACACAGAAACTTATATTGTTTACACACTGTATGGCAGTGGCAGGCTTAAACTAACCCATTTCTATTAATCTATACTTTGCCACACGGATTGTGGCTTACCATTACCTTACATCCTCCTTGTCATGGTGGGGGCTGGCAGTATCTCTCTTCCCCAGCCTTCCACCTCCCAGAATTCTCTTCTCTCTTGTCCCTCCTATACTTCCTGCCTGGCCACTGTCCAAACAGCATTTTATTTATACAGAGTGATATCCACAGCATAGGTTGAGCAAGGTATCCCTCCATAGGGAATGGGCTCCAAAAAGCTAGTTCATTCACTATGGATAAATCCTGGTACCACTACCAGGGGCCCCACAAACTGCCTGAGCCATACAACTGTCACTCACATTCAAAGGATCTAGTTCAGTTCTATGCAGGTTCCCCATCTGTCAGTCCAGAATCCATGAGCTCCCACTAGCTCAGGTCAGCTGTCTCTGTGGGTTTCTCCCTCATGTTTTTGACCCCCTTGCTCATATGATTCCCGTTCCCTCTCTTTGACTGGACTTCAGGAGCTTGGCCCAAGCTCTGCATCTGCTTCCATCAGTGACTGAATGAAGGTTCTGTGATGACAATTAGGGTAGTCACCAATCTGATTATAGGAGAAGGCCAGTTCAGGCACCCTCTCCATTATTGCTAGGACTCTTAGTTGGGGTCATCCTTGTGGATTCCTGGTAATTTCCCTAGCACCAGGTTTCTCCTTGACCCCATAATGGCTCCCTCTATCAAGATATCTCTTTCCTTGCTCTTCCTGTCTGTCCCTCCCATCCCAACTCAACCATCCTGTTCCTTCATGTTCTCATGCCCCTCCCCTCACACCCCATCTCACACTCCCAGTTTACTCAGGAGATCTTATTTATTTCCCCCTTCCCAGGGGGTATCCATGCATGTCCCTCTTAGAGTCCTCCTTGTTATCTAGATTCTCTGGGATTGTGGATTGAAGACTGGTTATCCTTTGCTTTGCATCTAATATCCACTTATGAGTGAGTACATACTGTGTTTGCCTTTCTGGATCTGGTTTGCCTCAATCAGGATGTTTTTAGATAAGGATTATGGGTTAATTTAAGTGTAAGTGCTAGTTAGTAATAAGCCTGAGCTACCAGCCAAGCATTTATAAATAATATTAAGCTTCCAAGTCAATTATTTGGGAAGCAGCTGCTGAGTATTTGGGAACAGGCAGGTAAAAGAAAAACTTCTGCCTACACAGCCCTCTGTCAGATGTGGTGTGGTGAAGATTTTTTTCCCATTCTGTAGGCTGCTGTTTTGTCTTATTTACTGTGTCCTTTGCCTTACAAAAGCTTCTCAGTTTCAGGAGGTCCCATTAATTGTTTCTCTCAGTGTCTGTACTATTGGTGTTATATTTTGGAAGTAGTCTCCGGTGTCAATGCATTCCAGGCTACTTGCCACATTCTCTCCTATCAAGTTCAGTGTAACTGGAATGTTGAGGTCTTTGATTCACTTGGACATGAGTTCTGTGCATAGCAATAGATATGGATCTATTTGCATTCTTCCACATGTCAACATCCAGTTATGCTAGCAACATTTGTTGAAGATGCTTTCTTTTTCCCATTGTACAGATTTGGCTTCTTTATCAAAAATCAGGTGTTCATAGGTTTGTAAACTAATGTCAGGTTCTTCAATTGGATTCCATTGGTCCACATTTCAGGTTTTTTGTTGTTGTTGTTTTGTTTTGTTGGGTTTGTTTGTTTGTTGTTTTTTTGTTTTTCGAAACAGGGTTTCTCTGTGTAGTTTTGGTGTCTGTCCTGTAACTCGCTCTGTAGAGCCCAGGCTGAACTTGAACTCATAGAGATCCACCTGGCTCTGCCTCCCAAATGCTAGGATTAAAGACATGTACCACCACTGCCCAGCCACATGTCAGTTTTTATGCCAATAAAACCTGTTTTTACATTATTGTCATTATTAGTCTCATATAGTATTGTTGACTTTTCTGTGCTAAGCTAGATTGCTCATGTCCTCTATTGCCAATGTCAAGTACATTTTAGATGGAGTTTTTCCCCAATATAGATATGATCACTATGATCATGTGACAACCCATATACATACTTATGCATATACACAAAAAGGCCATTCAATTATATTCATACTTCTAAGTATGTTATTATTATTATCTAAGTGTATATTTGTGAGTATATCATTATAAGTTGCTTTATATATATTTCTGTATTTACTATGTGATTATTTCATTCATAAGTTTCTTCCGTAACATATTTAAACTGTTACTCAAGCAGGGGCTGATTGGGTTATTTTTGGTCCCATCTCTATTTCCAGGGCCCTATATAGTGACAAAAATATAATATGTTGTTAATAACTTTGTCAAATGAGTCACCCAGCAGCTGAATTTGGATTGCTTTGGATATTAATATGTTACTTTCATCACTCAAACTAAACAGGTAAAACAACATGGAAAGGACAGAGTCAAACTACAATAATACTTCCAAGTCACTTCTCTCGGGTGCCTGACATGGAAAAATGCTATCTGGTTTTCATTATATCGCCTCTTCGTTTCTATGATACATACCTATGATAAAAATTTAATTAATCTATTAGTAACAGTAAAAGATTAACAATAACTAATAAAAGTAGAACCACAATTGCAATGCAATAAAATAAAATTATTTATTGTGGTGATATTTGTAATATAAGAAATAAAATTTGCCTGTAGATCAGAGGACAGAGCCAGCCACTAGATTAAACATAGAGGTCAGGTAGTGGTGGCACACACCTTTAATTCTAGCACTCAGGGGACAGAGATCTATCTGGATCTCTGTGAGTTCAAGGCCACACTGGCCTACATGAAATTGACCCAGTCTAGGAAAGAAACAGAGCCAGGCAGTGGTGGCACACACCTTTTACCCCAGTATTTAGGAAGTACACACACCATTAATCCCAGCAGTAGGAAGGTTGAGATAGAAAGTGAAATGGCTGGGTAGAGAAAGACATATAAGGCATGAGGAGACAGGAACTAGAAAGCGTTTTGACTGAGGTCGCAGGAGCATTCAATCTGAGGATTCATGGAGACAGAATCAGCTGAGAAGTTGGCAAGGTGAGAAGTGGTTGTGGCTTGTTTCTTTGTCTAACTGAAGAGCTGTTGTCCATTGATGGCTTCTGGGGAAGGGAGTCAGTTTTCATTAAGAGTGTGGGTGGAAGGTCAAAAAAAAGAAAACATGAAGTTAGGGGTTGAGGAGAGGGTGGAACTTGGAGGAGCTAGGCGGACAATGAGGAGTGAATAGAAGAAAATACATCGTATAAAATTCTCAAAGCATTAAGATAGTATGTTTAAAATAATGAATAAGGGTTGGAGAGATTTCTCAGAGGTTAAGAGCACTGGCTGCTCTTCTGGAGGACCTACGTTTCAATTCCCAGAACCCACATGGCAGATTACAACAGTCTGGAACTCCAGTCTCAAGGGGTGTGACACTCTCTTCTGACATGCCCATAGTGCACAGAATGCAGACAGAGTACTCATATCCATAAATATCACACTTCACAAGAGGAAGCTTGACTCTGGAGCCTTAGACCATTCAGTGATCCTGCATCTTGCAACCCAAGTTGATATGGAAGAAGACAGGGTAGGGAAATATTATCCTTGTTTAAAAAAGGATAGGAACAGGTGAAAGGGGAATAAGGAGTAGTTTAACCAAAACTAAATATTTAATTTTTAAAAAACCTATGGAAATCCACTAATCAGTAATCTAATTTCAAAATGTAATTTTACAAGCAAAGGGGTTTGAACAGAGGGATCCCAGCTTGGATGAACAACAATGTTCCCAGGAATAATAAGCTATTAAACACAAAATCACAATGCCAGACAGAGAATACCTGCATACTACTTATGGCCAGGAAGGCCACTGAGGTCTCCTGAACAACTTAGGTCAGATTTTTTTTTTCCATTGCTCTTATTAGCCCACCAAAACTACATGTTAGTCTACTGCTGAAGACACCACACACTTTGGCTGTGAGACATAGAGAAATCAAGCTCAAACCAACCAGAATACTTTTTACTGGCTGGTTAGCATTCATACTGCCAAAAGGTGCTATGCAGATTGGCAGGAGTGAAAAGACATCAATGATCCTACCCAGCATTGGACCTTATGTGCTACAACACCAACCTGACAGGTAATATGTGCCCAAGAGTGTAACAGAGGCATGACTCTTATGGGATAAACAACTGCTTTCTAGTAGGAATGGAGCCCTACTCCACTGAAGGTTATTCATGACTGGTCCTGTAAACCTAGTCAAAAGTCCCTGCATAGGGGGGTCACGAGTCCTAGGTTAGAACCTATTGTTATTTTGCTAAATGGCTATGCTTTCAAAATACCTTCAAAGCATTTTTATCCATCCCCATAGACCTAGACATAGTCCTCTTTCAACCTTGACCAGAGAAGCTTCTTTTTGCCCTGGGTAACAATCAATACAGATACTCAGAACTGCTCAAAGTGCTGAGAACAGTGGCTTGCTTAGCCCTAAAGTAGAATCTCCATCAACTGGCAAACCCCCTGCCAAGGCTCAGGAGCACCTTGTAAGAGAAGGCAGAAAGAATGTAAAAGGCAGAGGGTAGAAAGACGTGTTAGAAAATGCCATCTCATGGATGTGATCTGGTTACTGCACTGGGAGACTCACATCAGCAGTGTTACCTGGACAAGACCTTCACAGGATCAAACCAGTCAAAATCCCAGCACAGGAGGAAGAATTCATAGGGTCCCACCCCTGACCCAGAAGCAATTAATAACTGATAGGTGCTAGGGAAAAAAGTCATTGTTCTCTGTGGTTTGGGCCATTGGTAGGTTGCCCACACTCTAGTGGGTGGCTCCATACCTACACATGAAAGGAGAACACTAAATGGGCTGACTAGGCTATTTTTAAAAATGAAGAAGAAAGTTGAGTGGTGGTGGCACACACGTTTAATTCTAGCACTCAGGAGGCAGAGGCAGGGAGATCTCTGTGAGTTCAAGGCCAGCCTGGGCTACAGAGTAAGTTCTAAGAAAGGCTCCAAAGCTGCACAGAGAAACCCTGTCTCAAAAAAAAAAAAAAAAGAAGAGAGGGTATGGAATTGAGAGGTAGATGTGGGGTAAGATCTGTGGGGAGGTGAAGGGGGTAAGTGAGGGTAAATATGATATTTTATTGTATACACACAAAATTCTCAATAAATATTTTTATTTTCAAGAAAGCAAATATTAAATGAACTAAAATGACAACTCAGAAAAAGTATTTTCTTAAATGAGAAAATCAGTACTAAAGGAACTGAAAACAATAAAGAGAGTGCACAGTAAGAAAGTGATCAGCAAAATGGAAGGTTGGTTGTCAGAAATGACTTTAAATGTAGGTGAATTATACTTCTCACTTAAAAGATAAAAGTTGGCATAAAATATATAGTATAACTAAAATCAGAGAACATTGTCATCAGTAAGTGGAAACGATAACAAAACTTTATTACAAAATCTTTAAAGAGTCATTTGATTTCAAATTTTTGGCAAAACCCATCACACAGGGGGCAGAGCACACAGAACACTTGGATACAGGAAGATTGACAGTGACTTTGGAGTGTGTCTCACTGGTTATGAATTCCGAACTGTATGCTGATACCTTGCCATTTTAAAGTAAAGTGCAGTTCATATGAAATATTATCAAATAATAACAATTTGAAATACTATGAAATTATTTGAAAAATGCCCACAACCTATGAAGATGCCTGCTCAAACCATGTAGACTAGCATGACAGGAATGATCTTCAGGTAATTTCTGGTTTAGTACCTTTCACTCAGAAAGCTGAAGTGATTTTGTTAATACGCTAATAATAGATTTATTCTCCTTCACAACCTAAACTTGGACTAAGGGAACAGACAGAATCAGCAGAGAGAACTTGCTTGAAGTGAACGCACTGTGCAGCCAGACACATGTCCTCGGAGCTGGGCAGCACCCTGCCTGTGTCTTCTGCAAGGAAAGGAGATGCTTGTAGACTCAGTATTGGAGAGAATGTGGCGTCTAGGATGGCAGTGATGAGCACATTAGTATTCCTGGGGCCTAGGGCTCTCCATAGGTACCACCGTTGTGAAACATATTTCATCTGAAAAGAAATAGCCCCCTGAAGGGCACACATGTGAAATCTAAATACTGCCCTTTCTTTTTGAAATTTTAATTTTGGAACTTAATATAGAGTCTACTGTTACCAGAACAAACGCATCCACCCAAAATCATCTAAAAGTAGCTGGAGACTCCCCAAAGCATAATGAGTTCTTATAGAGTTTCCTTAGTTATGGAGAGGAAATCATTAGTAACCTAAGACAGAAATAAAGAAATCATCTAATTAATGTATTCAGAGATGAATCTTAATGTCCAATTATTCTCTTGATTTGACACAACCTAGTAACAACATAACATAGTCAGCAACATTGTACTACTGTTAGAAATAGCAGGAAGTAGCCCAGTAGGGGAGGGAGAGACATTTTCTTATCCTTTTTTCCTTTTTTCTTTTTCATAGCATACAATAAGAAAACCTCCTACTTAAATTTATCTAATATTTTTAAGGAAGCCAATGGAATTAAACTGACAACTATATTCTGCTAGTAAATCTGGATTCTATTGCAATTAAAGCTTACAGCTATGATTTAAACAAAGGTCTAGTGTCCAGTTCACTAAATATTAGCAAATCATTGTCTTGTTTTCAGTGTAGGCTCTCGGTTCATCATATTGATTAATTTAACTGTGTGTAGTTTCTACACGTTGTAACTGGTCCAATATCAAACGGTGCTTCTGACAAGAGGATAAGAGGCAGGAAGGAGGGAGAAAGTGAGACTTAAAAGATGACATTTTCCAGTATGTTGGCACTTTTCACTAAATACTATGTGACCACAATTTTACGAAGAACCTGTGCAAACCTGAACCTGTGACTGACCCCCCCCCCCGCTTTTCCTCTTCAAAAATTAAAAATTTTTTAAAATCCTTCTTTCTAGTTGCTTAAATTATTCCAAAATTGAAAGGCTATAGCTCTTAAATATTAATGATTTATAATCATAGAATTAATACTTGGAAACATTTATGATTATTTAGCCCCATCTCATTCTCTCTCTGTAAAACATTATAAAATAAAATACATATCTGAAGAACAAAAAATTTACAATGTGACTACCAGAATGATTTTTTTTTCAAAAAAAATTTTACCTCATGGTTATTTTTATATTCAGCAAATGCCTCCTGTTGTGAAGATATTTTTTACTCGCTTTGTTAGGCAGTCCCTCTTTATTATATATGCTTTGTAAACACTGGCAAATACTTCTCTCCTACTGCTTTACTACCTGTCAATCACCCCAGTGTTGTTTTTAGACTATGAAGCTCTACTCTGACTATCTGCACTATAGGTGTGGTTGAAAGACTAACGGGTGGTGAACATCCAATAATATGGCCAAATAGCAGCAATAGTTAGCTGACAATAGAAACAAAAATCCATAGCAGGCACTATATTGGATACAAAGAATTAAAATCTTACTCCAAGGGATGCCTAAGAAAGGAATCTGACCTTCAAGAACAGGAAGTCCAAGTGAGAAGATACAGTGCACGGAGATGACACACACCTACCGCCTGTCATTAATAATACTATACCAAAGAACTAGATGTAGAATTCAAAGAGACTACATACAGTCAAGGATTTGTTTTTTGGTTTTTGGTTTTTGGTTTTTCATTTTTAGAAGCAGTATTTGAGCTCTGCCTCAGATTTACATAAAATTCAGTTAGACAAATACAGTATGTATTTGCTTATATCTTGATGTTAGCTGTTAAGTCTTCATTAAGAAGGCTACAATCTGTATAACCACAGAGGTTAGGTAGAGAGTAAGAGGCTTGTGAATAGGGAAGAATTTCCATAAAAGGGGGAAACAGAATAGATATTATGGAAGGACAGGGGCGTGGGGCTGGCTTAGACTGGGAAGATCAAATAGGAGGATCAAAAGAAGGGGAATACAGAGAAGGACTGCTAAAACCAAAGGCCATTTAAGGGGTCATATGGAACCCTAACACAGTAGCAGCTGCTTAAAATATATACATATATGAAAGAAATCTAGATGGAATCACCAACTAACAAGGACACAAAGCCCCAACTAGATATCTCTTGTGAGTAAATGAAATTTCCAGTGCTGGGAATTGATTATATACAACCAAGTTGTTGGCCCAAGAGGCCCCATGGGAACCCCCAAACAACCCAGGCTATTGCCAAGGGTATTGGTCCCTCCCCACAATCTAAAGGCAAGAGCCTATTGCTGAAAACAACACCTACAGCACTCATTGAACAGGGAGAAGTCGAGTCGGTGCCTTCTTAGAGCCTTCACTCCTATTGACTAGTGGTCATGGTACTGGAAAGTACTCTGCATGCTCCCCAAAGAAAAAGGTAGACACTAACCCAGCTACAAAAACTTGGTCCTAAATGGCATGTCTCCATCAAATCCCTCTCCTCATCTATGGAAGATGAGGTGGAAAGACTGTAGGAGCCAATAAGGATGAAAGACATCAAGGAAACAAGACCTTCTAAACACAACAGGACTGAAACACATGGAGACTGAAACTCATGGAGACTGTAGCAGCATGCACAGGGCCCACACGGATCTAAGCCATAATGGGTCCCAGTGCTGAGAAGGGAAGTAAACACAAGCCCCAATCCTTACCCAGAAGCTATTTCCAACAATCTCTCTGAAAGAAAAAATTAGTTTTCTCCAATGGAGTATGAACTGGGCATACAAACCACACTTAAAGGGCAGGCCCCATGCCCAGCAGTAGATGAACAATACAAAACAAACTCAATGGCATTTTGTGGGTGGAGAGTTGTCTTATAATGCTTTGTCTGGTCATTTTGTATTATGGATCTTTTGCTTATATATTATTGTTTCTGATGTTGTTTTTATGAGTTTTTATGTGTATGCACGAATGTACATGTCTCTGCGTCTGTAGCTATTTCCCGTGCTTTTTCTTTAGCTCTTTTTTTTTTCCTGTTTGTTTTGACCTATTCTGTTTCTGCTGTGTTTATTTTGTTTTATTATCATTTTATTTGTAGATACTCTGTTTTCTAATGGGACTGAGAAAGTGTGTGGATTTGGGTGGTTGGGGAAGTGGGGAGAATCTGAGTGGAGTTTGGCGAAGATAAACTATAATCAAAATACAAGGCATAAAAAATCTAAAATAAAGGAGAGGGAAGGAAGAAAGGAAGGAAGGAAGGAAGGAAGGAAGGAAGGAAGGAAGGAAGGAAGGAAAGGGGGAAATGCAGAGTAACACAGACAAAGGTATGAAAATGGAGATCTGAAAGACTAGAAAGGAAACAAAGGCAGATATTGTTGGGAAGATCAGCACTGAGAGCAGCGGACAAGTGTGTTGTACTAGCAAGAAGGAACTTCTCAAAACACTGTGACCAAATGCAATGCAGGGGAAAAGGAGGTTTATTTCAGCTTACAGTCCATCCTGAAAGGAAGTCATAGTGGGAAATTGAAATAGAAACCTTGAAGGAACACTGTTTGAAGACTGTCATAGGCTCATGCTCAGTAGCTTTCTTATACAGCCCAGCATTGCCCACATAGGTATGGTGCTACCAACAGTGGACTGGGCCTTCCTGCATCAATTAGTAATCATGACAATTCCCCACAGATACTCCCATAGGTCAATGTGATCTAGGCAATTCCTCAATGGAGGCTTCCCCCTAAGATGATACTGTGTCAAACTCCATTGTTCACATCTTGAAAAGTAGTAAAATGTATAATTCATGACTTTTTTAAGACTGAAGACATAATAAAAAAATGAAGCTTCAAAACAGTCTGAGAAGTTTTGTCTTTCACTTATGCCCCTATTTACTCAGCAAACATTGACTCAAGTTTTAGAATATATGATCATTATATTATAAATCAAAGGAAAGATGAAAATACCCCACTTTGAGATCCACTTACCCTAAGGACAAGAGAAGGCACTACTGCCTGTCCTTGTGAAGTGGAAAGTGCAACTGAAGACTTGCATTACTCAAGCAGGGAAAGATTCCTGGCAGTGGATGTGGTCTGAGTTACCCATGAGATCCTTCCTAGAGGGCAGTGGAGACCTTGTAGGCAGTGGCACTGGAGCGCAGAGTGGTAGAGCTCTCACCCACACAATGGCACATTTTCTTATGATTTTTGTTGTGAAGGAGATGCGGGGTCCTGAGAAAATGCACTCAATCATTTCCCATTTCTGAGGCTTCTGTGTTCTAGAAGCCCAGTTAGCCCCACACAAAATGTGATAGCCTAGCCTAGAGGTGCTGGCACATCACATCTAAATGCACCTTCCAATTAGAGAAGCCTAGAAGATTTGGGATGGGTGAGGCTGTCTCCTGTCCTTCCAATGATTCTGAGAGCTTAGAGCTTCCAAGGAATGAACTCCTACTGCATATCATAAGAGCTTCCACAGAACATGCCAGAAAAATACTTCTCACAGAAAAGCACCAAAACCTTTTTGAGGGCTCTGCTTTTAATAGAGTCCAAATAAAGACAAAAATTCATCCAGAATGTAGAAAATTGTGTGGTTGGAAATAACAAGAGGGGGTAACCTATATGCAAAGACAGTGATTGTAGAAACTGGAAATAATTTTATCCAAAAATCATATATATGAGCATATACAAACACCAACTTTGAAGGATGGAATAACTGAAAATTCAAATTGGGAAACCCAAGAGTACACTCTTTTTCTATCTCCTACCTCCAATTTCATTTTGCCATAGAAGAAATATATGGAAAGGTGAAGTGATTTTATTTTCATTTTAAGATTTTTCTACATATCTGTGTCTGAGTGATTCTTTCCTCAAGTAGTTTATAACACACAGCCCTGTTTTAAGGGTGATGATTCAATGTTCATGAAGCAATTGATGACCAAAGAGATGGAGCAAGACTTGTAATATTTTTAATTGTGATTTTTTTTTTTAATTTCATTCTTTAGCGAGTTGTTGTGGGGGGTGCATTGTTTTGTTTTACTTTTTAAAGAGTCTTGTGGCATGGTCTTTCTGTACACTGTGAATATGTGTTGCTACCATTGGTAAAGAAGCCATTTGGGCCTATGGCAACACAGGATATAGCCAGGCTGGAAATCCAAGATATGCAGGGAGAAGAACGGCAGAGTCAAGAGAGATGCTGAGCCGCCAGGGGAACAAAATGTAATGGAACAGAGGTAAAGCCAGAGACACATAGTGACACATAGATTCATAGAAATGGATTAATTTAATATGAAAGAGCTAGTTGATAATAAGCCTGAGCGATAGACCAAATAGTGTGTAATTAACATAAGCCTCTTTGTGTTTATTTGAGACTGAGTGGCTTCAGGACACAGGAAAACTTCCAACTACAGTCTCACATATACTAGGCTAGCCTTGAACTCATTATGTAGCAGAGGATGATAGTGAATGTCTTATCCTCCTCTTCTAATTCCATCCACAGTGCTGGGATTATAGGCATATACCACCATGCTCACTTTTGTTCATTGCTGACTAACAACCAAAGGCTTCCTGAATGCTTTGTGAGGACTCGATCAAATGAGCCATACCTTCAGCCCTACTTTGTTACCTTTTAATAAGTTATATGTAGATGGGCCTTGGCCTACATTTTTAGACTATGCTTGTAAAGTTCTGTGTAATGACATCTCTCTTACAGGATGGTATCCTTTTATTTCTATAATATTTTCAGACATTAAGAAAGGTTTTCATTGGAAATGACTATTCCTTCTTCCAACTGGTTATTCTTGAATTTTAGGGATTCCTGTAGTCATTTAGGAAGTGTGTTAGAATGCATATCAGGGAGCTTTATCCTAACATGATGACTAAATATGAGCCCAGTACACCTGCGGGTTTTATTTTTTTCCATGTTTTTATGATACTGATAACTGCTTGTCTAGGAACCTCACCTTGAAACCTCAACATCAATTACGTTATGAAAACTTTAAGTCTGAAATGTCTCTGACTCATTTTGTATGTTTAGTGTCTACAACAAGGTATAATCTCAACAAATGTTTATAGGATTGCATGAGACCCACTCATTACATTAATGGTGTACCTAAAAAAACCTAATTAACACAGCCTTATTAAATGCCCAACTCAAGTCTTCTTGATATCCCCACTTATATGGAAATTAATAAATGAAGAAAATATTAAGTAATTGCTGTCCCATTTGCTGAAAATGGAAAAGCTGAACTCTGTGTTGTCATGGATACAACATTCTATTTTCAGTACTAGTCTGTCCTACTTGTTAATGATTGTTACAGTAACCAATAGGAAAATAACACTTTACTCACCACATTTCATTAAATATAACACCTCACTTTAAGCTTAATGGGACAATAAGAACAAAGCCCTGCTTGCCAATTGTTTACAGAATTCCATTATTTCCCTACTGCCCATGACTCACATAGCATCAATCTTCATGACTAGCTGCCCTCTAAAAGTCAAGAAAATAAAATCTTTCTTTGTGCTACTGTGCAGTACATTTGCTGATATTTAACCAATAGTTGAGTTTAAAGATTCTACTGTCTTTGATTTGAGGTTTCTGTTTCTCCAATAGATTACTTTGCAAGAAATACCCTTGTTTTCCAACATTGTAAGTTCAATAGAAAGGACATTAGGATGATATGAGTTCTGAGCACTAGATCTTGAGATGCTTGCTCTGGTCATTTGAATGTAATTGGCCCCCATTTGCTCAGAGGGAGTGGCACTGTTAGGAGGTGTGGCTTTGTTGAGTAGGTATTGCCTTGTTGGAAGAACTGTGTCACTGACAGCACAGGCTTTAAGGTCTCTTTTGCTCAAGTTTCTCTCAGTGTGACACATAGACCATTTTCCTGTTGCCTGCAAGATGTAGGACTCTCAGCTGCCTCTCTAGCACCATGTCTGCCTGCACATCGCCATGCTCCCCACCATGATGATAATGGACTAAAGCTCTGAACTGTAAGCGGCCACCCCAATTAAATGTTTTTCTTTATAAGAGTTACCATGGTCATGGTGTCTATTCACAGCAATAGAAACCCTTAATTCAAGAGAGGTGAATGAACAGAAAAATTGTTTAACTTCAACAAGATTCTTTGCAGTTTGCTACTGATGGCATTCACAATGAAATGATCACCACCATCACTGAAATCTGGAATCATATTATGTTATTTCCAAGGAAAGTTGATCTGTGAGAGCAGTGAGTGTAATAAAGTTTAAGGGGAGAAGATTACAAACAAACAGCTTAGGCTCTAGAAGAAAAATGAAGGATAATTAAGTACCTTCTATGGTACACACATCTGAGCGAAAGATCAAGGAAATACTGAAAACTGTAGTATTATTTCAAAGCCAAGGGAAGTAAGTGGGAAAGGAAAGAAGGACAGATAAGTCAGAGGGACTGAAAAAAAAAATCTCAGGATATAAAAGACTGGAAACAGATGTTTATATTAAACTGCCAATGGAGTGATGAAACCCTACAGATTGTGGTACCAATTTAACTAGAAAGGGCTATGGCAGGCAGACAGTTCTGAGTTGGAGCCCTATTTTCTACCAGTCAACTAGAGGAGGTGGCTGCTCCTGCTACTGCTAATGATGAGTACCATATGCTAGCAAGAGACATAGCTTGTGTTCTCGGCTGTATTAGTTAAGAAGATATGTGAAATTTTCTTTATCTGTTACAAAATCAGTGCAACTTTGAAATAACTACAAGCAGAAAGCATACAGAGGGGACCATATTGCTTCTCATTCAAAAAGTCAAGAGTGAGTCATTAAGCAATTGTTTTCATTTCAACTTAATAACTCAGTTAAAGTAGCTTTGCTGTGATTCAGCCATGGTAGTAATCTAAGCTCTGGTTGATTTTTTTTTTCTTGTAGTGAAGAGAACACCACTCAAAAGATATGAATGTAGTCAAATAGTGTGCTATTTTAGAAGCAAAAACACTTGCTGCTTGCAGTCACCTAGAGGAACACATCATCAGCTCTGTGTACACATGTTAAATAGTTTACTGTCTGAGCGGTCACAGGGTCCAAGCCTTGGTTTATAGCCATCCATATAGTTCAGTACCTTAAAATTTTCATTACTGAGTTTTACAAAAAAAAATCACTTGTGTTTGTGTGTGTGTGTGTGTGTGTGTGTGTGTGTGTGTTATCTAGGCTTGGCAATATGGGGGGAGGGGTCCTCACCTGTCTGTCCTTTAAAGTAAGAGAATTTTGAGGTCAACAATAAACAAATAGCCAAATGAGAAGAACACGGAAGAGCCAAATGTACAAACTGCTTTGCTTTCCTTCTGAAACTAGCTGCAACTGTCTTCATTCTGAGGCAAACGCATGGTTAATCTGACCACTTCAGCAGGAGAACAACAAAAGAAAAAATAATAAAGCCCTAGTTATTTCTTTTTCTATCTGGACAAATGCAATGACTGCTTATCTCAATATTTTATGCTCCATCTCTTTATCAATGTCATGTAGATATGGCTGACATGTTCTTTTGTTTGTTTCTCCCCCAACCCTCTCAATCTCATTAAAATATGGAGCGCACAAAGGGAGAGCCACAGAATAAAAATATTTTGGTAGTCCTCATTAAAAAAGAGTTTAAGTACTTTGGATTTTATTTTATTGCATGGTAATAAAATTCAGCCAGCAGAGATATGTCCAATCTGGAACTCCAAGGCAAAATCCTAAGCAGAGTTAACTCCTAACAAAGGAGTTCTGACCTGGACATACCCAAAGGAAGCCTATTGCCCCAGAAAAACCATCTGCACTATTTAAGCTACTACTTTATTTTTAATGACCTCTGCCTTACTCTGAAGGTTTTTATACAACCATTAGTATGAAAGAGAAGGGGAGAAAAAGAATTCTGACAGAATGTTAGCCTCTTAACAAATACTATCAGATAAACTTTAATATGGCATACTTATCAATCAAGTTTTGTTGTAAAAGATGAAAGAAAAGGGGTAACTGGAAGGAGGCGGGAAAACAAGGCAAAAGACACACACTATCAGAGGCAGATCATGCTCCTGGCACGTACCTGCCATTCAATTTTGTCTTGAGGCCTTTCACTGAGGCTCGTTGCTTTTCAGTCCTTTGGATATCTGATACCAAAGGTAAACATCTATTACTTGGCAGTATTCTAAACTTGTCTGTTAGGAAAAGGTTAATCCACCTGTGCCCCTGCTTTTGGTATGATACTGTCCTGCATGGCAGGCCTGATCCTGCAACTCCACAGCTGCCCTGTACAAGAGCAACTCTTGCCTCCTAATGATCTCGCTCACCTTTACCCCCTTGGGAATTGTGAGTCCCCAATGAAACTCATACCAAAGCTTTGCATTCACAGCTGAGCAGAGCAGTATCTCTCTGGAAGTTGTTGCAAATGGTCCTTGAGCTCTCTGGAAACCAACTTGCTGACAAAAACTGATGGTCCCTGGGCTCTGTCCACTGCCCCCCATCACCACCACTATGCTATCATGCTTAGGTTCCAAGAATTCACAATGAACAAGAGTGTAGAAAGAAATTAGAATTGTAGACCTGCCAAAGGTGTCCCTTGGAGCAGTGTGTATATTGTGTTGTCATGTAAAAGAGCCCTTGAAAGATAAAGAAGCTGAGTCCAATTATATTATTGGTTCGATGTTCATCTGAGGCAGTCGAACATCCGACTTCCAAAGATATCACAGTGCCTGAAATAATGAATTCACCTCTTACTTTCAAAAAGATGTTGGAAAATTAATTCCCAGTGCTAAGATGAACTTGGCAGCAGAACAGACAGAGCACAGTTTTCCAAGTTACCTGGCAATCATTTTGAAATGTTATCCTGTGTAAAAGGGTACTCTTGTGTCTTTCTCACAGACATAGTCTGTCTGATTCCTGGGCTTTATTTCTTACTAAGTTGAAGAAGGTATATCCATTTTGATACTGTCATAAAACCATACAAATTATCTGTCATAAACATTTATATAAACATCTAATTTCACATAACAATGCTGATTTTAATTACAAGGAAGTGAATGCCAATTAAAATTAAACCTTATAAATAAATGCATTGGAAATAAAGTTTGTCCTTTTGTGTGATTATTATTGTAGCTTATAATAAGAAATACCAACACAATAATTTAATCTCAACCAGGACTGCAATGAATTATTTTACATGTAATTTTTTTACTAAAACACTAAATTCCTGGATTTATATATAAGAGCCTAAGAGTGATCATTCAAGCCACATCAAAATTTAAGTCTTATTCAGAATATTTACTGAGCTTGTACAAGAACCTAGGTTAAAACTGTAACCTTAGCACCACAGGAAGCTAACAATCTGACCCTGTGACTTGGAGTTGTTGACAACTGAGAAAACATATAAAATGTCCAGAATCTGAAATGTTGCTTGAGCAAGAGGAGCTTTCTGCCCTCCACACCTGTTCTGTTTATTGCTGTTAAGAATCTGGCTTGGGAAGAAATGCACACACAGGGGCACCATTCTTTATGCTGGGCTCTCTTTAGGCTATACCAATCTACTGATCCCACGAAGAGGTATTTGAATGAATATTTCAGCATGAGAGAGATGGAGGGAGGGAGAGAGGGAGTAAGGGAGGGAGGAGGAAAGGGAGGGAGGAGGAGGAAGAGGAAGAGAGGGAGGGGGAGGGATAGAGATGAGCCAGCCACAGCTGGGTACTCTTTCTTTTGGCAAAACCCAGCAGTGGCCATTACCCTTCTGTTTATGGCAACACAAACTACTTTATTTGAAAAGTCACTCATTTCTATGATAGCAGTGGACATGTTTTCATCAACAGAACAGTTCAGGAGGAAAAATTATATTATTAGCTAATTTTCATTTTATGAATTAGAAATTTTTCTCTGCACAGACAGAAATTTCAAACCCCTCCAGAAATGGAAGTGTGCCCATGGATTGATGACTAAGATCAAGTTTCCAGTGTGCTAATAACCTGCTCCAGTGAAAACATATTTTTAATTTGCTTTGAGGGTTATTTATTTTTTTATTATTATGCTAAGGGTTTATAATTTAATGTCAAACATAATTTTGCACGAATTATGTGAGTGTACTCTGATGCGGTAGATAAGCCTGTGTGCCTGCTTGGCATGGTCTCAGACGACGTTTTTGAGAAAATGGATCACCATTTGGCAGCTTGCCAGTCCATAAACTGCTCAGTAGAACACTGAAAGGAAAAAGTTGCAAGGAATTTTCATGTTTTGCAAAGGAAAGAAAGGAAAAGAGAAAATCCCTAGTAATACCAGATAAAGAAAAGATAATTACACTCAGGGTTTTCTACTAGACATAAGATAAATTGGTAAACCTAATTAAGAAATTAAAAGGTTTCCAATTAGAAATTACAAAATCATATTTATTATAAGTCATCAGCCAGCTAAGTGGAACAATATCTTAAACAAGAATATTTGTTTAAAATATAAACTAGTCATCATAGTGTCTCCAAGTTTTATGACTAGATTGGTAAACATTCAGAAGCATCTACAGTGGGCCAACCATTATGCTGTGAATAAGAGATGCAAAAACAAACCTGACTGTGGCTGCCCTCTGAAGCTCTGTCTAATGGAAGAGATAGTCACAGAACACCCTGCCCCTGCAATGCAGTAAATTCACTAACGCTGTTTCACACGGGCTGCTTTGGAACATGCAGAAGTAGCATTTGGGCCAGGATTTGAACAGGAGATGAAAGGTCAGAAAATATCTCTAAGAGCGGACTGGGCAGTGAACTTCATGCTACAAATAGGAAGTTAGAGAACCAAAGGATTGGCTGGGCCAAATAAACAGTTTTTATTTATTCATTCTCAAGTTTTAAAAAACAATAAATATAATATTTGTATGTCATTAAGTCAATTTCATATGCTTTAGCTAACCTGGTTCTCAGACCAGCCCTTGTGGTTAGAGCATGAGGAGTTTGACAGCATCTCTCTGCACATGACAGTGATACCTAGATATCCCAAATAGTACCTCAGCCTGGGGCACTTGGGAACCAAATGATTTATAACCAAGCCAGTACTGAAGACAACTGATCCATCACTCTGGGATATGCAGTTCTCCACCACCCTGCTTACTTACTTTGTCAGGTACATAATAAGAGGGAAGTGCATGATTAGAAGCACATGAAAGATCATTATAGTCTTTGAACCAAAGCAAAAATTTTAAAAGTTACCAATTTAACATAATCAATAAAAAACAAATGCATATTTTAAACATTTGTTGACTCCATATACCAAATCAAACTATGGGAGAAAATATGTCCTAGCTATTCATATGGAATATTTTTAAAATACCAAAAGAACAAATAACCTGATCAGTGAGTAAGCAAACCAACTATAGAAATATGTCTTGAAAGAAAATATACAAGTATTCAATAAATACAAGAACTAACATTCAATGCTTTAAATATTAGGGAAATACAATTCAAAAGAAGAAGAAAAGGAGGAGGAGGAAAAAGGAAGTAAAAACAAACAATTGAGTTGGGAGGAAGAAGCCAGAGAATCTTGAAGCCCAGCCTCAGCTACAGAGTGAGTTAAAAGCCAGCTGATCTGTATTGTGAGGGTATGTCCAGGGTAGCCTGGGTTATGGAATGAATTCCTGGCTGACCTGGGCTATTTAGCAACACCACATACCAATAAAAAAAACAGTTTCACTGAGGTTTTGTCACACATACATACCCCCATACACACTCACAATGGCTACCATCAAGAAAACAACAAAAAGTAACAAATCTAGGAAGGATGAGCCACAAGTACAAGAGATGCTGGGAGTTGTTGAGAGAATCACAGAGTTCCTTCCCCAGCACGGACAAAGAGTTGGACACCCAAGAAAGACAGAAAGAGAAAATCAGTGTAGTTACTTCATCCCTTCGGGGTGAGAGAGGTCCTAAGGTTTCGGGATTTTAGGTGTTTTATATAATAAACGGATGCTGGCTTGGGTATTTTCTAGGTTCCCAGGGCCCTCCCATTTACAGGGGTGTCCTGTTAGATACAGACCCCATATCTTCCCGCCGTTTCTTCCCCCAGCGTCATCTGGGAACAGGAAGCTGCTTTCGCTTTCCTCATCTACCTATATCCTTGCTAATTCTCCTCAAAAGGAACCTTTAAAAGTTGACTATGTCCTGGTTAGTTTCGGTCAACATCACACAAACTAAAATCACTTGTGAAGGAGCCTCACCTTAAGAATCCCTCCATCAGACTAACTTATGGCAAAGCTGTGAGGCATATTTTTTATTTTTAACTAATGGTTGATGGAGGGCAAGCCACTGTGTGTGATGCCACATCTAGGCAGGTAATTCTGGATGTACAAGTAAGCAAGCTGGGCCAGCCAACAAGGAGCACCCCTCCACAGCTTCTACTCCAATTCCTGCCCTCAGACTCCTGTCTTGAACGGAAACTTGGGCTTCTCTCAGTGATGGAATATAAGCTGTAAAATAAAGTGCTTTTGGTCAGTGTTTTATCACAACAATGAAAAGTAAATTAGGACACGGAAATACAGTGTGCTGTCATCATACTGTTCCTTAGTATATGCTCGAAAAAATCCAAAGCAGCATACAATAGAAATACCTGAATGCTTACATTTAACATGACATTATTCACAATAGAAAAGTCACAGAATCAGTCTTAGTACCCAACAATAGATGAATGGATAAAGAAAATGTTGTATATATACAATGAAATATTACTTGGCCATAAAAACAAGTAAGATGACATTACTTACAGAAAAATGAATGGCACTAGACATGATTTTGACTGAAATAAACTAGAAAGAATACAATAGAGGGGTAGATTATTGAATGTACTTTAAACTAAAAAGCAACTGTTAATCTCAAATATTTTACATTGGTATGGATTTTTATATATCGCTACAAATTTAAGATGTTTTGTTAGAACATACTCTATATATGTTTCTACACTTGTTTAAGACATTTTTATATATTGATACAAATTTAAGGTTAGTTTTGTTATACTGTATATGTTTCTTTTCTCATTTAAGATGTTGTACCTATGCAGCTCATTAAAAATGAATTACATAATTAAGAAGTGCAGGTTAGTAGTTAGTCATCTATAATAATCAAACTTGTAGTCATATTTGGGATGTTTTCAAGGTAAATGTAGCAGGGTTTCTTGGACTGCCAGGCTGTAAATCATGACATGGAGACTTAATATTAATTATGAATGCTTGGCCTTAGCTTAGGCTTGTTTCTAGCTATCTCTTTTTTAAAAAACTTAAATTAACCCATTTCTATTCATCTATGTGCTGCCCCAAATCTCATTCACCTCATCCTCATACTGTCCATTCAGCTTTCCTGCTTCCTCCACATCTGGCTGGCTAGCCCCCTTTTCTCTCTTCCTGCCAGCCCCACCTATCTTTCCTCTGCCTAGCTATTGGCCATTTGACTTTTTATTAAACCAATCAGGTGCCTTAGGCAGGCAATGTAAAACAGCAACACATCTTTACATAGTGAAACAAATACTCTGCAACACAAACAAATGTAACACATCTTTACTTAATTAAATAAGTATTCTATTTCACAGCAATAAACCATATAGATATAGAAAGAAAAACATTTCATGGCTAATCCATGTTCTAAAACTAAATTTGGGGGAGGGGTGTAATGCTGTATTGGGAAAATAAAGGTAATCATGGGAGAGGAGTAATGACAAAAGTGGGTGAGTGTGATCAAAATAAGTGATAAGCATACCAGAAAATGTCACAATAAAATTATTTATTCTGCACAATTAATTTAACAATAAAAGCTCCATAAAAGTAGTTATACAGGGAGCGACTGGAGAGACAGCTCAGTGGTTAATAGCACTTGCTGCTCTTGTAGAGAACTCAGACTTGGTTCTCATATCCCACAGGGTAGTTCACAACCATCTTTAACTCCAGCTCCAGGGGATCCAGTGCTGTCTTCTGGCCTTTGTGGGCAACAGCATGTATGTGGAACACGTAGAGACATGCAAATAAACATTCATACACACATTTTTTTTAAAAATACATACTTTTAAAAAAATAATACAGAACTTACAGAAGTGTTTATTAGAGGATTAAAGTTCCAGAGGGTTAGGATCCAAAATGGCCAGGCAGAAGCATGGCAGCAAAGCAGCTGAGAGCTTACATCTCAAACCACAAACAAGAAGCAGAGAACAGAAATTGGGGGTTTTCTATGGATAGCTTTTGAAACCTCAAAGCCTGCTCCCAGAAGGCTTCCCTACAACAAAACCACACCTCTTAAGTCTCTCCAAACACACAAATAACTGGATCCAAGTATTCACATGCCCCAAACTCATGGGGGACATCTCATACAAACCCCAACAGTAGGCAATGAGGTAAGCTTTAAAATTCATCTAAAGTTAGGTCTTTACAGATATAGCACAGACATTGTAGTGTGTTAAGGACTCCTCCACATCAGACTAGCCTAAGATGGCTCCTGAAGATACTCACATGTGATCTTTACAACATTTTAATTTCCTTTTTCTACAAAACAAGCATAATGCCTTTCTTGAATTATGCTGAAGGAATTCATATTTGAAGTACTGATGTCAATGTATATAAATTCCATTTCCTGGGAAACAATAATTCTTGAAGAGCCTCAAAATAACACTAAAATATTATTAATAAGACCCAGACCACTGTGAACATGCTTAGAACATGGGTCTTTCGTGTGGATTTCTGGTCCTAAAATGGAACTATATATTATTACACAATACAATATCCCATATGAAACCTATATGGCATTCAAAATACTTTCTAAACAACACAATCAATATGAATATGAGGTAACACATACCTACTTTAGAAAATACATAACACTCGAAGTTACTGAAACAAAATCAGTAGAATTGAAAACTCGTTTTCTATCATCTAAGAAATTTTTTAATTAAGTGGTCATAGCAGCTGAAAATCTAGAAGACCATTATGATGTGTGAAATAATTCATGTCCCCAATGTGGGATGAAAAATAGAGCTTCAGGGTATTAATCCAACCTAAATCATATGTACCATTCAATATTTCATTTTATATACCACTCAGCATATTAATGAAGTTTTTTCATGGTATAAATGGGCAGGAACAGTTATTTATATTTTCTACTTATTCTACACAATCTTCTTGATATCACATACATGTGAAAGTAAATGATGCAACTAAAGCCAAATCTGGTTGGTTGTATAACTCATAGAAAAATCTCATAAATATGCATTTTCATCTATTGACTACTGTCTTAGTTAGGGTTACCACTGCTGTGATGAAAAATTACCAAAAACACTTGGAGAAGAAGAAGATGATGTGTATTGGCTTATGATCAAAGTACATTGATAGAAACTCAAACTTGGTGAGAACCTAGAGGCTAAGAGCTGATGCAGAGGCCATGGAGGAGTACTGCTTACTGACTTGTTCTTCATGGCTTGCTCAGCCTTCTTTCTTATAGAACCCAGGAGTATCCCCACACACAATGGTCTGCTCCCATCCCCATCAGTCACTTATTAAGAAAATGTCCTACAGGCTTGCCTGAAGCCTGAGTTTATGGTGGCATTTTCTCAATGGGAATTTTCTCCTCTCAGATGATTATAGCTTGTGTCAAGCTAACAAAAAACTTGCCTGCACAACTACTTAACCTTTCTTTCCCAGCAAATTTCAAGTGGAGGAACTTTCTAAAATTTGTTCATTCATTTTAGATGCTAAACATGAAGCAGTATAAACTGAAGCTCATGGTTTGTCCTGGAAAGACAGAGCCTGGGCAATGAAAGGACAACAATTGTGTGGTGTGCTGGCATTTTGGGCCACCTCTAGATCTGCTGATGGCACTATGTTTTAAAGGCACCCTCAAGAAGTGTAGCATCCTTGAAGCACTGATTTATAGAACAATTTAAAACAAAAATGCGGCAAAGAAGTCATAAATAAGCCACATCACAGCACCAGGGTTCTGAAAGACTCATCACTGCTAACATGAAACAACCTCATTTTGATATAAATTTTAGAGTAAAATGTTTAAATGTGAACATTATCTTAAGTTCCTCAGGTAAGATGACTATGTATACAATTTGTGTTTTTAAAATACTATTCAATGTATGAAAACTTTACATTTGGTACTTTTAAATAGATGTATCTTTATGTCATCAAATAAACAAGAACTGTAAATACAAGCAGTATGTCATAGCATGAGAATTCAAGAGTCCCAGATACCAGGTACAGATTCAAATGTTTTCCCATAAGACTTTACTCCCCTGGACCTCTGTTACATTATATACTAAATAAAAAATAGTCTGCCATTGTTTTGGTTAGGGTTTCTAGTGAAGTGATGAAACACCATGACCAAAAACAACTTGGGGAACCATGGATTTATTTGGTTTACACCTCCACATCAAAGTTCATCATGGCCCACAATGAGCTAAGCCCTCCCCCATCAATTAAGAAACTACCTTACAGCTAGATCTTATGGAGACATTTTTACAATTGAGGTTCCTTCCTTTCAGATAACTCTAGCTTGTAACAAATTGACATAAAACTAGTCAGCACAATTGACCCCTTATCAATTTGACACACAAACATCATGGTTATTCCATAACCTTTCCTTTCTTATTCATCCCCAAGATTGTACATGAATATTACAATATAAACATTGCAAATTTTGAAAGTCCTGTGGTCTTTAAAAACTCAAACACTTAAAAATCCAGTCTCTTTAAAATATTCTGTTTCTTTTAAAATCCAAAATTTTTGTGAAATTCCAAACTCTCTTTAAAAGTTGTGATCCTGTAAAATAAAAAATAAGTTAAATACTTAAGAGGGAGGAACTAGGGCACAGTCAAAATCTGAACAATGCAAAAATCTAACTCCAAAAAAATGTAAATAGCTCAATGTCCAATTATCTGGGACTCACTGATCATCTTCAGGGCTCCTACAAAAGGATTTACGCCACTTCTCTGGCTCCACTCTCTACAGCACACATAAATTATCTTAAATGCTCAAGTTGGCTCCACTCCACATCTTCCATTGTTCTTGGTAGCCATCCCCAAAATGCGGGGGTCTTCTGCTACAACTGGACTACATTTTTACCAATTGTGTCTTCTGGGCTCTCTTCAGGAATTCCAGACCCACCACACTGTGCCAAGCCTCAGTTTCTCTGTATGACCTCTTCATGCCTTCAAAACCAGGAGCCACCTAGCTGAGTCTTAGACTACTAAGTTCAGCTGCCAACAGGGCATACAACCTTGTTCACTTCTGCAATACAAATTCTGTGTGCTGACCCTAAGGAAACAATTCCCAGTAGACTTCACAATGGTGCCGGTATCTTCTTAATCACAGCTGATCCTTCAGACCCAGCTGTCCAGTATCCATTATCCCAGGACAACAAAGGATTCACTTTGGTGATTTTGGTATTTTATCAATCACAGCCAATTTTTCAGCCCAAGCTAATCAGAACCACAGACTCTTAACTCAAATGGCCAAGTAGAATCTTTGTTTCCCTCTGAAACTTCACAAGCCTGGCCTCCATCATCTGTACTGTTTTCAACATTTTGATCTCCCAAGCACCTATAGAACAGCTCATTGAGCTCTCAATGACTTTTGTAGCCCAAAGTTCCAAAGTCCTTCAACAATCCTCCTAAAAATATCATGGTCAGGTCTGTACAGCAATACCCTACTCCTGTTACCAACTTGTCTTGGTTAGGGTTTCTATTTTTGTGATGAAACACCATAACCAAAAAACAAATTGGGAACAAAGGGTTTGTTTGCCTTACATTTCCACATAACCATTTATCATCAAAGGAAGTCAGGACAGGAACTAAATTAGGGCAGAAATCTGGAGGCAAGAGTTGATGCAGAGACCATAGAGGGATGCTGCTTACTGACTTGCTTTGCTCCCCATGGTTTGCTTAGCCTTCTTACTTATAGAACCCTATTCACCATCCCAGGGATGGCACCACTCACAATATGTTGGGCCCTCCCCTATTAATCACTAATTAAGAAATTGCCTTAAAGCTGAATTTTATGGAGACATTTTTCTCAATTGAGGTTCTCTCCTTTCAGATAACCCTAGCTTGTATCAAATTGACATAAAACTAGTCAGCACAATCATCTATTGAAACAATCCTCAGGCGATCTTCATGTCTCCTAAGTAACAGTATCCTACCCAACTCTATTCAATACTATTCTTTCTACTATGGACAAAACATGCTTCCCAGGACATATTGAATACTTGCCATTAAAATTTAGTAAATACTGACCACACAAGGGTCATTGAAATGTAAACAAGTAAAATGCATTATGAAAAATAGAATCATATAACATGAATCAATAAATAATTATTGATATTATATAATAATAGCTATCTAAGGCCTATTATGTCTAATCAATTCAGGTAATTATGACAAACTACTCCAAAAAGAGTTATCCCAAATCATCTTGATTTTTCTAAATAGTGTGTGAGAAGAAGAGGGAGAAGAGAAGGAATACTAGAAGTTTGTGGGTGTCAGGATAATTAAAGATAAATTTCATTGGAAAAGCACCTATATTTTTTATAGTGTCTTATTGTATGACTCAATCAAAGATGCTAAAAATGGTGATATTTCTCTTTCAGAATTTGCAAAACTATTCCAAACTTAAATTTTTGTTTAATTCAAATATTAGATTAGTTTCATAAAATTTAAAAGTACCTTAAGTGGAAGTAGATCCAAATACAAGAATTCTGGCAGATGCATCTACCTTGTTATATTCTGCCAGTAGCAAAACACACATCTGTATTCAGCCCAAAAGTAAAAAGTTTTCAATATTACTACATTTATTTTCCATGATAGTCCCCTTTCCTCAATCATTTGTATAACCCAGAAATCAAATTATGAACATTTGACCAAAAAAGCAAAAACAAAAACAAAAAAAAACAAAAAAATGGTGGATGCAATAGCGCTCTTCCTGGGAGATAGAAGCAAAGACAAAGGAATTGCTGAGAGTTTGTGGGCTAGCTAGCAGTGAACAAGAGAGAACCTTTCTCAAACATGGTGGAAGGTTGTTCTCCAACCTCCACAAGAGTTCTGTGAACAAAGAAATAAAGGAGGAGGGGCAGGAAGAATGAGAGAAGAATGAAAGGAGGGGACAGAAGGGGAAAAAAGAAAGGAGGGAAAGAAGGAAGGAAGGGAGGGAGGGAGGGAGGGAGGGAGGGAGGGAGGGAGGGAGGGAGGAAGGAAGGAAGGAAGGAAGGAAGAAAGGAAGAAAGGAAGAAAGGAAGAAAGAAAGGACTCTTGAGCCAGTAAGAGCAGTACAAATCATCCTTCTTCCCAATTCCCAAATACAGACACTCCTTCAGTCAGGCGATTCTTCTTTTAAAAACAAGTTTAGAATTCTAGTTACAGTTAATACCCGTATTTTCAATGGGCTCATCTAAGATTTCATCTAGGCAAGAAGCACTGTCCCTCTCGTGGTAGCTTGGCTTGGCGATGATCCACTTCTGCGTTATTAACTGCTTTGACAATTTGCAGCTGACTCTTGCTGTCCTCATCTTGGTCTCTGAGCATTCTTCACCTAACAACAGACACACGAACAACAGGAATCGGGGAAACTGCTGACAGGAACTAACACAACTAAGAAGTGGGAATTTTTATGAGTTCTTGGTTTTATACATTGAGAACTGCTCCGTTTAGGGAGAATACACAGAATTATCATAGTTAGGATGTTATAAAAATGCACTGTGGAGCATAATAGGAATGAACAAGGCTGGAGGAGCTAGCAAAGGTAGTAACTTTAAAAGAGATCAATTGAGGAAATTGTGAGAAACTAAAAATCTGGGAGAGACCCCAATTATATGATTACTGATCTCAAAAAAAGGAGAAAGTGTCTCATGTGACACAAACTGTAGATTAGCACAGCACCTGTGGGATTGAATGGCACAATCATAATCCCAAATAAAATATGAGTGGGATGCTATTGAGTGAATCAGTGAAAAGGACCCACATCATCATGTGAACTTCAAAACATGGGCTAGCTACAACCTGTGTGCTGTGGCTCACTTTTGTCTGGATAACAAGGCCTAGTCCTACTTGAGACTGAAATAGAGAAAGTTATAAAGCACACATTAAGATAAAATATCATTACTATTTGAGAATTTCCTTTCACATCATTATTACTTTAAAAATATCAGTGGTTCGTCATGATATTTTTTTTTTCACATGCCAGAAACATATTGGTGCACTATTAGCTGATACTGCTAAACTCACATTTGTAATCTAGGATTGTATCAGCAATCAAATTTTACCTCTTTATAAGATACTGGCTTAACAAAAACAGTGTAACATTTTCTACAAAATAGACTTCTCTTGACAGTGACTTATGGACGTTTTTCATCTCAGTTCCTGGTGTGAAGGTAAGGAGTACTGACAGAGAGAAAGCCCAGCTGTCTACTACCCTATTCCCTCAAGCAGCACAGAACATCTGAGCTGCTCTGCTAACTTGGACACATTTTCTAAACCCACCTGGATGTCCATTCTTTCCTTCATTAAGTCAGGGTGAAGGGATAACCCTAACATGAAGTCTAGCAACATTCTAATGTGAGTACCTGGGAAACTGGTCCCTGGTATTGCTTGATTTTGCCCCTTCCTCCATTCCTTCTTACTCTTCTTTCCCCACAATGCCGCACGCTATGTTCCTCCTTCTTCCTGGTGATATTTCCAACTGTAGCTTTTCAGACCACTTCTCTTTTTCCCCGCTGAAATGAATTTCAAGGATTTCCTCTGATTTCTCCTTGTTTAACTCTTTACATTGTCCCTGTTGACAACTCCACTCAAGCTCTACCTTTAACTGTTGCCTTTAGCTCTTCTGAGTTGACTCCATATCTCTCTGATGCTCCCTTGTGTTGAGCCATCTGCTCGATGCTCACAGAAACGGTACTCCCAGTGTGCCACTGTCTCTACTCCCAGTTTGCTGTCCTGTTTTCCCACTTCAATCATGACACTGCCATTTATGGAGTCAAACAAGCCTAGAATCTGGATGCTTTCTGGGTCCTCCACATACCACAAAGTACCTATGACGTCTTAACTCTGTTGATCAAATAGTTCCATTCACTCCCATAGCCTACAATGGTGCCTAAATGCATAGCATTTGGGATAGTCTATGTTTGGATGTATATCTATGATTTCAATCACATTATCTTTGATTGACATCCCCCTTCCACCATCTCAAGCCTTCCTGAAATGCCATCTCTCATCCCATATATCCATCTAGGCTGTGGTCGAATGACTGCAGCCCAGAATTTTTTTTGGATTTCACAACTAAGGACATGAGACAATCAAACAGTTTCTTTCTTTAAAAATTTATTGGCAGTCAAAGAGTTATTCACATATTCATTCATATGTTGTAGCCTGCGGAGCTGCACAGCCTTCCTCCCTTCCACGGTTCATTTTTGACTAGCCTCTCAGAGCTGTCTGCAGAAGGACTTGAAGTAGCTTGAAATGCCAGACAAGAAGATGTACTACAAAAGCAATCTTAAGTTATATACAAAATTAATAAACTTTCCAAGAGCTGGTTACATACTCTATCGTGGGAAGCTTTTCCCGTCAAGTCAGTGCTTTAGGAGGTATAATTTCAGGATCTCTGTTTTGTTTGATTGCCAAAGATTGCTAGAAAACTGACCACAAGCTAAGGGGAGTGACGGTATAGCCAAAGGCCTCTTGCCAAAGGTGTATACTTAGCAACAGAATCAGCTGGCATACCAAACTATATTTTGTTTCTTTAATCTACTTTCCCTCCTTTTGTTTTCTTCCTTTCTGTTTGTGGCTGATAGAACCGGATGATCAATAGTCTTTCTTTAACCAACTCTGATCATCATCTTCACTACTGCCTGGATGCTATTATTCACTTTAATACATTAATCCTTTGGTTGAAATTCTTAAACCACAATTCTTTATTAAGGGACCATCTTGGCATCCACATACTGATAGCAGCTTGTCTGGCATTTCAAAAAAAAAAAAAAAAAAATCTGAATGAAGCCTCTCTTTGCTCCAAAAGATTTCACTAAAGAGAAAAATGCAAAGAAAGGAAGATTTCAGTGACACAGAGATACTGGGGAAAATGGAATCTCATTACATAAATTAGAGAACAGGAAAGTTTCACCTTGCAATCACAATTAGATGTGAACGTGTCACCGCATGACAAAGCACTGAGAAATGCTGTGGCACTTTCTTGGATCTGTTCTCATTACTATCACAATGAGAAATAGAACACACTCTGTACCGGTTAGCAGACCAAACCTTTGCACAATTGCTGTAACCTTTGGTGGAGCCCAGTGAGTTTTGTTCCTTTTCAAAAGATATTAAAGTGACAGTATGGCAGGCCATTTTTTCCACCACACACACTAAAACTAGTGTGCGTGCAGCAGAACCCTGCCAAAGCACGCTGCCTTCATACAAAGATCCATACAGATCTTAATCATAAAATAATCCATTCTGTACTCTGTTTTTATGACATTTATACGAATCTGGCCACAGCCTCATCAAGCAGTTCACAGAGGGAAAATTGTTCTATTTATGTGGTTAAGACAGGGTGGACTTGATTTTCAAGCAAAGGGAGAAAGAAATACCCATTTTTTTATTTTATTTTATTTTTATTTTTTTGTAGTCAAAAATCTGGAACTCAAAAGAACTATTTTACACTATTTTGTGACTATATTTGTAACTGAGGATCAGAACAGATGAGAATCCCTTCCTCTGTCCCCTGTCAGTAGTAAAGCCATATCTCGGTATTTATGAAACAGAAAAACTGAGAGAAGACACCTGGAAATAGTTTTCCCCTTCTCTTCTATGTAATTGCAAAAGGCAAGAAATGTATGTGTGGGAAAACGTAGAAAAGAGAGCACAGAATGCATCTGCTTTAATTTATTTTTGCCCCTGCATTTTAAGAACTAATAATTTTTCAATTAATACCTTCAAATGTTTCTTTTTAATTGTATCTTGTATTCACTTACAAAGAATAAGTGACATGTGAAATGCTCTTATTTTTCTGCCATTTTTGCAAGTTTGTGACAACGTTAAAAAAGTGAATCTATGTGCTTGGCTAGTGTAATCTTTTTTCTGGAATCTAGTAAGACATATAGAAATAAAGTCAACTGCTTTATTTCACACACCATCTCTTAGAAAAATAATTTTCTGGTACACTATGTGAATAAGTACTATGGATAAAAATATCTCACTGGTGAGATGGCTTAATAGTATTTTTCTCATCTGTTCTTCCTGCCCTTTGCTCATGTTCCATAGTCCTGGCTCCACTAATGATGTTCCCAGTACAAGTTCAGTTTTATGTTGTCACTTACAACTCTCTTAGATGCTGTGCTCACTCCTTTAAAGTCAGAAACTGGACTCTGATATTCTAAATTCTACCTTTATGATGGAGATACACATGTGTGTTTTCTGGTTTCATTAAAGTCACCATCATTTATTTGTGTGGGAACGAATTCCAGAGAGATCCAGGATTTCCTATGGCAATCAAATACCATGTGACTCAGGAACCACATCAAATGTGGTTGTTCTTGTTTTTGTTTTTGTTTTACACATTTCATGAAAAAGTAAACTTTTTTCCTTTCTATAAAATAAACAAAAAACCCTCCTCCCTTCTGTTAGCACACAGAGAGGAAATGAGTGTCAATAAGTGTAAGGTAGTTGTAAGAAAGGGAATCAATGCAAATAGTTACATGATGATCTCTCCCAGTTAAATAAGGACAATGCCTAGGGAATTCTCCTTTCTTCAAAAACCACTGGTATTTAGGTTGAACACTATGTACTGCTTTCCTTCTCTACCAATCCCTCCCTTAAACAAATGACAATATAAATAGACACATAAACCCCACATGAATCACTAGTATGTGAGATACTGTTACCCTAAGACTGCTGTACTCACATATCCCCTTGCTTCTATTTCAAATCTTTAAAATAGTTTCTTTTCAAATACTTATAAAAGCACGTATGGTTAAAATAAAAATAAAACACATACAGATGATATTTTTAAGCATGGCATTCTTATACCAGAAAGAAATGCTCTCTTTCACTGAATCCTATACATGTCCAGAGAAATGGAAGCTTAAAAGCACTGGCAGACAAGAGGAGTTTGCAGAAACACTTTGAGGTGTTACAACTCTCCTCTGGAACTGACATCTTTCATGTAGTCCTCCCTTCCAATATTAAAGCTCAAGACAGAATGTAGATTCTGTTGTTAAAAGGGCAAAGGTATCAAAATATGTGTTTCACACACAAACATTATGCAAAGATGAGAAAGTGTAAACAAATCTCAACCATGTGAAAATGAAAAATATTTACTTTATTTCATAAAAGATAGTTTGAATAGTTTCTTCCGAACATTTCTATTTATCAATGTCATCTTATGATTTTTTTCAACTCTGGGTTCTTGGAAATGATCTTCCAGGTAAGAACTGTCATAAATCCTGCAAATCAAACATCTGAAAGTCTAATTTTCTGAAAATGAAGCAGCTTCTAGTAACCATGTACAGTTATTCCCACCATAGCCAAATAGTAGAATGCCAAATAACAGGATGCCAGCTTGCTTCTGTGAAGACAAATCATGCCATTTAACCAAGAGGCCGAGAATGCCCCTGAATTAGTGTGTGTGTGTGTGTGTGTGTGTGTGTGTGTGTGTGTGTGTATGTGTGTGTTGCAGAACTGAGTTTATTCTACAGAATTCCCTGAAGACGTCAAGAAAACCCATTGTGTTTTATCCTGATATGAGAGATTTCCATCTCCTCAAACTTAACTTTCCTTTATACAATGAGAATATTTTTAGGAGTAACATCTTTTCCATAGTAAGGACTGTACATCAAATGTGCCTTGACCACAAGATGAAACTAGTCAGAAGGAAGACAAAAAGGTGAAAAGAGTCCCCACATAAAAACCAGACCTGAAGGCTGTGTGTTGAACACGTCTTCAAGTGACAGATTTTCTTGGATCAGGAGAACAATTGAACAGTTGGGCCACATCCTGATGTACACTTAAGTTCTGTGATCACAGCTATACGTAAGTAAATTGACCAAGCAAAGAAATACAAAGGAAAAGTTCTATTTATGTAGCAAAGTAGTTGTGTCAGTATTCTACAAAATGAACATGAAAGAGACATTGAACCCCTCTTTCTTCATCTAGCCCCAGTTCACACAGCTCTTCTATTAACTGCTTCCAGCAATGAGGAAGACTTTAGTGTGTACATAAAAAACAAATATTCTCTATTACATAGTCTTAAATACAAGTCAATATTTTTAATGAAACAAAAAGAAAAGAAATCCATCTATGCCAATATTAGAAATCTTGACATTTGGGCCACATTAACAAATAGGATGTATGGTCTACAATGTCTCACCTTCCTAAAAAAGCATTCTCACAGTTATTTTCTCTAATACACTTTTCTCTTTGTGCCCTGACTTTAACTACTTTCCAGCTACATATGAGCATCTATACATCTTTTTAAACAAACATTTAATGTTGCCAAAAGAACTGATCCCTGGTACCCATTAAAGAAACCAATTGGCAAAGCAAGAAGATTTTTAATGAGTATCTACAGTATGCCAAGTTAGATGCTATGGGCAATAAAAGAAAGCAGAGTACATGATATCAATCCTTGAGCAATTAAAAGATCACATGTTACAGAGAGTAGATCAAGATTTTTCCAGTATGTAAGAATTATGAATCTTGAAATCTATCAATTAAAGTCTAGAAAAATTGAACAGAAAATTGTGGTGTGGACTCATTCTAGAAGACTCTGAATAGATGAGATGAATAATAAGGCAGTGTGGATTAGAAAGAGTGAAGAAAGTTCAGGACTGAAGTTACCACTACATCATTAAATAAATGAACAATGGGATCAAAATAGATACTTCTACTTTAAAACAGTTTCTCCTAGCACCCAATAATAACAGAGAAAGGAGGACAACAAATAAGTATAACAAACTGATTGTCTACTGTAGCTGTCCCCCCAAAGAGGTACAAAAGAAAAACTCAGCAGAAGTCATGTAGCAAGCTCTGTTGTGGTGACACTAAATGCCTGGAAAGCAGACCCACCCCCACCCCCGCTGGATGCTGCAGGAAGTAGGAATGATGCTATCTTGTTTTGGTCAAAGCTACCAAATACCCCCAAATCAAAGAAACAGGCACACAAACGAAAGACCCGATAAAGAACAGTGAGTCACAGAAAGGAACAAAGTGACCCAGAACAGCCCGGATTGACTGTAGGAGCTCCTGTCTCTCGTTCTGGGCCTAGTGCCCATGGAGATAGCAACACCATCATCAGTGTCATCTTCCAAACAAAGGGCCACAGTATAGAGAGAACAATATTAATTATTGTCAAAATTACTTGTGCACTCAGCGATTTCAATAGAACAATCAGCTTAAGTGGCAGCGGCAACTTCTCAACATAAAACACACTTGCTGCAGTCCAAACTGGATTTAAAGAAAGGTGAGCCACAGCCTTGGTTGTTTAATCTGGTTATATATGTGAGCTAAAGTAGTTCACATTTTTAGAATGAACGAATCAAAGGCGTAATTGTTTTTGTCATCTGCACAGCAATTTTACTCCTGAATGCATTGTTTTAGGCAGGAATTAATAAAAATTGCATGTGCTTCAGGTGCTGGGTGGATCACCCCTTTCCACACAGCCCAGCCTGGAGCTGTGAATGCTCCTTTTCTTATTATCAGTTAATAATTCTCTCTCATTGAGGCAAATTAGGAACTTGACTGTGTTAGAGAGTCCAGAACACTGCTAGAGGCAAAGGGGGCTAAATGGCAGAAATTCCTCTCTGAGCAAGATGCATGAAGCACGACATTGTGTCCACCACAAAAGCCGCTCTGTATTTTTGATCCTTTCTAATTTAATTAGCCCAAGAGGTAGTGCATTAATTTGCCAAGAATTCTTCTGATGCGAAAGCTGCCCTTATTGCAGTGAAGGGAAAAAATAACCTGCGTGCTACAGTGGCATGCCAGTAATGAAAGGGGGTTATTTTTGTGTTACAAATGGCATTGCAGGGTTACAAGAGACCTTTAAACCTTTTTATCTCTGGTTAGGTCATATGTAACACAGTACAACACAAAGCGCTAATTAACCAATTCTGGTCCAGAAATCTTTTAGAAGGCTTCGGAGAGTTGCACAGTTAGAACTCAGGTCAAATGCATTGCTTAGTTTTGAATTTAAAAACTGAAAACATCTTATGGTATATATATTTTGAAAAATAGAACAAAAAATATCATCAATCCGCAGTTCAGTTACCCTACGCGGACTAAGCACACGAGATACTTATTCTGGTCTTTGTTTCCTTGCTGTTTAATGATATTCTTTATGTGGGCAAGCTGGAGCCTTGAAGTCCCCTCGAAGGTCTCTTGGCTCTTTATGCTGTATTTATTTGGTAAATTGTCTCCATGTTAATCTTCTTCATCAAATGCTCGGAGTCAGTTTTGCAAACTTTGATCAGATCTGCCACCACCAAGCTTCTTCATCGCCATGTGCTTCTGATATGCGCTGGTGCACTCAGATGGCTCATTTACTCATTAAAGAACAAGAAACATGCGGCGGACCACGATAAGTCCTTCCCGATACTTTGAACTGCTAATTAAGTCTATGTAATCATGTCTCCTGTTTGCAGAACTATTTCTTTTCTAGAAACTACGGGATCCCGTTGAGGGACTCTCAACACCCTTGTCGCACTCCCTCGGCACTTCCCAAGCCAGCTGCCTGGATGAAGCTGGGTAAAAACACTCCCAGAAACAACCCAAGGAAACCTGAAGATTATTACTTCTTACATTTCATTCTCTGAATTTTTAATGAAAACCAGTAAAGGGCAGTGGCTTTAAGGGAACACACGGATAGTTCCCTCCCTGCCTGTTCTATCTAGAGATCAGTGACAAGGAATGGTATTTTTGACCATTCCTTATGGATATCCCAATGTACCGCTAGAAGCCTGTCTATGGCACAGTGCAAGATTCCGTAGCCCAACAGAAGAGGAAATTAGTATTGTCAGAAGCGGGGTCTGTCTAGGTGGAGGGAGTGTCTTGAGAGAGGCCAGACAGCCTGAAGAAGGGCTGGCAAGAGCTGGATCTTTATAAAAAGGCCATGCCAGGCCAGGACGATGCTTTTAAAAAGTGAAAGGGGAGGCGGTAATTTGATGTTCATTTCTAGGGCAGGATGGGATTGGTAGGCATTGATCTGGAAAGAAATCTTAGTCCAGCAATATTTTCTTATGGACAACAATCTGAAATTTCTTTCCCAAAACAAGAGCATCCTTTCACATGTCTGTACTGTAACAAAATAGCACACTTTGAGACATTTTGTACAAAACTTGAAATATTTTTCAAATAATGCCACACAATTTTTTAATCTTCAACTAATTTTTTTTCATAATCGTTTTTATTTTTCATATTTTCTTTTGCAGTTTATTCTTAAAATAAGCAGCTACTTAAACAGTAAGGTGATAATTTCTACTCAAATTTAAAGTTCACTAATAGTATGGCTATGGGTAAGATAACTCAGATGGGAATGTGCTTTTACAGCTACACGTTAAACTCTTCTGAATTTTTCCAGGTTGTCCAAAAGATTTGAAAGGGTAAAGGATTTTTTTAATACACAGTAAATACTTCTGAAATAGTGAATTAAAATGAAAAACAGATGACAAATTTATTCGACTTTTGGCTTCTATAACTTCAAACAGCACATTTTCTTCAAATGGTTTCATCAGTGGACTGGTAACTTCTTAAATTGATTGACTCAAACCTGTCACATATTTGATGAGTGGAAATTTATAAAATAGCTCCTCCTTTTTCCTCATCTGTTGACATTTTACATACCTCTTATAATAGACTAAAATGTAGCATCTTTGCCAAAACTTTCTCTATAGATAATTCCATGTTTTTAAAGAAAAATGAAGATTAAAAACCAAAGATTAAGTATTTTATTTTCATTAAAGAGATATATCAGAATTAGGAGCTAGTTATTTTGATTAAGTTGTTAGTATAAAAAGATTGGATAAAAGCAATCTAAACTTTGCTCAAAGAAAATTTTTAAAATTTCTTTCTACCAATGTGACATACAAGCACACAAACTTATTAAAAGCGATGTTAAATACCAAATGATAGGACACCAACAAAGCGAGGAAGAAAAAATGATTTTTTTTTATAAATAGTAATGTCTAATGAAAAACAAAAGCTAATTTTGTGTTACAAAATTGGTGTTTTACTTCCCCATTCCAGGTAACGTTATAATCTCAGAGAATGCACAGCAGAAACAAAAGGATTTACCTACATATGCTTTCTAGATAAAAATCTATATACTTAGATCACAATCTGTACTTCCTAAAAGACCATGAAGCCCATAACAGGGTACTTGGCATGAGAATACATGTGTCTCAGGACAGCCTCTGGGAGTCAGCTAACGTTTAAATCACTGTTGGCTGGGAAAGTTGAAGAAAAGGTAACAGTGTAAATTCTTCCCTGCACATAAAGGGAGAGGGAGAGATCAACAACAAAGAACTAGAATTCTCCCCAAACAGGCCAGAGATCAAAGTGTGTATTGAATCCTCTATAGGTCCATGTATTATGGACCTGAGGAAAGCATCATGAGGTGCACTAGTTGGAGCAAAGCATCATGAGGTGCACCAGTCAGAGCCACAGACCAAGCACACTCAAGCATAGAGTGGGCTCCTCACAAAGATGACAACGATGTCAACAGGAAACTGCCTTGTGTTGGAATACCCCAGCACAAGGAGAGAGAGAAACTACCTATCTGAGGCCTAGTAGCAGAGTAGGGGAGGTAGAATATTTATCTGAGAACAAGTCACCTAAGCCTTGTAGGTGGCATAGGAAAAGGAAAAGCACTAGTCCATCACCTAATGAGCTGTGTCTTTTCTATAAGGCAATTTCCTTTTTTTCCAACATAGTATTGTATTGACTACCTGGGAATTCCACATAATGCACCCTGATCACACGTATTTCCCAGTCCTCCCAGGTATTACCTCTACCCTCCTCCCACCCCCTCATCCCCGCCACACGCACAAGAAGGAGGAGGAAAGGAAGGAGAAGAGGGAAACAAGTCTAATTTGTGTTGTCCATACACTCACTGGAGCATGGTCAAAGTCCCAGTAGCCATCTCCTTAAAGAAAACTGAGTCCTTCTTTCCCCACCCACACCCCTGCCAGAAGCCATCAGTTCTGTGAGCTATACTTCGGCATCCTTATCACAATTTTTGAGAGTTTTCTTCAATGGCTTCCTGTCGAGACTGTTGTTTTTTGGGGGGAAGGAGTGGGTAAAAGTTGTCACCAAAGCCTTCTATGTCTCTCTTAACTGAGTCTGCAGTCATCAATGCCACTGGAAAAAAAAAAAAAAAAGGAAAGAAAATAAAAAAGCTCCCTTGCCCTTCACAGCCAGCAGGAACATGGATCATAGACTTCCACATGGTATCTGGCCACAGCATGGACATTCGAATGACCTTATATGTCAGTCCATGCCACAGACCTTAGCATGATCTCTGGAGGCAGTACAGACCACAGATATCAACACAGCCCTCTCCAAATAGTGGGCCATGGACACCATCATAGCAAGAAGGATATTTCCAATCCATAGCCACTGGCCAGAGAAGCTGGAGGCTGCAATCCCCTGACCTCACTCCCTTCTCATGCTCTGCTCTGCTACTGCTGTCAACCTGTGACAGACACCAACTCAGGATGAAGAAGAGGCTAGGAAACAAGCTCCCTCCCTGGAACAAGGTAACAGGAAGGGCCATGAAAGATATCCAATACAGCTAACTATTGGTACTTAATCACGAAGAGGAAATTTAACATTACAAAATGTCAATGACCATATCATATAAGACAGCCTTCTCAAAGAAAGTCTGGCAATACCCAAAGATAAAAATACCTAAGTGACTAGGTACAGTGGTACACAGCTGTAATCCCAGCGCTTGGGAGGCAGAACCTTGAGAGTTTTGAGTTCCAGGCCACCCTGGGTCACATTACAGGTTTTAGATCAAGCTAAACCACATATTTCAAGTATTAAAATAAATTGTAGCAATTAGATATGAAATTATAATTAAGTGTACAAGTCTACAGAAACCTCAGCTTGTCTCCTACTGAGAAATAAAACCTAGTAGAGTACCAGAGCAGGGATAGTAAGAGGATAAAATGAAGCAAAGAGAGTAAATGAGAAACATGGCCGACGTAAAGAAAAAGAGACATTGAGATGTATTTGCCTCTTTGTTTTCCTTTGTTTCCCCATGACACGCTCCTGGTGAGTTTAATTACTTAGATCAGAAACTGGGCATCACCAGTGTGTCAGAGTATTCTCCAGGTCAAGTTCGATCCACAGGCATTCTGAAAGTTTGAGTCTAAAGACAGGGTAGGACAGTGTCTACAAAGGCAATGGTATGAAATCGTCTATAGACATAGTGGTAAGAAAGCAGCTACAGAGCCCATGGTAGGTCAGTGTCTGCAGGCACAGTGGCAATGTTGACAGAGGCATTGGTACAGGCTCTGGTACCAACCCTAGTCAGATAGGATGGAGACACTGAAAACCTATTTCCATGACTGGTGAAGCTCTTTCAGATCTAGAATTTTGCTTTTCATCAGTCCTGGCCTTCCTCACTTCCCCATGGAAAGGTGAAGCTCCTTTGAAGATGTGAGGACTTAAGGAGTCATCAGTAATAGTCCTCACCTGTGCAAAAACAGACCGGATTATAGAAGACAGTTACCAGAACTACTGAAAATGGACTTTCCTGACAAATGCCACCTGATATTTATCTTCCTTTCTCTCATCACTTCTTCCCCTCTTTTCAATATGCATTTCATCCACACTTTTGAACACCAATATACTACACATTGTATGATAATGAAGGTAAAAGATAATGAAGCCAGATCCCTGATCTTGAGCAAGAAGTATAGTGAGGGATAAGGATATATTTACCGCTCCTCTGAACACAGAAAAGCATAATATCATATGCATAAAACACAGGCACATAAAAATGAAAATATGGTTGTGTGTGTGAGTGTGTGTGTGTGTGTGTGTGTGTGTGTGTGTGTGTGTGTGTGTGTGGAGAGGCCTCCGTCAATCCCTTGGAGACAGCTCCTCTTCCACTTACCACACTCTTGCCTGGCATCTTTCCTACATCTTCTGGTCTCTCATTTTGACAGGTTTTTAAGAGTTGAACATATGTGAGGAAGCTAAAGCCCACTCAGAATGATGCAGACAGAAGCTCCTTCCAGGATGAGGGTTAACAGTGGTAGGAGTTGGTAATCCGCTCAAGAAGAGAGGGAAGGATGTAAACAAATGATACACAGACAGGAAATTCTAAAGACATAGAAGGAACCATGAACCAATATTCCTAAAGGTTCTTCTATTCAACTTGTCTTTCTCTAACTTCATTTTAGAAGGAGACAGGCGTTAAATTTTGATATTTGAAACATGTCACAGTGTGTATGTATGATGCTGCTGTTGTTGTTATTTTATTTTGTTTTGTTAGAGTCTCACTGTGTAGCGCTTGCTATCCCAGAGCTGGCTATGTAGAGCAGGCTGGTCTTGAACCACAGGCTGCATGTGGAGTGCTGGGATTAAAGACATGCACTGCCATCTCCAGCCACTTTATATTTCATAAGGACAAATGGCACTTTTTGTTGTGTTGTTGCCTTTTAGAAAACAGAGTATTGCTTTAGGAACAAGTATGTAATTTACCAGAGCTATTAAAATCATCTGAAATTAAAACTATCACATTCAAGTCCAAACCATACCCACCAAGCTGGACTCTCTGGAACTTGGCTCAGATAGTAAGTAGTGGGGTTTAAAACACCCTAGCCAAAACTGACATGCAGCCTTGGCTCTAGGTAAGAAACGTATATCTGAATGTGTGAGTATTAACCCCATGCCTACCATCACCCCTCAGCAAATGGAAACTATTCTGAGTCACTCCTTGTTTTCCATAATGGTATTATCAAGAATTTCCTACATATAATGATGCATTGTTCCAAATTTAAAGTCCTTTAAAAATAAAGTGGATGTTTAAGTTTCTGATCACATTGATGTTCTAATAAAATAAAGATTTGTTTTAATGCCTAACAATAAAATGAGCTTTCTGGTTCGGTCATGATGGGTAGAAAAAATTCATCCAGAATAATGATGTAAAGTTCTTGTTCAAACAACTCCTATAGTCTCCATCCTTACAATTCTGAAACATGCCCCATCTCATCAAGTTTCCCCTGGGCTGCTCACATGGTCACTTTTCTCTTCTATCCTGTATCTGGGTTGATTGTACAGAGTTTCATAATTCAACAAGTAGAAATACACATTTGGGTAGGCCCTGATTTAGAAGTCGAAAGAGCCATTCATGCAAATATTCCTTAGTTTCATGGCTATGTGTATGTTGCCCTAGAAATACAAACTTGACCTGTGCCTCATTCAGATAGACCACTGGGAACAAGAGGCACTCCATCTCCAGAGGTCTGCATGAAGTCACCAAGCACTGCACCAGCTCTGAGTACAAACACTGAACTGCTCTTGCTGGTTGGGCAACATGTTTTCTAAAGGTGCCGAATCCACTTTGTTTCTGTCACTTGTCAGAATTAAGCATAAATAATGTAAAAACAAACAAACTGTGCCAGTACCAAAATGTAGCATTTGTTTACAAGACACTTGCAGAATTTGACAGTGGCCCTCTGTTAGCAATATTTAGGCCATAACCATATTGGCCAAATTTTATACACAAAGAAATCTGAAGCTTTGGATAATGTTAAATAGTTTCAAATCCCCTCTGTATGTGGTGTCTAATCTCAGATATGATCAGACCACATTTTTCATTTTAATAACCACATCACTCTAAAATCTAAACAAGAGTGGAGATGAGTTAAGAGCCCACCATATAGCCAGCTAGCATTCTCCACTTCCTCATCTTTCTAGATTGTTGAACAGCAAACAGAGTTAGCATCTCTTACTCTTGCCACAGAAGGACATTCGGAGGCGAAAATATAACGACTGATGTTTTTATGTCTTCGCAGCATACAAACACCAAAAAATTCTTTTAAAATACATAAAACACAAGGTTTTTGTTGTGTCTTGAACATTTCATTACACTGTAGCCCTGTGAGAAATGTCTCCACAGATTGACATAATCCCATTGACCACTATTTGGAAACTACTCTTCCAAAAGTATCCATTGAATAATCCCCAGAAGCCACTTCTTGCATTTTCACTGATGTCTGGGTAGAGCTTTTGATGAGTCAATTTGATGGGTGCCTCTTGTATTCATGAAAACATTGAAATGTGCGTCTATCCAGTACACAACTCTCCCATATATCAGAGCTGCTGGTAGCATCAAAACAAAAGAATGGCTTTCCTTGAGGACAGCATCCTAGGCAAAGCCATACTTACTGTGTGTTTGTTCAGAAGTTAAGTAGTGAACTAAAACCCAGAACCTAATTCTTGTAAATTAGAAAAAGAATTCACAGCCTGTGGCTTTTATCATGTGGTTAGCTAACACATCACAAGATGCTCTCATCTTTCAAGATCATGTGTCACATGATCTTGAAGGATGAGAGATTTTTCAAAATTCTCATTCCTGTTCTGAACGCACATAACTGCTAATCTTTGTCTGCCTTGCTGGAGATGAATTCTACACCAGAGCTGCACAATAGGTGCACATTCCAAAAACTGAGTACTATGCCTCTGAAACTACCTGGTCTTGTTTTCAGTGTTCACAATGAAGTTAATATTATCGATTCTAAAGCAAACACTTTATTTCCAAGGTTGGGAAGCAGGTGTCTAGCTCATCTCAAGGGAACATTGTACTCAGGAACACATGCTCTGGATTCAAAGGAGGCTTTTCAGGCAGCTGTAAGTGCTCTAATTTTTCCTTTTGAGGGGACTTTTCTTTATAGGACATTAATCTCCAGCAACCAGCAAAAATACTGCATTCATTCTGGTAATATTTATATTTTCTTTTCACTGTATATATGCTCTAGTAACTGGCCTGGAGATTGCCAAGTGGGCTAGACTATCTAGGCAGAGAGAAATCCAAGGATCTGCCTGGCTCTGTCTCCTCAGGACTGGAAATACAAACTTATGATATCATGTGCCACACTTTTATGGGGGGAGGGGACAGAGTTTCACTGTGTGGCCAAGGCTATCCCAGAACTCTCAGTGTAGGCCAAACTGGCCTTAACTTCACAGAGATCCACTGACTCCTGAGCCCTGCATTAACACTGTGTTACAGTACTCTACCCCTTCAAGTTGTTTGTTTGTTGTTGTTGTTGTTTTAATGTGAGTTCTGGAGATTAAACTCAGATCCCCATGCTTACCAGGCAACTAACTACTTGACCAACTTAACTTTCTCTCCATCTTGAGTGTTCTCAATTGATGCTTTACATTCCATAATTATTATAAACCCACAATGGCATTCCAATAAACACAAGGGAATTTCTCTGAATTATCTGGTACTTGTGTCCATGATGATACAGGTTAACTTCTCTGAAATCACTTTCAAACAATAAAAGATGGTAGAAGGAAATAGAAATGTTGCACTGACATTAAAGGCGTATGCAAGGTAGATAGGAAGACTAATAGGAAGAAGCTCCCTATTAGAAACAGGTGTCTTTGATCAGCATTACACTTTATACATATACATACCATAGTACCTACCAAAGAACTAGTGCTTAATAAATGCTATCTCACAAAAGAGATTGATAGCTTGTAAATTATTTCATTATCAGCCTCAGCATATGTGTGAAAGAGACTTAGCCTTTGGGACCATATTAAACTTGGAATTTTATTATTTTTTTTAATGTGGCACATTGGGGGCCAAGGAGAAGGGGAAATTGAAGGAGGGAAGGGAGGGGTAGGGCACAGAGGGGAGAGGAAGAGAGGGAGGGAAAAGGAAGGAAGGAAAGGGGGAGAAGAAAGGAGGGGAGGGAAGGAAATTGGCAGTAGAGGACAAGAGGGAGGGAAGTAGACAAAGGGAGATGAGGAAAGGGGAGGGAAGAGGGGAGAGGAGAGAAGGGGAGGGGAGAGGAGAGAAGAGGAGGGGAGGGGAGAGGAGAGGAGAGAAGGGGAGGGGAGGGGAAAGGGGAGGAAAAGAGGAGGAAAGGAAGAAGAAGGGAGGGGAGAGGAGGGGAAGGAATTGTGTATATCAGATCTAGCCAAATGGAAAACTCTATTCTGCATAAATGGGCTCAGGTAAGAAAGTCTGTATCTATGGTGATGTTTCTTATCAGGAGACAAGAGCCACTTACATAGATGAACATTTTCATTATCAAAGATAAACTCCAGTAAGTGTGCCCTTCTTCACACCCAAAGTCAGAAAGCATTATAAAACTTCTCTCCCCAGAGCACAGACAGTGAATGTATGAACTAGGAATTTTACAGGAGGTATTAGCAGGAGATCACTTCCATGGACTCAGTAGTACATACATTAGTCACACTTAGAAACAGGAATATTCAGTCTAGCTCAATAGGTATAAGCCACACTCTTGTTTTCAAAGAGTCATTCTGGAGGAAGAGAATAGGGCCAGATCCTGAACTCTGTCCTGTTTATTCTCCCCTAGGAATTTTATTACTACTGTAGATGGGAAAAATTAGCTGCTATTAAATATTCATTCACTGTAACTGCATATATGAGCTCAGCATACCTGAATGATAAATATATTCTTAACTGATCCATTCACTAATTGAATGCAATTCACTCTAGAGTTTGAGATTTAAGATAAAAGTAATTAAGTAAACTCATGCATAAATATAAGAACTGATTAGTGCTATATAATAAAAGAAGACTACCATGAAGAAATGATAGAGGAAATTGGGGAACATCTTTCTGAGTGGTCAAGAAAGACCTGATGTCATGGCTAAATAGAGATCCAGGACGTCTGAGAAACATCCAGACAAAATGATTTTTAGATAGAACAGACAAAGAAAGTTTCAAGTCCAGGGAAACCTCAGCCCCTTCAAGGAAATGAGCCAAGAGGGGAAGGAAGCAAAAGACAGTGGGGATCTTGAAGCACAGTTACTGGAGGGGAGAGAAACATGAGGACTGTCAGGTGTGACAGCACAAAAGGCTTTATCCGTCACAACATGGGTTAGATTTTATTCTCTGTGTCATGTGAAAACACTGAAGGAATTGAAGCAGGAAAAGAACGATTTACTGTGGCTGTTCAGTATGGAATAGATTTATGTGGAAACAATAAATAAAAAGACCAATTAGGAATTTATCACAGTAGAGATCAACTCCATAGGAAAAAAAGATGATGATGGATTAGCATGAGGTAATAACAATGGAGGATGGATAGAAGCAGATGGGCTCCAAAGCTCTTTTGAAGATGAGATTGACAGGGCTGGTTATTCATTTGCCTAGAATGATGCTGAAGAAAGCAAGGGCAGAGATGATCCACAGATGTCAGAACTGAGCTATGCAGGGTTTAAAGGGAAGTCTTTCAGGGTTTCGATTGCACATGCCTAGATGCATTGGTATGTAGTAAGCAACAGTCACAAGGTCCCTGGCTCTGAAAGGGGCTCAATAAGGGATTATTTCATCACAGTCACAATTCTGAAATGGGCATGAGTTTAAAGAGCATATTGGGATGCCATTGGTAAGGTCTGGCTCTTTGAAGATTGTCTTCATATCATAATGTCTAAGTAACATCATCAACTTGGGTTTAGAGAATTAAATAAGTAACTACTTCTTTCTGCCTAAATTTGGAATCAATTGAATAATTAGGACATAGGTCCCACAAGACAAAGACAAGGATGAATAGACAACCAGTCTCAGAAGGAAGGCTGACACTTCCCTTTCCACCTGCCATTCTCTCCTCTAGCCTTGGGCACATTTGTCCATTCTGAGGCACTGCTTCCCAAGCCCAGGATAGAGAAGGAGGCAGAGGGAGAGGGTCCACTGCAACTGCTGTCACTTGATGTCCCCAATCCTTTGGGAAGTAAACCAATGGAGAACAGACCCTCATCACTGCAAATTACTTGTGAACCCACTCTATATTATTGAGAATTTAGCATATTTCACTTTGGGCGAATAATGCTGAACAAGAATGCAGATTCAAAGCAACTAAGAATCTTTGTGACTCCACCATTCAAGCTGCATTTTAGTGGAGAGTGACTTAAGCACTACTAGAAACTGATCACAAAAATGAAGCAGAAATGTTTTGGAAGTTAGTAAAGGTGTAGGCTTTGAAACAAAGGGAATTATTTTGTTTTAGTTGTATGACTTAGAAGCGGGGAGGTCTCAGCCCTTTGAAAGGTCATTCAAACTTTCAGGTCCTATTCTTCACATACAAGATGGCAGGACACATTTAGATAATCTTTTTTTTCCTAAAAAGTGAACTCGCATCTGCAGCCATCATCTGGCCTGAATCAGAAATAAATAGAACCCCCTAAAGCAGAACTGCCTTGGTAGGTTGGCCAGAAGATCTAAGGATCTTCAGGAACACCTTACAACTCCAAAGAGGTCCAACCTCTAAGACTTCTGCCTACCACTCATGTTCTTAGGAACCAAGTGGCCACATGTCTGAGGAACTAGACAGTCATTCTTCCTTGGACAGGGTATTGAAAGGAACAGTCCCACAGATCATCTACAGTAAGTGATTAAAAAGTCAAAAAGCAAGCAGAGTATCCCCCAAAGGGCAAAAAGATGAGAATTATCAAGTATGCATTTGATTGACAATGACGACTAACAGAGCTAAGTTTTATTTCATTCCATTCATTAGCTCTCTGAATACTTTTTACATGAATGTGTGCCATTTTTTGTCATTTTTTTTCTGTTTTGACTCCTCTGATTGTCGAAGTGCATTTTAATAAAAAGTATTTTACTGTCCTACAGAAATAATTGGGAAGATGCAGAATGCTTTGAAGAGACACGTAAACAGCACAGGTTCCTACCTGCAGAGGTCTGAGGCTTCTGGTTTAAAGGGGTTTCATTTTCTTCAAATGTTGCTTTGATCCTGCACTGAATTTGGCTGTGATATTTTGTTTTAGGACAAAGCATCGTTTAGCAAGAAGCCATTCCTTTGGATGATCTGTTTGCATTTTCTTTTTGTGCTACCTTTTAGAAAGTGAATGATGGAGTGGAAGCAGATCAGGTATTTGCAGTTCCTCATGAGTCATTTGCTCTCACATAAGTTAATATCCACAGAGCTTTGCTATTTATGGCACATGTTGAAAGGAGTCGACATATGTAGACATCTTCGCTACGTAGCTTTATACTCTCCTTGAATACAAAGATGTAAATTTTGTCACCATTTATGCAACCTGTTAAAAATCTTGCTATTAATTCATGTGAATGAGTTTTCCTCTAAAATTTTAATTAAAACATGAATGCTTTGCACACTTCAATCTGCATGCAATATACTACATGTACATTTTTTTTAATTCTGACTGATCATTGGATAGCAAGGAATTTAAAGTTCTCTCATACCTGAAAATTCCAACAAAGCAGTGTTTGTTTTAAAAACTAAACACTGTAAATTTATTAGTAGTAATAGTGTCCTCTTCATTTTCCTATGTCGTCCCTGAGTGTCCTAAGAAAAGCGATCTATACAGGCGACTAAGTGCTTCAGCCTAGACAACTGGAATGTGGGGGGGGGGAGGCACAAAGGAGGAGAATCAGTATTACTTTAAAAACAGTGGTATGTAGATATGCACTATCCAAATCAAAACCATGATGCCTTAGGGTCTTTGTAAGTATTGAAATTCATAGCTGGAGAGATGACACAGCAGGTAATAGTATAGGGCATCTCAAACTATTTTTAACTCCAATTCCAGGGGATCTGATACCTCTGGCCTTCTTCAGGCACCTGTAGCCATGTACACACATCCACACACACACACTCACATATACACAGAATTAAAAATAAAATAAGTGTTAAAAAGAAAGAATTTGAATTTCAAGACAGACTACTTTGAGCCTCGGTTATGATAGTAATTAATTCTTTGTCAACCCTAACCTGTTTTCCAGAATAACAGCTAATTCAGAAAATGGTCATATATTTTGAAATATTCTATTCTAATATAATTTTAATCTACTAGAGGCATTTGTCCAGATTTTTCTATAGCTAGTAAAAATAGGGTAACACAAGATACTATTGTTACATTCTTTAGTATTTTATTATAAGAAGGACTAGACTCTACAGCAAACCCCACCCTTTGTTCTTTTGAAAGCACCTATATAGGTCCCTTTTAGGCTGTCTTTTTATAATTATAAATAAATATAATGCTTTATATTCTTTCACCATCCAATTTTTAATTCTATGGCAAGAATTGTTAATAATTATGATATTTGAAGGGAAGAAATAAAGATTTTCCTAGGCTAATTTTTCAAAATGTAAGTGTACATTTTGCTAAAGGATGAAAGAGAATTGTTTGATTAACTGACACTCAGAAATCATTCCTGAGCAATCTGTTAGAATTTCTTTCCCTTTGCAATGTTTTCTGTTCTGTGTTATCAAGAACTATGAATCATAATTTCTGGCAGCTAAAATCAAAGGGGGTGAGAGTCTATTAGCATCCTAAAAATATGCATGCCCTAATGCTCTCTTAAAATATGTCTGCTCAGAGATGTTGCAGATTTTCCCAGCCAAGCAAAATGACATTAACTAAGACCCTGGCATGAAGATTTGCTTATTTTAGTTTGCTTAACAATATAAACCATAGTACAAAATATTGCTACTCTGTGGCACATAAGTTCTTCTCTCACACTCTGACCCATTGCTTGTTAATATTAGATGATAAATGATCAAATCACTTGTGATCACTAATTATTTTGATCATTCACTTATAAAGACAAACTAAAACCATTTTAGAATTAGTCCTTTTTCAGAAAGCATGCCTTCTTTCTGTTATAAAGAAGTCTGGTTTAAATCACTGAGATGAAACCAGGAGTAAGCGAGAACAATTAATAATTTAAATCAAGACAGTGTAATATGTCTACATAAGTAGCTGATAAATTTCTGGAAAACTCAAAAGTGATGCTAATGTTTCTTGCATTCTGCAGTCCATCAGGAAATCTGACTTTATTTGCCTTGTCCTTAGGAAGGTTTACTACAGGATTCCAGAAGAATTTCCTAACAATCTCTGACAAAGTGTTTCATTGACTTTGGGTACAGGGAAGGGAACACTGGGGCCAGATCTCAGCCCAAAGAGGATGTATGTTATTCTGATGTTCAGGCAAAGGCCTACTACCTCTGCAGAAAGTGGAAAGGAGCGAGGAAACACCTCTGCTCCACAAGAGGGGACACGGGCTGCGGAGCTGCATCTCCCTCTGCATGCATGCAATGTTTTCTTATTAAATAGAAAACAGCAAATTCATTAAAGGAACACTTCTACCTGTTTTACTTCATGCAACTGTTATATTTACAAATTTCCTCAAATGTGGTATGATTTAAGCAAGATAAAATGGATGTATTTGATGAATATACAATGAGACTTAGTCAACAGTAAGAGAGTTGCAAAAAGTAACAAAGAACACAAAGATTTCTGGACACAACCCTGATGATCATATGTGGGAAGAGGAAGACTTGGGAAGGAAGCCAGACTTCAAACAAGGCTTGGAGAATACACCTAATTAACAGTTGAGGAAACGGGAAAAAAATAGTGAGTGACAACCAAAAGTCTTAGTGCTATTTTATGCCAAGAAACCAAACTTAATTTTATTCCATTAGGGCACCATTATTCAAAGATGTCTCTTGAAACATGAAATTCAATTATGTGATTATTAATATGTTCCAAATGTATTTTATGTGAATATATATATTGCAGAGAAAAATAATTTTATATTCAAAAGATTGGAAACAGCTAGAGAAATGGCTCAGTAGATAAAGCACTTGCCAACAACTATAAGATTAAACCACATCCCCAGAACCCATGGAAAAGCCAGGCAGACTGTCCATCACTGATATCTCAGAAGTCCTGGGGCTAAAAAACGGGGATCCTCTCCCAAGGTAGGGGTTGGCTAAGTATACTAGCTGGAACCATTCTGGGTTCAAAATGAAGACCAGACCTCAATAAATGAAGTAGAGAGAGATTGAGGAATATGCCTGATATCAACTTCATTTGCTTGTGTACACACACACACACACACACACACACACACACACACACACACATACAATTTGGAAGCTGAACACAGTGGCATACACTTTTAATGCAAATACTTAAGACAGTCTGAGATGGGTTGATGGAAAGTGTGTGTGTGTGTGTGTGTGTGTGTGTGTGTGTGTGTGTGTGTGTGTGTTTCTCTGTGTGTTCTCTCTCTCTCTTCCCCTCCCCTTCCCCTCCCCCTCCTCCTCTCCCTCTCCTTTCCATTTCTCAGAAGTTACACTGGGATTTAGTCAACTATCCCTCAAATAACATATAGGCATCACATTAAAGAGGAGAAATAATTGTTTTCTCTGTAGGTAAGCTGCTTGTGCTTTTTCCCATTTTCTACATGGACACTTTCTAAATGATATACTTATTCATTCAGAGAGAGGAGAGAGGGAGATGCTGAGGGTATGACTTCTTTCCTGAGGTCCCCTCTTTCAACACTGCAGCTTTGCTGATTAAGTTACCAACATGTATTTACCCAGATTTGTGCAAATTGTCGCAGTCAGAAATGGTCCTAGATGAGGTTGAACCATCTCTGCTGTGGCAGGAACAGGAAGTCTTCAAAGAACAAAGAGAATCTATCAAAGGGACACAGTTCAAAGGGCACCCATTCACCAAATTGGATTATCAAATAGCAATATTCCATGGGGGACAGAGTGCAAAACAAATTGAGAGTCCATACATCCACATTATTTATTTATTTATTTTTCAGTTTTTCAAGACAGCGTTTCTCTGTGTTAACAGTCCAGGCTATTCAGAACTCACTCTGTAGACCAGGCTGGCTTCAAACTCACTGAGCTCCACCTGCTTCTGCCTCCCAAGTACTGGAATTAAAGGTGTGCACCATTGCCACCTGGCTATTAATAATTTTAAATGTGGTACAGTGGACACAGGATAGAATTTAGAAGATGCAGAAGTCTAAAGGAAAATGGCACAAAGCAATGTCTAAAATTAAAGGCAATGATGGTCTATTAATCATTGAAAACATCACAGTTTAAAGTGAGGTCAGGAAGTACAAAAGAACAAAAGCAGAATTGTAAAGAGAATTCTGTCAGGAGAAAACAGACAAAAACAGGATGTAAATGGGCTAAGACTTTTTGTTTTGCCTTGGAAAGTTTATGAGAAGAAAGTTACCTGAACAGCTTCCCTAAGACAGTGGAATAACTTTTTGTTTGCTGATAGCTGAGATCAAAGCCTAGGCCTTATGTGTGGAAGGCAAGCACTCTACAACTGAGTTGCAGGCTCAGTCCTTCATCAATAGGTTTGAAGATCAGTGAACTTGCTATAAACCTGAGGACATCACTTAATCTCTGAAAGTCAATGTGATTTTATTTATAAACATTTTAAAGTGCTGATATAACTACTTATGCACTCTAATATCTGTTTCTTTTACGGTCAACTTTGTTTAACATCATAAGATCTTAAGCCTTTTCTGCATCTCAGCCTTCCTAATGATTAAAGTGTGTCATAAATTTACAATATTCTTATTCAATTATTTGTCCCTCATCAAGGAAACTTCTCTTTGCAACAGATGGAGACCACTAGAGGAAACTACAACCAGTCAACATGTAGAGTTGTAGAGCCCAAACCAAATGGATACATCTATAACACAATCCCCACCCAAAGGCTCAGGGATCATTTCAGAAGAAGAAGGATTGTAAGAGCCAGAGAATCAGGGAGTTGCTGTGACACTGTGTCTCCCAGAAATGTCAGAAGCTATAACTATGAAGTCTCACCAACATGACTGCTTCAACATGAGCTGAACAAGGTCAGCATCTACACACATAATAATATGGCCTGGGGAAAGCACAAGAGACCTCAACCTGTATACAGAGGACTACGGACAAGTAAGGAATCCTGAGGGCAGGAGAAATATCTGCCCCAGAGATGATTGCTTATCTAAATGGTTATCCAATCTCAAATGGTCAGCCTTGAACACAGACATATGAGAAGCATTACATGAACTGAGCAACATGAAGTTTTGTGGGTTTTTTTTTTCTTTTTTATCTTTTTGTTATTGTTGGGTTTTTTGGTTTGTTTTGTTGTTGTTTTCAAGAGAGTGTTTCTCTGTGTAGCCCTGGCTATCATGGAACTTGCTCTGTAGACCAGGCTGACCTAGAGCTCAGAGATCTGACTGCCTCTGCCTGCAGAGTCCTGGTATTAAAGGTTTGTGCCACTGCCATCCAGCTGTAGTTATGATTTTAAAAGCAACAATTAATGAAAAAAGAGGCCATGAGTTTGAAAAAGAGCAAGGAGGCAGGAATGGAGGGAAGAAACGGAAGTGGGGAAAAGATGTAATTATATTATAATCTCAAAAACTGAAAAAAATTTCATCTTAAAACCTCAATTATATACCTACCTTAATTTGCACCAACCATGTTTCATATATTGCTATCTGGGTCTGATGTTCTGGGATTTGAAGTTTTGAGGATTTTTTTATTTCAAATAATTCTAGTCAGATTCTTTTTTCATCTTTATGATTCCAGATAAAACATGCAAAATTTTTCATCTTCTTTAGATAGTCAGCTAACATCCCTTCATAATTTCAGCAACTTGTTAGGAAAAAAATACTATTTTTATTTTTAAGGCTATTTTTGCATACTTATGCATTGCTGTATATCACGACACAGGTATGTGGGTTCACGCGAATCCGTGGGATAAAGATTCAGAGGGACCTTAAGAATGTCTTTAGCCTCTTGACAGCTGCAGGGGGGTCCAGCCTGGAAGGACTAAATCCCTTTTCCATTCACCTAGGGCATATTTACTTACTCTTTTTTACAATTTAGATAGTTAATTTCCATACCTTTAAAGCAACCCAAAAGGAGCTCTCAGAGACCAAATGCCAGGTGCAAGTTACTTGAATTATCAGGTACCTCGGTTTTCCAGGTTGCCTGGACCAAGTTTTGCATAGGCCTTTGATCCTTGGGGGACTCTCTGATCCTTGATTCTCAGACAAGATTCTCATAGGGCAATAAAAGAAACAAAAGGTAAGAGAAACAAAAGGTGTGGTTAAACAAAGGAAGGATTATGGCTAGGTGCTGCTCTCTGGAGCCAAGCCAGGAGCTCAGCAAGAATGCCACCACACTTATGATTTGCTTTCTTTTTTATTTAATATGAAATAAGACTGATTTTTATAGATTTCCTTCTCTCTGAGTATTAGCAATAAACACGTTGATATAAAGAACATCACACAATTGATACGAAATTATTCCATCTTTCCTAAAGCCTGCTTACCAACCCCTTCAACGCCTAACTCTCAACAGCTACAGTTCCATTCTTGCTTTGTGAACATGTCATATAATGGAGCCACACAGTGGGACTTAACACTTTTGAAATTCATCTGAACAGCTGTGGAATTAATAATCTGTTCTTTCATGTTGCTGAGCTATTCCATTGTCTATTCATGCATTGAATATTTGTGTGTTTTAATTTGGAGGCAAGTTGAGTAGAGTAGTTGGAAACATCCATGCATATATTTTGTGGGATTATAAACGTTTGCTCTTTTGGAGAAGTGGAATTGTAAGGATACATAATTAGGGTACATTTGGCTTCATAATAAGCTTTCTGAGCTGGTTTATAATGTGACAGAAACATTATGCGCTTCCATCAGTAGTGTATGAGAGTTCTAGTCCCTCTTCTTCCTAATCAGCATTTGATGCTGTCTATAGTTTTGTTTTACTGTATATAATTGGTTACAATTTCTATGATTTTGCATCTATTTTCATGGGAAATATTGATATTCACTTTTCATTATTGTCTTTCTGGTTTTTCTAGCAAGGAAATGTTTCATGTCACAAAACATCTTAATCAGTATCTTCCCCTTTTAAAGCAATAGAGTACATTTGATTGTACTTAATTGATATATTGGCAGAATTTAGAAATAAAATCATCTAGTGCCAGAGGGTTTTTTTTTTTTAAGTTGTTAATAGTGGTTTATGTTCTTTGAAAACCACAGAACAATTATGGTTCCCTACTTTATCCAGGTAGCACTTGTAGGATGTTTAGATTAAGAGAAATTATTGATTTCAATCAACTTGAAGATTATGTCCATAGAAATATATATAATATTCTAGTGTGTGTCTATAGGGAAGATGATGAGCCCCACCTTTTATTTCTGACATCATTTTTTGTGTCTGTCTTTGCATTTCTTCCTTTTCCTATAGGTGTATCAGGTTCAAAGCTCTTTCAATGATTCTGCTTTGGTTCAAGTCATTTTCTCTATTTTCAAAGTTATCAGTTTCTGCCCTTATATCTATTACTTTTTACTTCTACTTAATTTTTAATTCTACTTTATTTTAAATTCTACTTAAGTTCTACTTCACTTCTATCTTGAATTATTTCTAGCTTCTTAAAATGAAGTCCATGACACCTGTTTTGCATGACATGTGCTTTGTTTTCCATTGGACACTATTAACATTATGAATATTCCTCTGAACACTGCAATGACTGTATCAAAGACTATTTGACATAGCATATTTCATGTTTCTCAAACAGAAAATAAGTACAAATTCTCTTGAGACTTTCTGTTTAACACAGAATCATACAGAAATTTTATAGGTATTTGTATTAATGGTATCTAATTTGATTCAGAGAATATACATTACATTATTTCAATTATCTTAAACATGCCCCTTGAGATTTGTTTATGCTCAATGATATGCCTGGCTACAACTGCCATATGTATACTTAAAGACATCATGAACTATCATGGTTTGGGAGAGTGTTCAGCTTCTGTTACCTGGATCCACTTGGTTCACAGTGAAAGTCTGTAGTTGAAATCCTAATTAATTTAAAAAAAAAAAAAAAAAAAAAAAACCGAGGCAGATATCAGGGTAAGTGCTGAAAGATCAGTAAAGGAGTCAGCCACTTAGGGACTTCTTACCTCTACTGTATCCTCATCCTGAAAGGACTGAGCTCCTCTCTTCACCTGGCCTTATCACTTCCTCTCTCAGCACAGCCATTGTACTTCCTGTTTCCTCCTCCCAAGTGCTGGGACTAAAGGTGTGCACCACCACTGCCTGGCCTCTAGTGACTAGCTCTGCACTCTGATCTCCAGGAAAGATTTATTTGTTAAAGCACAAACAAAATATCACCACAAAAGGCCTTGCTGGTTTTTTATTCATTCTTCTGATCTAAGAAAGAAGTATAAAACATCCCCATAATAAATGCAGGTTTGTTTTTTCTCCTTTCAGTCAGTGAATTTTCATTTTATATTTTGAAGCACTGTTATTTGAGAATGTGCTTTTAGGATGGCAACACTTTCTTTGGTAATTTTCTTTTGCCAGCCTTCTTTATCTAAAGTTGAACTCTGTTTCTGCTTCACACTAAAACAAGTATAATATTTAATGACACTAATGTGGTCACTACTGCTGCTTTTTTTTTTTCTATTACTGTTTTATGGCACTTCATTTCCTATACAATTGCTTTTTCTGTATTATTGTACTTGAAATGAGCCTTTTATAATCAATATATAGTTGTGCTTTAATCTAGTCTAAAATTTGTTTTATTGAAGTAACTGTTAATATTGCTATGTTTACATTTATACTCTACTGTTATGCCATTTGTATTATGTTTTATCGTGTTTGAAAATTCCATTTTCCTGTCCTGACTTTTTTACTATTTGAAACACTTTGAGTATTCTACTGAACTGAATCATATTCCTCTGTGTATTTTATCAATTTTTGTGCTTATTCTAAGAATTACAATGTCTAGCTTTCCACTGACTACTTAGAACCAACATTTAGCACTTGAAGTAGAGTACGATGCCGGGTCTGGTCCTTTGTGTCTGGAACTCCTGATTTCAGTGCTGAAGTCTTCAGTTACAGCTTTTGGGCATTTTCTCTTCTATGATATTAGTTGCAGACTACTTATGACGTTTCTGATTTTCTCCTCTTAGGAGTTTACTGAGCCCCTTCTGTATGTGGCTTTGGATCTTTGTCAGTTATCATTATTTCAAACTTTTTGTACTATATGTGCCTCATTTTCTGAGAGTCCTGTGACATGAATATCATAGCTCTTCATTTAATCTAATGGCTGCTGAGAACTTTCCTCTTTTCTCTCCATCCTTTAGGTGATGTATCTTCTAACTCACTGACTCTCTGCCTCCAATATGTTCTTCAGTTTCTTCAATTCTTCATCTACAAATTTGGAATTCTTTGTTTCCTTGTTTGTTAAAAGTATTTGTATCTTCATTATATCTTAATATATACTTTCTATCATTAGTAGAAAGTTTCCATTACATATTTCTTTGCATCTTCCAGATATTGTGTAGATTTTCTTTATACTCATTTATGAGTATTCAACTTTAATGGGAATATTTTTATAACATGTTTTAGAGTCTTCATCAGGCAATTCCACAGTACTAACATCTCAGTGTTATTGTCTATACTTCACCCACAAATCCTGAGATTGTATTGAGTTCTTGTTTACCAATTAATGATGCTTCATATTTAAATGCTGTCTTTTGAGGGTCCAACTCATATTCAAATGATATGGACAATGTTATTTTTCTTTAAGCAAACCATCATTCCAATTAAGTTCACGCCTAAAATCTTGGCTCATGGCTTTTGATGTGCATCCCTGTTGTCAAGTTTCTTTCTCAGCAAATCACACCTGGCTTTTGTGTTTGTCACCCAGTGACCAATCAAGAACCTGATCTTAGATAGTCCCCATCTTAGTTCCATTCCTAAATGCCATATTTCTTTTAGGGTTAGATTGGTGTGCACTCAAATCAAGTGTGACACTAAGTTTTTATGAACACTTCCAAGGAATTGCTACACCAAGGTCCCTGTCTCCAAAATCTCCATACTACTTTCTCATTCCCTACTCTGCCACTTTATATGGTTTTACACTTTCCTTTGATATATGCTTTCTATAACTTGATAGTACCAGGGCCAAACAGAAAAAAAGAACAAAAGTAGGCATTTTCACTCTTCAGTGTTTGAATCATTTGTGGATTCCAGTCTGGCACCGATTCTACTAACAGAAGATCTCATTCCCAGTCCTGTAGCTACAGTTAGAATGATTTTCCCTGAGGATCTCTAAGTATATGAATTCAGAATAGTGTACACACAAAATAGGGACAATTATAAATTCATTGTCAGTTCAGTGTTACTAAAATTTCTAGTCAGAGTCCTCAAATAGCTATCCCAGTATTTTGTCTGTTGGTAAGGGTAGCAAGTTGGAGCACATCCTCCAATTTACCTGGAACTACAAACTTGGAGAACTGAAAGCTGATTTGTTTTGCATAAGTTAAGCTTATATAGCATAGAGTTGCCTTAAAATAATTTTATACAAAAAGCTTATCTGGAGAAATCCTTAAAAGAAGAGATAAAGCAAGAGGGAATAAATGTGTAACAGTAAATGAAGGAATAAGAAAAGAAAAGAGAGAAGAAAGAGGTGGGTAGGAAAGAACAGACTAGGGGGAAAGAATAGAAAGGGAAAGAGAAAGAGAAAGAGGGATAAAAGGAAATGGAAGAGTGATCTCAATGACCTGGTAGGGGGAGCAAACTGGTTAAAATATGTTAACTCTCCTTTGCCTGGGAAGGAGACTATTGTGAGAGAGCCACAGCTTGAAAGGTTTTTGTAGTTGTTTTTGTTGTTATGGAGTAGGACAGAAATACCACTTATTTTTCAAAATAGTAGAGGTTAAAATAAAATGAAATATTTATTTTGCAAATGCTGGAGCTATGAGAAGAGAAGCTGCCAATGATCTGGTGTCCCTAAATAAAAGAATAGAATAATGCATAAGGCAGTCTCAGGCAGGGGGCAGGGCAATGTACAAGCACAACTTTACAATGTCTCCCCACATTTTTATGACAACTCTGATAAGCTAAGGGCAGAAGTGTCTTAGGTTGAAAACAATTTCCAACTGAGTAGAAATGAGAATTTATCAAGTATTCATTTACCTTTTCCCTTAACTTCATATAAAGTCAGTACAGATCTGAAGTCTCTTCTCAATATCAATTATTTGATCTTAAATGCATATTTAAATGGTAAACTAAAGGACTGGGAATGAAGCTCAGTTAGTAGACTACTTGCCTGGTACCATAATTAGTTTCAGCTGTCAATTTGACACAGGCTACAATCATTTGAGGGATCTGTCTACATCTAATTGACCTGTGGACATGTCTGTGGGGCATTTTCTTAATTGCTGATTGATGTGGGAGGGCTCAGTTCACTGTGGGCAGCACCATCCCTAGGCTCATGGTCCTGAGTGGTAAAAGAAAGGTAACTAGGCATGAGCCAGAGAATGAGCCAGTAATCAGCATTCCTTTGGGGCTTCTGTTTTGATTTCTGCTTGAGTTCCTACCCTGACTTCCCTTGATGATGAATTTGTGGCATGAAAGTATAAGACAAACTTTCCACCCCAAGTTGCTTCGGTCAGAGTGTTCTATCACAGAAATACAATGAAACCAGAACACTTAGCATAGATGAAGACCTGGGCTCAATCCTCAGTATGTGCATGTACACACACACACACACACACACACACACACACACACACACACACTCATGGGTATGGAATCAGAAGATAAAGGTTACCTTCAGCTACATTGAGTTCAAGACCAGCTTAAATTTCAAGAGATCTTGTCAGAAACAAAACAAACAAACAAAACCACAATAAACACTATTCATGTTTATGTGAATATGATGAGTAAATTATTTAATTTTCAAATTCTTGCTCCCTATTCTATTTTGCTGTTCTTAGAGTGGAATGGATGAGCTAGGCTAATGCTCACAGTCCCCAGCACCAGACAAGGAATGGAGATAAAGTAAACTTTTCACTTAGTGTATCATTTTCAATTATAAAAAAGTGAGGTTATAACAAGTATTAACACAGATGTACAGAGATATGTATATCTTCCCTTGTCTAATGCTTTCAGCTCCAAATGGTCTCATGGAAATACATGTAAATGGCAAAATACCCTTACTATCAACTTGGACAATAATCCAATTCCTAAACAGAAATGGAACCCTAATCATATGGGCTAAAAAACCACACAACTCCTTTTTCCTAATTAGAAGCAAAATAGAGGCATGAGTTAAAGCATGTTGGCTGACCTATGGTTTTTCCATCTACACTAAAATCTCAAATTTTAACACTGATTATGTCATAAACTCCCCAAAAGCCTAAATATCTCCTCTGAAAAGAAAAGTAAGGCTATTTGCCCAAGACTGGCCCAGAAAAAGACCAGAGATCTACCTCCTTTATGAAAAATTAAGAGTATTATTTTTAAAAAGAAACAAAAAGCAGATGCACAAAAGGAAGAAGCTTGTCATTTGACTCCCTTCTCTCAGCCACCAAGTAACATAGGCATTCCCTGGGAACTCACTAACCACGCTGGCCAAGGAAGCCTGTGAACTATTTTCATATCTTTACTCTCCTTCAAATTCAGCCCCACAGTCTCAACTTCCCACTATAGGAGACCACTTGCTGAGGCCTCTCCTCACTCCCAGCCCCCATTTCCAAGGGATTTAGCAGATCCTGCTAGCATATCCTACTTTTGTCCCTCCTCTGGACCTCCTCACTCCCCTCTCTTCTAGCCTATCTCCATTCCAAGTATCAGTTCTCAAAACCTAGAAACTTGTTCTGCCAGGAACTCCAAGTGGCTACAATTGCCAGGATCTCAGCTGCATTCCCTACCAGGTGGTCTCCTAAGAACCAGAGAGGGCAACAGAAGCTAAGAAATGGAACACCCACCCAACAAAGACAAGACCAGATATCAGCACCTAGAATTCCAAATCATCCCAATGCCAGATGCCTAGACACCAGAATAAAAGCACAGTAACAGCCAGGACAAAATATTTCCACTAGAGCCCAGCAACCCCACTACAATAAACTGTGAGAAATACAATATAGCTGAAACACAAGACAATGACTTGAAAATAGTCTTTATGAAATGTTAAAGGTCCTTTAAAAAGAATTAAATAAACCCATTAAGGAAATCTATGAAAACATAAAAAATGGAAGGAAATGAAAAAGACAGCCAAATAGGAAAGTGTAAATAGAATCAATAAAGAAAACACAATTTTTTCTTTTTATTTATTTATGTATTTATTTAAAATTTTTTTTATTTTACATAGCAACTGCTGTTTCCCCTTCCTCCCCTTCTTCTGTTCCCCCACACACACATCTCCCCCATCCAACGCCCATTCATTCCTCATGGGGGTAAAGCTTCCCTTGGGCAGTCAACATAGGCTGGCATAGCAAGTCGAGGCAGGACTAAGCTCCTCCTCCCTGTATCAAGGCTGAGTAAGGCATCCCACCATGAAAAGAAAGAAAGAAAGAAAAAGAAACCATGAATTTGAAGAAGAGTGGGAAAGATTATTTGGGAGGCTTTGTAAGGAGTTATGGGAAGAGAGAAATGTTGTAATCATAATCTCAAAAATAAAAAATAAACAAGAAAAAAAGAAAAGAAAACCCAAATTTGCAAAATCTGGATCTGAAAAATTTAGGAACTGGAGCAGGACTCTCAGAGACAAGCCTCACCAACAGAATGAAAGACATAGAAGATAAAATCTCAGTCACTGAAGACAAGATAGAAGAAATAGATACCTCAGTCAAAGAAAATGTTAAAACTAAAAATAATCCAGGTACAAAATCGCCAGGAATTCAAGGGTGCTATGAAAATATCAAATCTAAGACTAACAGGAATAGAGGAAGAAGAAGAAATCCAGGTCAAATGCACAGAATATTCTAAATAATATCATATATGAAAATCCCCCCATCTTAAAGAAGGAGATGCCTATCAAGACACAGGAAGCATACAGAACACCAAATAGACTGCACCAAAATAGAAACTTCCCTCAACATATAATAACCAAAACATTAAACATACAGAACAAAGAAGGAATATTAAAATCTACAAAGGATAAAGACCAAGAAACATGCAAATGCAGACCTATTAGTAATATACCTGATTGTCAAAAGAGACTCTAAAATCCAGAAGGACTTGGATAGATGTTGTTCAAACTCTAGGAGACTACAAAAGCCAGGCCACACTCCAAACCCAGAAAAATTTTCTATCACAATAGATGGAGACAGAAAGACATTGATTGGTAAAACCAAATTTAAGCAGTATCTTCATGCAAATCAAGCCCTACAAAACATGGTAGAAAAAAATTCAAGCTAAAGAGGTTAACCACACATAAGAAAACATAAAGAACCAATTTTATCAGACCAGCAAATCAATAGAAAGTGGGAAAAACCCACACCACAACAACAAAACTAAAGGAGTAAACAAATACTACTCACTGATACCTCTCAATATCAATGGTCTCAATTACCCAATAAAAAGACATAAACTAAGAGAATGAATGCAAAAACAGGATCCATCCTATTGCTGCATCCAAGAAACACACATTTTGACATCAACAATAGACGTCACCTCAGAGTTTATATATATATATATATATATATATATATATATATATATATATATATATATTCAAGCAAATGGACCTGAGAAACAAGCTGGATTGATCATTTTAATATCAGACAAAATAGATTTCAAGCCAAAATGTATCAAAAGAGATGAGAAGAAAATTTGTAAGTCCACCAAAAGAGATATATTAGTGTTTCATAAAAGAAATACTACTTCAGCTTAAATCACATAATCAACCAAACACAGTGATAGTGGTGCAATTCCCCACCCTTACCAATAAACAGGTCATCTGGACAAAAACTAAACAGGAAATGCTGGCGCTAACTGATGTCATAAACCAAATGTTCCTAGAAGAAACTTACAGAACATTTTACCCAAACACAAAAGAAAATACCTTCTTCTCAGAATCTCATGAAACTTTCTCCAAAATTGACCACATTTCTGGACACAAAGCAAGACTCAACAGATACAAGAAAACTGAAGCAACCCCTGCATCCTTTCAGACTACTACAAGCTAAAGCAGAATCAGAAGCAACAGAAGCTCATGAACATTAACTCCTCCTGTCCTGTAAACAGAACACCTCACTACTCAATGAAAAATGGGTCAAGACAAAAATTAATAAAGAAATTAAATATTTTCTGGAATTGAATGAAAATGAATACAAAACAGACTCACTTTTATGGAACACATGAAGATGGTTCTACAAGGCAAATTCATAGTACTAAGTGCCAACATTAAAAAATTAGAGAGACCCCAAACTAGAAATTTAACAGTACCTCTGAAAGTTCTAGAACAAAAAGAAGAAATAACAACCAAAGGGAATAAGCGGCAATGTGGTAATATTTTATTTGTCCACCCCAATAAATCTTATCTGGGGATCAGAAGAAAAAGGCAGGCACTATTTTAAACATAGAGGTCAGGCAGTGGTATCACATGCCTTTAATCCTAGCATTTGAGAGGCAGAGATCCATCCAGATCTCTGTCAGTTCAAGGCCACCCTGAGAACAGTCAGACATGGTAGCACATTCCTTTAATCCCAGCACTAGATAACCATAGAAGTCTGGAGGTCTGTAAAGACAGACAGGAAGTGATAGAGCTGGGTGAAAAGAGGAAGTGATGTAGCTGGGCAAAGAGAGGAAATAAGATGTCAGGGCACAACAAGGTATATATGGGTGAGTATACAGGAAGTAGCTCTCTCTTGGGCTGAGGATTTCTTAGCAATAAGAACTGGGGCTGGTTTGTTTTGTCCATCTGATCTTTCAGTTTTCACCTCAATACCTGGCTCTGGGATTTTTATTAATAAGACAGTTGAGCAACGCATCTTATAAGGCAAGAAATAATCAAACTCAGAGCTAAAATCAGTAAAATAGAAACAAAAAAATTGCAAAGCATCAAGTGAAATAGACTTGGCTCTTAGAGAAGATCAAAAAGATTGACAAACCCTTTGTCAAATTAACTAAAAGGCAGAGAAAGAAGATCCAAATAAATTAGAACTAAAAAGAGGACATAACAAAGGACAATGAGGAAATCCAGATAATCATAATAACAAAATTTACCAAAGTTAAATCAAGGTCAGATAAGCAATTTAAACAGACCTATCACCCTAGTGAGATAAAAGTAACAATAAGTAGTTAAAGTCAAACAACCAAAAAAGCTCAGGTTTTAGCACAGAATTCTATCAGACTTTCAAAGAAGAGTTAATAACAATACTCCTCAAATTATTCCACAAAATAGAAAGAGAAGGAACATTTTCCAATTCATTCTATGAGACCAGAGTTACTCTGATATCCAAACCACACAAAGACCCGATAAAGAAAGAAAATTACAGACCCATTTCCCTTATGAACATGGGCATTAAAACTCTCAATTAAATACTTGCAAACAGTTTCTAAGAATACATCCAAAAAATCATCTGCAATGATCAAGTAGGCTTCATTCCAGAGATGCAGAGATGGTTCAATATAAGAAAATCAATAAAGACAATCCTCTGTGTAAACAAACTGAAAGAGGAAAAACCACATAATCATCTCATTGGATACAGAAAAGTCCTTTGACAAAATCCAACACCCCATCATGATAAAAGTCCTATAAAGATTAGAGATACAAAGAACATACTTACACATAATAAAGGCAGTTTACAGCAAGCCCTTAGCCAACACCAACTTAAATGGATAGAAACTTAAAACAATTCTTCCAAAATCAGGAACAAGACAAGGCTGTCCACTCTCTCTGTACCTAATCAATATAGTACTTGAAAGCCTTAGCTAGAACAATAACACAACTAGAGGAGGTGAAGGAGATACAAATAGGAAAGGACAAAGTCAAAGTATCTTTATTTGCTGATGATATGATTTTATCCTTAAGTGACCATAAAAACTCCACTGGGAAACATCTATACCTGATAAACACTTTCAGCACAGCAGCAAGATACAAAATAAACATGCAAAAATCAGTAGCCTTCCTATATACAAAAGGCAAACAGCCTAAAGTAGAAAAAGAAAAACAAAAAACAGGGTCCAGGCAGTGGTGGCACATGCCTTTAATCCCAGCATTTGAGAGGCAGAGGCAGGCTGATCTCTTTGAGTTCAAGGCCAGCCTGGGCTACAGAGTTAGTTCCAGGAAAGGCACCAAAGCTACACAGAGAAACTCTGTCTTGAAAAAACAGAAAAGGAAAAAAAAAAAAAACACACAGGAAAACAATACATTTTACAATAGCCTCAAAGAAAGTAAAATATCTTGGGGTAAATCTAACCAAGGAAGTAAAAGACTTGTCTAAGACATTGAAGAAAGAAATTGAAGAAGATATCAGAAGATAGAAAGATGGATGCTCATGCTCATGCATCCATAAGATAAATACAATAAACATGACCATCCTGTCAAAAGTAATCTGCAGAATCAATGCAATCCCCATTAAAAATTCCAACTCAATTCTTCACAGAACTTAAAAAGACAATTTTCAGATTCATATGAAAACAACAATAACAAAAATAACATAGCTAAAATAATCTCAAATTGTATTTAAAAAACAGCACAGTATTGGCACAGAAATAAGCACATCGATCAATGGAATATAATTAAAGACCTAGACATAAATCTACACACCCATGGACACCTGGTTTTTCAGGGCAAAAACACACACTGAAAAAAAAGATAACATGTTCAATAAATGGTGCTTGCCAAACTGTATAGTTGCATGTAGAAGAATCCAAACAGATCCACACTTACCATGCAACACAAAACTCAACTCCAAGTGGGTCAAAGACCTTAACGTAACGTCAGATACACTGTATTGATAGAAAAGAAAGTAAAGAATAGTCTTGAATTCATTGGTACAAGGAAAAAGTTTCTGAACAAAACACCCCTTAGCACAGGCACTGAGATTAGCAATTAATAAATGGGACCTCGTGACACTGAGAAGCTTCTGTGTCATGGTAATGTTCTCTTTCATGGCAAATAACACTATTGTTCAGGCAAAGTGTCAGGCTACAGAATGAGAAAATTTTTTAGCAACTATACATCTGATATAGGGCTAATATCCAAAATACATAAAGAACTCACAAACTGGACATCAAGAAAACAAATAACCCGTTTACAAAATGGGAATCAAATCCAATCAGAGAATTCTCAAATGAGGAAACTGAAGTGGATAAAAAGTGCTTAAAGAAGTGTTCAAAATCCTTAGTCATAGGGGAAATGAAAACCAAACCTACTTTCAGATTTGATCTTACACCAGTCAGAATGGCCAAGATCGATAAAACAAATGACAGCTTATGCTGGTGAGGATGTGAAGGAAGGGGAACACTCATCCAGTGATAGTGGGAGTGCAAAATTGTACAGTCACTATGGAAATCAGTGTAGTGGTTCCTCGGGAAGCTGGAACTTGATCTACGTCAAGATCCAGCTATATCACTCTTGGGCATATAACCAAAGGATGCTTCATCCTTCCAGAGACACTTTCTCAACCATGTTCACTGATGCTCTATTCATAATAGCCTCACATTAGAAACAACCTAGATGACCCTCAACCAAAGAATAGATGAAGAAAATGTGGTACATTTTCACAATGAAGTATTGCTCAGTCATTATGAAAAAAAATGAAATTTGAAATTTTCAGGAAAATGAATGGAATTAGAAAAAAGTCAACCTCCAGATGGTGGTAGCATACGCCTTTAATCCCAGCACTCGGGAGGCAGAGCCAGGTAGATCTCCATGAGTTCAAGGCTAGCCTGGGGGACAGAGATTCAAGAAAGGTGCAAAGCTACACAGAAAAACCCTGTCTTGAAAAAACAAAAACAAAAAAACAAAGAAAAAAGCCAACCTTAGTGAGGTATCCCAGACATAGAAGAACAACTACATTATTTATTCACTTATATGTGGATATTAACTGTTAAGTCAATGACAAGCAAGCTAGAATCTATATAACCACAGAGGTTAGGTATAGAGTAAGTGACTAGGGGGAAGGATGCATCTCCCTACAAAGGGGAAATAGAATAGACAGTTATGGATGGGTGATGTGCAAAGAGAGGAGGCTGTGAGGACTGGCAAGACAGTGGTGCTCACACCAGTCAAGCACCATGACTGGGATCACTAAGAAACAGATCCTGGACACCATGAGCACTGAGACCACACTGCATCACCGCTGGCTGGTGGAAAGTGGGTCAGTAGATGGTGGAGTGATGGGAGAGAAAGAGGCCCACAAATACTTGGTGGAGAAATGGAAGACTAGCAGTTAGTGTGCTGTGAAGCAAGGTGGAACAGGAGACGTGAAAGCTGTTCCTGTTCCTGTTCCTGGGGAAAAGATGAGTTACACTGCCCATCATCAATTGAGCCAGTAACAAACACAAGTGCTAGTGGACCTATGACTTGTTCCTTTGAGAAAACCAACCACTGTATGAGTCACTGTGACTCCCAGAGCTGCATCCTAGCCCAGGAAGAAGAGCAGTACCTGCAGGATGGAGACCCACAACTGACTGGACATGTCCTGCTGTGTTTACTTCTTATCATTGGCCTAGCTGCTAATCTCTCTAGCTGGTTGTGCTCATGGTGGTTTAGCCATGAGACTGAATGACGATGTTGAATTACAGTTTTACCGTGCTGCAGCTAATATTGGCCAGAGATTTGTTTCCTTTGGAAGTTTGGATTAGACAAACACTTGACACCCAGAGGCCTTGGCAATGCACGGTCCTCCAGTAGCATGTATGGGATGGATAGATAGGAGAGAAAGAGAAGTGGAACAGCTTCTGTAGACTCAGGGTGGAGAGGAACAGCCTGATGTGAGTAGCCTGTGAAGCCACCTGAGATCATGGTGAAGTCCCAGCCTGTGCTGCCACTGAGCGCCATGTCTGAATCCGTGGCCATGCAGCAACAGGGGTCTGTGTTGATGTCCATGGTTCATGTTATTACCAAAAGTCATGTGGATGTCCCTGGTCTGGACTGTGGCCTGGGGCCATGTTGATATCCAAAGGCTGCATAGAGTTGGCTCTATCTGAGCCCTGCACCTCGCCTGGGCAGCATAATAGAACAAGCTCTGTTGGGGGGTGGGGTTATGATGGTGAGCAGGCCCTGAGCGAATGTGTGTGGAAGAGCTGGCCCTGCCGCCTCATATGCCACGTGGAGACATGAGAGCTGGCCTCAGGAGCATCAGAGTGGGGAAGCTGGTCCTCCTTCCACCAGCTGCAGCACTTGAGATCACCTGGGCAGTGCACAGTAGAGCTGGTCCTGGTGGTGTTGGTATAGGTGTGGGTGAGGCAGCCCTCCTGAGAATAGGAGAAATGGCCCCGCCCCTTTTTGCCTGCTACATTGGGTGAGCTAGCTGGGGCTGTGTTGGAGAGCTCACCTGGTGGTCAGGATGAGGGAGAGCTGGCAGCATGAGTAACTCAGCTACTACCCAGGTCCAGATGCATGGCTATGAGTTGGACCACCCCAACAGCCACCCCATCTATGAACTGCTTTGAGTAGGTGAATTGGCCTCTCCAAAGCTACTGGATCTCCATGACACAAGACAACACGATATCCAAGAAGAGTCCCAGTGAGGATCCGGTATCGATAGTGTAGCAGAAGCCAGAGGCGTCCAACCAGGTAAATGACTCATCGCAATGAACGTTTTCAGGTAAAGACTCATGGACTAGAGAGTGTACTCGGTGACTCATCGTGACACACTACAGCTTCCAGGACAAGGTTTTGTTTTGTTTTGTTTTTGTCTTCTTCGTTTTTTTGGTTGTGGGGGAGGTTGCAAGGGCAGAGTGTGGATACAAAGGGACAGAGAGATGAGTAGGATGATGTGGAATCCACAAAGAATCAATAAAAAAGTTAAAAATAATAATAAAAATTCTCAGATTCTCATCCTTAACTATAACTAAATGTTCAAACTCCAAATTTAAAAGCATATTGCTACATATTGACCTATCTAGATGTTCCAAGATACTCTCTCTTCCTCGAGATCTTTAATCATCTTTGCTTTGTAATGTGACATATCCACAGTTTATAATAATGGACTATATTAGATGGCCACTATTCATGGTACCACAGGCACTTGAAAGAGTTTCATATTATGTACCCTTATCAAATAACTTCTCAAGAGATTAAATAGCACTGATTAGATTTATAATGTCAGTTATATTATGAGAAGTAACTGAAAAGACCTTGAGATTGTTCATAAATATATAAGATCACAAAAAATTCATAAAAGAAATGAAAATACTCTTAGAACAGTGACAGTCCGAAGATTTGAAACTGAATGGTGAAAAGAAAGTAATTTTCTTAATCCAAAACAGCCATCAATTTGAGAGGTTTTCTCTCTATGTGACTTTAAAAAAAATGAGTACATCCATTGCCAATCACCAGCCAGACAAGAAGGAAACCAGAGAAATAAAGATGTCCTTGACCCTTCTCCCCTTGGCCTTCTATCGACTGAACTCAAACAGAAGGCAAAGGGCAAGAGTGCCTGATTAATGCAGTCCATTGAGTTTTGCCTCCCAGGACACTGAAAAGGGTGAGGAAGGGTAACAGACGAATGCAGAAAGAGAAACAGAAGAGCCTGTAAAGTCCTATTGTTTGCCCTTCATCATCTGTGCTTGTTCTTTGTCCAGATGAAAAACACATGTCACTAACATAGGGGACACAGAACCCCATCTGTTGCTACCTTAGCATAGAATCATGTCAACTTAGCCATATGCTCAACAAAAACCTGAAACCTATAAGAGATATCAATGGAGTGCAGTTAAGTGGGACAAAGAAATGATTAACAAAATAGAGTTACTACTACAGACTTGTAACAAATTTGATACCTGAAGTTCTATCATTTGCCAGGGTTGTTGATCTCCGCCAGCTCCTGAGCTGCTACAGAATTTTCCTGATTAAGAAGTACAGCCTTTAGTCCCTCAGAATGTGTGTTCTTCAGATTACTGACTTACAGGACATTCACAATTTCTCTCAACTATTATCATTGGATACGGGGATTATGAAGTATCCCAAATGAGTGGTCTGACTTGAAGATATGAGGTTCTTTCCCCTTTATAAAACAGTAATCCAATCTTCCCTGAATAACCAGGATCAATTCTCCCTAGCAATACAGTAGCCACATTTTTGGAGGGGTGGGGGGACTTAAGGAACATAACTGTGGTCCCTGGGGAAAAGAATGCTTTTCATTAAGATTAAGACATCCAAAACTATAAAACCCAAGTTCATGCATCATGAATAGAAATTAATTAAATGGACTCATAATGTGCACTAGAGAAAGAGGGACCTCATGCTCATATTCAGTCCCACTCACTCCCTCCGGCAGACATGCTCTTTGGCTTCAGGATAAACAGCATCCTACATGGGTTACAACATTTAAGTATATAGCACACTTTTCAAGCTAGCATTCACCCCATCTCAGAGAGACGCACACATAACAGGTTTATAACATCATGTCTGTGTGAGCACTGCAGTTTACTTCCTGGGAAGTGTTCTTGCCTCAGCTAAGGGTCTGTCTACAAGTTGGATTAGTTCAATAAACTATGCTTGCCTTAGTAACTTAAGCCAAATTTCTGCCTACCGGACACAGACATTTTCTACTTGTAAGAAAGACCTCAGGCAGTACACATCTACTTTCAGCTCTAAACAGCCTTCCATCGGTGACCACGGCCACATGGCCCTGTCAGTCAAACTCTTTCGCCACTCCATCTTTGAAAAAGACTAAGTCAATCACACTTATTTAATACCTGCTGATGGAGCAGAGACGCAGTGTGGTCCATGGCACTCCGTGGTTCTTTATTCCAGCAGTATCCAATGGGTTAGGGTCAGCACACTGTCTCCTACTGTTATCAGTCACCTCCAGAAACAGCTCATGGAAATGGTGCTATTTTTCTTCATCCTTTTCCTGGATGCTCAACCAAAGAAGGACTCCTCTTGTGAGTGTGCAATGGACAGAGTATATTGTATAAATGCCCGTACATTTTCCCACTGCAGTATTCCAAGATATCTCTGACATTTCTACTTCATTGACTCTAGATCACCATTAAGTCTGCTTCTTGGTGCACCAATACATTGTGCCCAGGTGGCTAACAATACGTTAAATCCCCAAACCCATATAAAGTCAACCACATAAATGTATCTGGTCCAACCTATTCTTGCTTTTCCCCTTTGCTTAGTACATTTGGACATTGCTCATACACTAAACAGTGGCCTGCTATTACTAATTGGCAAGGCCTTGAAAGCCTTTTAGGTGTGGTCTATTTCCTTACTAATCAGACATTGTATTTTTTTGTCCAGTTTCTGCTGTCTGCCACTTTTTACTATGATGACTCAGTAATCTTAGGCAGATAGCTTCACATATATGAGTCTCATACTTCAAAGAAAATTCAGGAGTAGGGAGATTGCTCAATTGGTAAAGTGATTCCCATGCAAGTGTGAGGACCCAGAGTCAATCTCCAGAATTCACATACTAAGAATGGAGCAAGGTGTACTTACAACCCCAGGGTTAGAGACATGGAGATGGGTAGATCCTGATGGGGCTTGCTGGCCAGCCAGCCTAGCCTGTCCCTTGAGCCGCAGGCCAATGAAAGACCCTCGTTTTTAATTAATGACATCCTAAGGTTGATCTCGAGCTCCCACACATGTGGAAACAAATGTATACTTTCAAAAGCATGAACAAAAAAGGAAGATAACAAAATCTACTTCATAGAGATAGTACAAAAAAAATGGAAGTGTAGGTAAAAACTCTACTAAGAAGTTCCTTAGACACAAGAAGCACAAAATATTGTAGCATCCCCCTTTAAGGGTTAGACCTGAGCAATATCTGCACATACAAACAAAAATACTGATGAAAACATTGTTGCCAAATAAACGTGTAAGGGGATGTCAATATTGAAAAGCTAATTCATTATCAGACAATTACACATAGGGTAGACACTCAAAACATTATTTGTGGAATTGAATTCTAATTTAAAGTTTTAATCTATACAATTGTCCTTGGAATTCATTCTCCTTCAAACATCTATTTCTGGAGAAAAATATTCCATAGGATTCCCAGATATACCAGTAAAAGACAAATACTTCATAAATTGATATTTTAATTGCTCATGAGTGGGACTGATGCTGAGCCTAGAGTATACTTTACAGGTTTTGTTTTCCACGAAAGTCTTCATTTTAGTTGACATTGGCAGTCAGATTCTGTATCTCGGCTCCACTGGGGTAATTATGTCAAACCCAGCCTGGGAGGGTGGAAGTGTTCAGTAGAGAGCAGTTACCCTTGATCACAAGGAGATAGAACAAGAAGGATAAAAGATACTCCCTGAATTCATCCTACTTTGAGAATAGCAGACTTCTTATAGAAGCTTGGAAGGAAAACAAATACTAGATAGCTGCTTTCCCCCTTACATAGCAGAAGTCAACAGAAAAATAGTAAAAGCCAACTGCAGAAAATTCATTTCTTCACTGACTTGTTTGCTTTCCTATTGCCTGGGAAGAAAGCATAAGCAAATGGTTTCTCCACATGTTTTAATTAAGTTGTTGGGGAACGCCCTTTACGAAAGCTGGTGCCTTCAGTTGTGATGCTGAGGCAAATTGCTTTAAGAATCTACAGTTTGGGGAATGAACATATGTATGTTTTTTGCAGGCTTTGGGAAGCAACTTTCTTAATAACAAAAAGGTGTAATATATAAATTCATAGTTTAGAGTCATCTATTAGAAATTCATTCATCCCAAATACTTCTCCAATGTGTAAAATTGAGATACAAAACAGCCATTCCATAATGTGCTTCAAGATGTACCAGATGTATTTCTCCATTCTTGTGGGAACCTGTGGATTAGCCTTCCCACATGAGCAATCCCTGGGCAGGAAGATCATTTCCTCCTACTTTCCCCACCAACTCTGTTGCAATTTGCAGGACATTATGGGATATTTGCCACAATATGTGGGACAGTTTGGTCTCTCCCTGGAATTTTGCAAGCATGCACTAACATGGTTTGAAGCAGAAACCAAGATATTTGTTTCATATGGTGAGAGCTAACATAACATAATACTTCAGGATGGGACCAGGAGCTTGCCTTCCTTTTCCAAAGCCATTAGTACTGACAGTTGCATCCCATTTATTTAGTCAAACTGCAAAATGGAAAGGCATAACCATTAGCTACAGATATCCCTGCTGATTTAACAGCGTTAGAGATTGCAACATCATATCTCGATGCTGGCAGGAAGCAAAGGAAGCTGGCAAATCCATCCAAAAGTGGGTTCTCCTTTTACGAGAAGTTTAATCTCTGCCATTCTGTTTACTGTGAGCAGCACAAAGTTCAAGCAACAGTAAATTGTTGTTCTTTGACTTTATTCATTTGGTAGGACAGGCAAAACCAGAAACTAGAAACTGTCTACTTCTAAGCAAGAACCCGAATTCTTTATATAATATATCTTTTTTATTTCATCAACTGATTTATAAATCAACTTTCTCTTGAAGAATCCTAACTCAGTTCAGGAGTGAAATGCTTTCTCATCATCAAAACACAAAAAAAACCTCAGTTTTGTAAAACCCCAACTTTTAAGAAGAACATTTTGAAGTTTTTAAGAAATAACAATCCACTTAAAGTATTTTTATAATTATTTGTTTTTATTTCTTATTTGCAAGGTTTTTTGGGCAGCATATTCTATTTAAAATATACCAAAATACAAAAACCTTTTCAGGGTGCATTTAAAAATGGATATATTCAATGAAAGTAATTTGATGAACTCCAAGTCCTTGTTTAAGCCTTGGCTGACTGTTGTGATAAAAGTGTGAGTCCCAGGACTTACAGGACACATCCCTATTAAATAACCAGATGAACTTGCAAATGCAGTAATTACATCACACTATTAGCCAGCTGAATCATGAGCTGGGCTGTATATAAGTACAGAGACAATTCTGTGTACACACCATAAGTTCAGGGGCAATCTTAGAGACATTCCTACTGTCAGAACTATCAAAACTGAAAATCACAGCCAGTTGAACTATAACAGTGGTCTTTGTGAAGAGAATCTTACTTAAAACACTCATGCAATACAATACCAACAGATTAACAAAAGTCTTAGTGTTTTAAAGAAACAAAGTAAAGAAACAAAATCATACTTACCTAAATTCCCATGTTCTCTAGGATTGTACAACATGTTCTCTTTTTTCTCCTCCCTCTCACTCGTCAACCCAGGCCACTTTGTCTTTCATATCTGTCCTTTATAAACCCACACAAACACACTAGCTGAACGCAGCTTCCACAAACTTACCATGACAAAAATGACGCTGAATTTAACAGACACATTTCCCAGCCTCATTTTACTTGCCCTCTAAACAGTATAGACAACTCGCTGTCTCCATGAAGCACTTAATTCCTCAGCGTCATAAGACATGGTTTTGCTGATTTCTTGTCTGCTCTGGCCACTCTTCTGAGAGGCTTGCCCTCTTCTCCCTATAGACATCAGTGAAGATATGAGTTTTCTTTTTTATGTTTGCTTTTCTTTCTTGCTTTTTCTCTTTCTTGCTTTTTTTCTTCCTTCCTTTTTTCTTTCTTCTTCTATGAAAATATTTTTCATATAATATATTCTGATCACAGTTTTCCCTCCTTCATCTCCTTGCTGATCTTCCCTGCCTCTTTACCATATAACTCCAAACCATCTTTCCCTTTTTAGAAAACAGGCCAAAATAGGAAAATCATGAGAAATACATATACACAGACACACACAAAAACATAAAAACACAAAATCAGAAATCATATACAATATACAAGAAAAAGAATATATATATATAATACCATTGATTCATGTTGGCCATTTACTGCAAGACATGGGGTCCCCTTCCACTGAGACTTCATGGAGAAAACTGGTTTTTCCTTTGCAAGTGGTTGTCAATTGAAGGTGGCTTCTTGACGAGAAATAAGAGCTGTCCATTTCCTTATCGAAGTGCTGGGACCCCATCTGGGTTAGTCCTGTGCAAACCCTGTGCATGCTACCACAGTCTCTGTAAATCCACACATGCATCCGTTAGTCCAGTCGTGTTGGATAAACACTAGTGTCTTGGTGTCCACCACCCCCGGCTCTTACAGTCTTTCTGCTTCCTTTTCCACGGGGAAGGGTTTGGTGAGACATCCAAGGTTCCTCACTCTCTGCACATTATTCAGTTGTGGGTCTCTGTATTAGTCTTCATCTAATGCTGGAGGAAGTTTCTCTGATGATGGCTGAGCGAAACACTGATCATTTCAGAGGATGTGAGTCCATTATCACAGAGCAAGGGCATGGTGCCAGGAACACCTGAGAGCTCACATCTGGATCCTAGGCTTACACAGAGGTCATGAAGTGTGTCTCAGTCTTCCCTGTTGTCACAAGCTCTTAGAAGTCTCAGATTCATGTTCAAGTTTGACAGTGTTTCACATCTTAGACTTAATTCTACATTCTTCAGAATTCCAAGAACTTTTAATTGAGTTTGTTTTTTGCAATATCCATCTACTACTGGGCATGAGAACTAGTCTGGAAATCTCCTTAAAGATCCTCCTGTTCTGAGTATGTCCTCAAATTTCCTGTGCAGAAAACTCAATTTACAAAGTACCAAATTAACAGTCTTTGAGATGGGTAACTGGAAAGTAATTCATCTGTGGGTGCCTTCAGTCTCTTTGTATAAAAGCAATCTCTCTGTAGCATTCTTTCTGTGATGCTGACCACCACATTATAATATAGCAGAAAAGGCATATCAGACACTGAATCGATGCTATACATATTCTTACACTTCTCAGTACACAAAACTTAAATGCTTCTAATTGTAGCTGGAGTTTCTCTGGTCCTGCCTGGCCCATGGTCAGGACAAACCTCTCTCATCCTCCAGTCCCAAAGCTGCTCAGACCCAACTGAGTTAACACACAGAGACTTGTATTGCTTACAAACTGTATGGCCATGGCAGGCTTCTTGTTATCTAGTTCTTCTATCTTAAACTAACCCATTTCTATTCATCTATAACTCGCCACATGGCTTGTGGCTTACTGGTATCTTTACGTGTTGCTTGTCATGGCAGTGGCATGACATCTCTCTGCCTCAGCCTTCCACTTCCCAGAATTCTCCTCATTGCTTGTCCCACCTATATTTCCTGCCTGGCTACTGGCCAATCAGCATTTTATTTATACAGAGACATTTCCACAGTATTTAATCTTTATAAATTAACCAATATTGGGTATTTTGTTATAGGAACAGAAAATAGATGAAGATATTTGCAATTTTTTTATTAAGATAGATCACAATTTTTTTAGTCCAGACTAACAACATCATGTTACCACCTGTGGTGATGTGTTCAGTCGGCTGCTTTATGGAATTGTGTATCGAGTATATTTAGAACTGATTTGATCGTAGTTTTCATTTCTAAGTTTGGTTTTCTTCCAGTATTTCCTGATAGCATATCAAAACATTGATCCAGCTATGTGATCTAGAAACCTAGCAGCCATGGTTAGGAGTTCCTTCAATAGTTTATCCTTTGCACATTTAGTTAACATATCTCCCAAATACTCCGTCAGTTCCTCTGTGCTATGTTTCCACCTGCCTCACACAATGGTTCCTCTGTTAAATGTTTTCCCTCTTATATCAGTCACATCTGTCCACAACTGTCATGGCCATCTTCCATTGAGAAGATTTTGGTAAATTCTCTGAGTGGGCCACAGACCCCATAATATGATCTCATTAAAATAACATAACTATGTACTCTGATTTGTGACACATTTTACAATATGAAAATTGTCAGTGCCATTATCAGATTTATGTTCATAAGTGATATATGTCCTGATGTTGGTGAGGGTCTATTTCATTTACCATATTAAACTTTGCTTCAACATATTGTAGGTGCTACATTGATGTTGGGATATCATGAAAGAGTGGATAAATGGCATATTCTGGAACTCTTACTAAATGAAGACAAATACTTCTAAAAACACTGACCAAGAAAAGGACAGCTACCTAAGTGACCAGAGGACCTAGCATTACAGTGAGACTAATGTTGATAATGACTCAAATGAAGACAAAGACATTGACAAAGTGATAATAATGGTCCACTGACAGTGAGCTTTCGAAAAGCTCCTAGACAAAGTGCTTGTAAAGTCTTCATCATATTCCTGTCCCCTTTTTATGAGAACGATGAAACCTACAACAATGAAGGTGATTTGTGTGATTAATGTCATTAAAATTTGAAGACCCTCCCAAGCACATTTTTTATTATTTTTATCCATGAGGTAGAAGAATAATTCTTATTCTTTTGTTAATCCAATAATGCCAAACTTTGTATGGTTAGTGCCCTTGAGGGACATAGTTGACCTTTCATAATGAGCTCACTAACAAACATTTCCAATAATTTAAGTGCATTGTTGTTTATCATTTGTAAGTGAAATTTCATTCTTTGTTACCATAAAAAGATGGATTTGAAATGTCCTGTGCCCAAGCCAGGCATGGTGGCCTACACCTGCTACCCCAGCACTCAGGAGTATAAGGCAAGAGAAGCATCAGTATGAGATCATCCTAGCCTACAAAATGGGTTTAAGGCCAGCCTGGGCTACCCTGTGTCAAAAGGGAAGGAGGAGGGAAGGAGAGAGGAGGGAAGGGAGAAGGAAAGAGAGAGAAGGGAGGAAGAGGGGAAGAAAACAGGGAATAAAAAATGTACTATGACTATTGCACTTATACCTAATACATTTTCAAATATTAGTTATTCAGGAGTCAGCTATAAAAACATAACTTAAAACATCATGACACCCAGAACATACCATAAATAATAATTATTCCTTTCTTGAGCATTCACCTTAACAGCCGCTTATCTTTTTCTATGGCATACCTTCAATTCAGTAAGGCCAAATAAATACTAACAAACTGGAGCCACATCTCTCTGATATAAAATAATGGTTATCAAATTTAAGTGTCAGAAAAGATGTCTTCAATTCTGACCAGCAGTCTGTTATAATATTATGATCCAAGACATTAGGCTGAATTTTCCCTGATCCACACAGCATTTGTTCTACACAAATTATCTTATATGAACCTTCTGTCACCTAAATCTTTAGAATATATAATGAATAATATAAACTATTTGGATAAACCTGTGAAAATGACAGCTGATCCTGTTCTAGGGAACGTGTCACTCTGTCTCACAAGAAGTCATGCAACACCGAGACCTAATGATGGTTTTACAACTGTTTTCCAGCATATTTTTACATTGCATGCATTTTCACTTCCAGCCATGAATCCAGTACTTAACAAGACAGAAAATTAATAATTCAGCTGAACATGTTTAACCAGGTAATGCAATCAACTCCCCAGATGCATGAAGTTTATTTTCTAGACAGAGATATTAAGTCATCTGCTACTATGACCAGATCAGCTGGGACTGTGCCACACTGAAGAGTGCAGTAGTCACGCACCTCACAAGTGCTCCCTTCTGGGTGTGCAGGAAACCAGGAGGGTCGATTTGGGGGAGGGGGAGCTGACACTCCATGTGTAAGTTGTTCCATTGTATCGCGCTATTACAGCACATATGGCTCGTACCATACTGATCTGAGATCCCTCCCACACATAGGAATAAGCAGAAAAAGTGAGGAATTAAGTGTTAGCCTTCACTTTGAGTTTCCTGACTTTGGAGGTTTTCTCCAAGAGTATTATTTAAAAGTTGTTAATTTCCTTCTATAACAGTTTTTTTTTAATGGAAGACATTCCTCATGGAAGTGTAAAGGAGACGGCATGATAGATGGTGAAGGTTCTAAAGATGTGCAAACCCTTATTTGGGGGCTTTTTCATGCAGATTATTCAAAAACTCATCATGGACTTGGAAAAACTTTATAAATCTGGCTGTAATTGTATTATTTTAGACAATTAGAAACTTCCTTTAAAAGGAAAATTGGGTGTAGATATTTACCTAGCAGGTTGTAACTATTCTACCAAGGCTACTTATGTGTTTGTATATGAATAGTTGGAAATTATTTGGAAAATGTACGTTCTAAATCACAACAAAATATGTACCATTACAGACACTCTATTTTCCCATCACACTAGGTTGCCAGGCATCTCTCTGGTAAACCAGGGTGTTAATATCTAGAATACACACACACACACACACACACACACACACACACACACACACACAAATAAATAAATAAATAAATAAATAAATAAATAATAAATAGAAACTGGACAAGAAATCAAGCAACTCAATGAATAGGCCAAAGAAAAGAACATATAGTTATCAAAAATAAAAAATAAATGGAAAATAAATACATGAAAAAATGTTCAACATCACTAGCCTCAAAGAAATGCAGTGAAAACATTGATCCTGGTGTCTCCCCTGCCATAAAACATCTGAGGAGCTATCAGCCTCTGACAGCCCCTGGGAGAAGGGAGTTGAGTCTCTCCAATGGCATTTCTCCTGAGAAGTCCTCACTCCCAGGCATAGTTGGGAAACACATACCGGACTTGATGAGAGAAGGAAAGAAGAAACATTGTAGTTGGGAGGGTTGGGAGATGGGGGTAAAGAGAGTAGACATTGGAGGAGTTAGGGAGCAAATATGATCAAAATATATTGTATGAAGTTCTCAAAGAATTAATAAAAATATTACTTTATTTTAAAACTGCACTGAAATTCTATCTCCTTCTAGCCAGCATGGCAGTCATTAGGAAATAAATAACAAATGCTAATGAAGATGTGGGAAGAAGGGAATCCAGTAAAGGTAGGCATGTACAGTGGCCCAGCTACTAAGTGAAATCATTATGGATGGTCTTCAAACTCTGAAACCAGGGCAACTGTCACATGGCACAGCCCCTGGATAGTCACCCAAAGAAAATTTACAGAGATACTTGCACAACATTGTTTATTTCAGTACTGCTCACAGTCAAGATGGAGCCAATCTAGGTGTCCAACAACAGAAGAGTGGATGAAGAAAATATGGTGTTCATACACAATGAAGATTTTTAGTCATATGTTGTTTGCAGAAAAATGAATTTAGTTCATGATAATCATATTGAAAGAGTCAAGCCTATCTCAGAAAAACAAATGTCAAATTCTATAGGTCATATATGGTTACATTATATATGGTTACACAAAGCTATCATGTATGCATGGATCTATATGTCATGAAAGTGGAAGCAAACCTGACAAGGGAACCAGACTGGACTGCAGGGAATAGAGGAAGGAGAATGGCTAGTCATAGGTATGGGAGACAGCATGTTTAACACATAATATATACTTACATGAAAATGTCACCTGAAATACCATGTACAATGGACATATTCAATGGACTCTTAAGACCCATGACTGAGAAGGTCTTAAGCCCTAGGGAAAATCTTAATACTGTTGTTTAGGAATACTGTCATGGCACCAAGCTACCTCCAGCTTTAATCAGAGATGCCTCTTTGCAATAAATGACATTGAACGCAGAGACCTTCAGCTGTTCAAGGTGCTGAGAATGAGAGACAGTTGAGTACCAAGCTGTAAACAGGACACTGATATCCTCTCTATGACTCAGAGAACATTTTGGGGAAAGGGCAGATCAGCAAGATAGGGAGAAAGACTGTGAAATGGTCTCCTCTGGGCACGGCACAACCAATGCTGTGAGAATTCCAAAGCATCCATGGCTGTCTGCAATGGGTCTATGTGAGAAGGGGCCTATCAGTGTCAGTGACAGACTACAGACTGGGAATGAACTCACAGGGTTTTACTCCTCTGTGCTGAACCACTGGCTACTGTTGGATTTGGTGGAGGCATTATCACTGACTTTAGTTGTGTACCCACTGAGGAGCCCACCAGTTTCCACCAGACAGTTGCAAACCCATGGTCACACAGATGATCCTCAAAAAACTCAGTGGATCTCCAAAACAAAAGTCATGTATGTAAGAAGACTTATATGGAGGAAGGAAGGTCATAATGGTGAGAGGGAGATGAAGTGATATAATAATCAGAGTGCACATTATACAAATTCAGTAAACACAACTTTTTTTGAGACAGTGTTTCTCTGTAACAGCCCTAGCTATCCTGGAACTCGGTCTGTATACCAGGCTGGCCTTGAACTAACAGAGATTCACTTGCCTCTGCCTCCCAGGTGCTGGGATTAAAGGCATGTGCCACCACTGTTGGCAACATTAATTTTTAACAAATGTTTTGGGTTTTTTTTTTTCTTCCCTGGAAGCTATGTGTAGTCAGTTCCCTAGGAGGGTGGCTTTAGTCACATTCAGTTATTCTGGAGGACAATTTAAAGCAGAAGAACAAGTTTTAACCAAGTTTGACACAACAGAGAAATGCCAAAGGACTTCCATTGCATTCCATTAACATGAATATGAAGAGAAAACATTTCAAAACTATATAAAAGATAGAAAGAGAAGATGGCTTTATTCATCTCTGATGGTTTAACTGAAGAACCATTGTTTTAATACATTTAAATAAACAGCATTTAAATTTTGAAAATAAGTATATCACTCTAAAAAACCTCCATTTTCCATTTCATACAGTAACTACATAATAGACATGGTATAGCAATTGAAATATATTTTTGAATTCCAGATCTAGACTATCAACATTAAGTGATTTATTTATCATCCACTCATGTGTTTTCTATCATGTATCTGCTGATCTGGACATTGGAGTTCTCATATTGCTTGAACATAGGTGAGCAGGTGATTGGTGTAGAGCTTGTTTGGTTTCATCAGAGAAACCTTATAGCTGTTAAGGAGAGTAAAATAGCCATGAGAAGGTCACTTAAGGCCGTTCTTTACTGAAAAAGTTCCCACCTTCATATATCTCCAGATGGAAGTTACATGGAGGAGTGAAGAAATTCAGATCTAATTCAGAAGGGCTAGTTTGACTCTATCATAAACATTAATTACAGGAAAAATTGTCCTGAACAAAAGTGTATTCCTATTTAACAGTGGAAAATAAAATTGTAAAGTGTAGGTTTGGTCCTCCTTCCGAAAGGTATCAATCATACCTCAATCTTTACATATAATAATTGATGCAATGAATGCATTGGGGGCAAATACATATGTATGAAATTTTCTGCCATGTTTTAAAGTGGTGAAGGGAAGGAAGAGATAGAAATAGAGGAGATTTGGGAATTTGCAGGAAAACAGCCCTTGCTACCTAACTGGAGATGCTTAATAAACTCTCAGTGCAGACATGTTGCATATCTTTCTTTTCCATTAATATGTCAGACCTTGTATTACAGTCTAGTGGGTATACATTCCTCAGATCTAGTGACTGCATAACACACACACACACACACACACACACACACACACACACACACACATACACACACACACACACACACACACTTTAAGAAAGATACCTGGGATGGAGCGTGGACTACATTTTCAGCATCCTCAATGCAGGGAACCTCAGTAACAAAAGGATAAATGATTTTTCTCATGAGATAACTTGTTTAGAAATAGATATGAGACAGATTTCTAGAAATCTGGATTCATAATTACAGGGAAATTCTTTTTGTGGTGTTCTTAAATGATTTCAGTTGTGCATGTTATGCAAGATAATTCCTAACCCTTGCAAAATAGTTTGGAGAATTTAAACAACACTGATAGAGAAACAAAAGGCTTCTCTGCCAGCCATAATCTACAGTGTGTGACTTACAGTAGTGGGTACTCTGTCTTGAGTGTACTACCAAAGAATTACCAAAAGGGTGCTTTTGTTTAAAAAGACTTCTCAGTAGCAAGAATTAGAAAAATAATCTTTCTTTTAAATTATACTTAGATAGTGGGCTCCAAAAGGCTAGCTTATGCACCAGAGATGGATCCTGATCCTACTGCCAGGGGGCCCCTTAAGCAGATCAAGCTACACAACTGTCTTGCTTATGTAGAGGGCCTAGTCCAGTCCCATGGAGGCTTCACAGCTGTTGATCTAAGTTTATGAGTTCCCACTAGTTTGGTTTGGTTGTCTCTGTAGGTTTCCCCATCATGATCTTGATGCCCCTTGCTCATAGAATTCTCCTTCCCTCTCTTTGACTGCACTCCTGGAGCTCGGCCTGGTGTTTGGCTGTGGATCTCTACATCTGCTTCCATCAGTTACAGGATGAAGGCTCTATGATAACATTTAGGGTATTCACCAATCTGACTACTGGAGTAAGCCAGTTCAGGCACCCTCTCCACTATTGCTAGTAGTCTAAGCTGGAGTCATCCTTGTGGATTCCTGGGAACTTCCCTAGCACCCAGTTTCGCTCTATTTCCATGATGTCTCCCTCTATCATGGCATCTCTTTCATTGCTCTTCTACTCCTTCCCTGTTCCAGCTCAACTATCCCCTTCCCCTATGTTCTCATCCTCCATCCCCTACCCTCCACTGCCCCCTCATCCCCAGTTTACTCATGGAGGTGGGACACCTTTCACAGTCTTGTTGCAGGGGTTGGGGGTGGGGGCTTGGATCTGCCTCTACTGAATGTACCAGGCTCTGCTGACTCCCCATGGGAGGCCTTACCTTGTTGGAGGAGGGACTAGGGGATGGACTGGGGAGGGGAGGCTGAAGGGGCAGGAGGAGGAAAGAGATGGAAATCTGTGGTTGGCATGTAAAGTGAATAAAAAAAATTCTTTAATTAAACAAATTATACTTAGATACCAAATTTTTATCACACAAAAACATCTAGGAGTTCAGAAAATACATCTACAACTGTAATTGGGACAATCCTTGAAAACAGTTTGGCATTTTACCTAATGTAATACAATAAAAATATTTTAAAACAACTAACTTCCCATCCAAAAACAAGGTCCCATGAACTGAGTTCATACTTTTGTAATTGAAGGGGAACAGGGAAGAGAAGAACTCTGAAATAGTCTTCCAGAGATAGCCTAGAAGATTTAAAAAGTAACAACAGAAAAAAAAAATAAGATGTAGCCCAAAACATGAGTAAAAAATAAATAAATAATAAATAAATAAATGTCAAAGCAAAGTTTAGTGTTCTAGTAAAATGGAAATTAACATGGCAGCAAATGGACTACAAGGAAAAGGTTATAGATTTGGCATTGAGAAAAGCTGTGATGGGCTAGTGATATTAGAATTAGAGAGGTACGGGTGTCAGAATGAATTTGAGTAGAGACACTCAAAGAAGGAAAATCAACAGAGTTGCTGGAGCAACTTCCAACAGGAATTGATCAAGCCTGAAGAGGTTGCAATCACCAAACTAATGAAGGAAAAAAAATCACCAAAATATCAGATCAAATACCAAGGAAAAAGCAAAGCACAACATTGTGGGAAAAGCACAGATGGAGGACTCAAACAAATCTCTGTTTGGTTGTTTGACTTTGTGACAGTATTTATAATGTATAATCTATTTACAGCTTTCATTTCCTCACCTGGAAAAGACCCTCCCACACAAAGTTGTTCTGAGAAACAAATAAGGAGATGCCAACCAAATACCTGAGAATAAACATGGATGCAACACTTTTTATTATTAGAGGCCAATTGACTAATGAAAGGTGGAGTTTTGTAATTTCCCAAGTTGGCCAAAAACGTCCTTGCTGTTGCTGTTTGCTGACCTTCCCAGGCAAACTCCAGGGAAAGAAACTATGGGATACATTTGACAAACTCCTTCAATAAAAACTTGCAAAAATCAAAAGTTATCTTCTGTCCTGCCTCTTTGTGTTATGCCTTTTCAAAGAAATCATGATGATGAAAGTCAAAATTAGGCAAGACCAGCCAAAGAGAAGCAATTTAATGAACATCTGAACACTGAAAACGACAAAAACTATAATGTTGGCTACTTTCCCAAGTTTTCTTGCCTGGTGCTTATACACTTTTTATGAAATAACTGATGCCCTTGGGTTAGTTTTTCTACTATGTTTTTTATATTCATGTAATCATGAATCTGCACAAATAGAAGATAGTCTAATAGAAGAGCCAAAATCAAGCATATCTTTGCTGTTGTAAAGCATATATCTCTACCTTAAGGGTAGACCAAACCTTCAACACCTCAAAGTACAGACACTTGCTTTTACCTTAAACCAATTTTACCTTATCACAAAGTTTGGTAAATACCAACACAATACATATCCCTTTTCCAAATACCATGTAAAGGAAATAATGCAAAATGGTTACTCTTGCATCTGGCTTTTAATTCTTGATGTAAGTGCATTGGGAAACATTTGTATTGTCCACTTTATTACTATAAAATAGTTTGTTGTATAGATGTGCTATCATTTGTACCTTGGGCAACAGATGAATGTTTAAGTAAAGTATGAAAATATTCACTCAGTTTCATGTAGACACATTTTCGCTTAATTTAATAAAAAGCCTTAGAGATTAGTACCTTGGAGATAAGTAATATAAAAAGTATACACTCAACCTTACAAGAAAACCCAGAGTGAGAACACTGGATATGTGCAAGAACTCAAGTTGTTCCCTTGTTCAACATCTACTGTCACAAAAACAATGCTATCACTATACATATATCATATTATTAATACCCAGAATATATAAAGAACTCAAAAAACAAAGAGACAGGGAAAACAAATGATCCATTTTTTAAAAAATTGGTCCTGAGCCCTGAACAGAGAATTTTCAAAAGAAAAAAAAAATTCGCTTAATAATACTCAAAACTTGTTTATCATCCCTATAAATTGTGGAAATGCAAATAAAAACAACTTTGAGATTTCATCTCACCCTAGTTGAAATGTCAAAGATCAATAAAACAATCAATAACAAATGCTGAATTGTGTGTGGTGAAAAAAGAGACCCTCATTCACTATCTAGGATTGCCACTAGGGAAATCAGTATGCAAAATTATCAAAAAGCTGAAAATAAATCTATGATATAAAGCAGCTATATGACTCCCTGGCTGATGCCCAAAGGGTTCAACATCCTATTCCACAAAGACTTGCCTGGCCATGTTAATTACTGCTCTATTCACAGCAGCTAGGAAACGGAAAGCATGATGAATGGATAATGAAGATGTGGACCATAGACATGATGGAATACTATTCATCTGTAAAGAAAACTAAAATCACAATCTTTTCAGGAATATCATTAGAACTGGAAAAGATCATATTGAGTGAGGTAACCCAGACCCAGAAAGACAAACATAGTATATTCTCTCTCATCTGAGATTCCCAGCTCCAAATCTTCAGATGTGAGCACTGGAGTAACTGCAGAAACCAGGAAAGCAAAAAGTAAGCATTACTGAGGTGAGAGAGAATGGAAGAACTAGAGAGGGGAACAGTAGCATACAAGTGATCTTAGGAAAATTGAGTAAGGGAGGGTTCTAATTGAGGAGGGGAAGGAAGTTAAACACAAAAGAAGGAGAAAAGAGGGTAAAGCAATAGAAAGGGTGTCAGAAAAACCATGAGGAGTCATAGTATTAACTACCTACCTAAAAAAGAAAAAAAATATACACATAAGTATGTAAATATGCATTTATAGTTAAAACAAAATTTTCTGTCTGGGCAGATTGTCTTTGTTCCAAAAGCCAAAGACCATTTAACAAAAACCCCAATACCTGGCTGGCATGAAAAGCCTCTTTGGAGTTTTGCTCAGGGTTGTCTAAGGAACTCCCCCAAACTCACAACCTATAGTTATTGTCTATGGTTGCCCTGAAGATGGAAGGTAAATCCCGATTTCTAAAGACACCATATCCTTCAGACACAAGGCCCAGAGGCACCAGAACTGGAAGTAACGTAAATACTTCCTCCCTCAGGACTAGCTTTCTTGGTACCAGAAATTACCATACAAAGTCCAAAAGAGAAAAGCAACCAACAGTCCTACCCAGCTATGATATTTAGGAACCACAAAAATGACCAGCATGGCACAATAATCCTAAGAATGCAGTAGTAGCATGCATGCCTTATTGGTAACCAACAGATCTCTAATTGGAGTTAAGACCCACTCAACAAGAGGGAAATCATATCTGGCACTGAAAACCTAGTGAGCTACCCAAAGCTAGTGAAGTCATGGATCTTAAACAAGCACTACAACTACCTCTTTGCTAAACCAGCATAATCTCTCACTATATTCTAAATATTTGTCCTTATACCCACAGATACATGTAGTCTTCACCCCACTTGAAGAAGGGCGTTTTCTGTGAGATAGTGATCCCTAGAGATGTCAGAAGGTGCACTCAGAGAGTCTCGCCAACCCGACTATCTAAATTTGAACTGAACAAGGATGACAATAGACACACAGTGTGGAGGGGGAAATCCCAGGCAGCCTCAAGCCTATACAAAGAACTACTACTAGCAAAGAATGCTGAGAGTTGGAGGAATAGTCTTCCCCAGGGAAGAGTACACTAACTGCTTATCCAACACTAAATGGTCAACCCTGAACATATACACACAAGAAACATTTACAGACTGAGTAGGTTGTACTTATATATGTAGGAACACATACATACATACATATACGTGTGTGTGTGTGTGTGTGTGTGTGTGTGTGTGTGTGTGTGTGTGTGTTTCTATGTAACGACAGTTAGTGGAAAAAGAAGCCATTAATTAGAAAAAAAAAGAACAAAGAGAAGTATATGGGAGGGTTTGGAGAAAGGAAAGGGAAGAGCAAAATGATGTAATTGTATCACAATCTCACAAAATAAAAAATACAATTAAAAAATAAGGGTATCAACAACAAAATGGTGATAATGATAAATGGTTATAATGGAAATGTTTTGCCTTTCTCATAGGCATACATTCTTACTTCATTGTGCTTATTTTACGTTTGCCTGTGGACTAGTGATATTATACATTCATTCATATGTTTGGTTGGCATCTGTATCTTAGCTTTGATGAGCTACTCTAATAGTTTGCCTGTTTTTTATTTGGTTGATTTTAATTTTTTATTGAGTTATAAGAGCTCTTGAACACAAAGTTCTGAATGTAACCCATTTGTTAAATGTGTTTTGAATATATTTTTCAGTTTCCATTTTCTTCACATTATTTTAAATCAGCAGAGATTTTAAATTTTAATAAATTCTAAGTTATGACTTTTCTTTTGTGGTATCTGTTTTTTGTCTTATCTAAGTAATATTTGCCTTGCCAACTCATATAATGCATTTTGCCATGCTTTATTTTATTTATTTATTTATTTTTTAGTTTGGGGTTCTGCTTTTAAGACTAAAATACATTTCTACTTTTTTTTTGGGGGGGGGGGAGTTCCAGACAGGGTTTCTCTGTGTAGCTTTGCATCTTTCCTGGAACTCGCTTTGGAGACCAGGCTGGCCTTGAACTCACAGAGATCCGCCTGCCTCTGGCTCTGCCTCTGCCTCCCAAGTGCTGGGATTAAAGACATGCGCCACCACTGCCTGGCTCTACTTTATTTTTTAAATGAGGTATGTAATGAGTCAACTCCAGTTTCCAGTACTTTATGGCATTTGCTGGTCCAATGTCTTGAAAATGCAGTGCTCTTCCATAATGTGTGACTGACCATATATGAATCTGTCTCTGATATTCCTGTGATGTTCTCTTTGTTTGTGTTTGACCAATTAGAAAACCATCCTTACTTATTTCTACAACAATATGACTATGTTTAAAATGGGAAGTATGGGTTACTCTGTTTGCGATGTTGAAACTGCTTATTCTTCTAGATCCTTCTCTAGAGCTTTGATTTTCCATGTTAGTTTTAGAATCGCCTTACTAAAATCTACACAAAATCCTAGTAAAGTTTGTGTACTTTTCTTGCCCGTATACAAACCTGGGGGGAAAAAAAGACATTTTTAGAACATCACCTTCAGTCTATGAACATGGTATGTCTCCTCATTTATTTCAGGGCCCAATGAATTTTTTAAACTCGGTTGTGTTTTCATCATTTAAATCATGCGATTTGGTTTTATTCATAAATGTCTCATGTTTGTCTACACTAATATAAACTGAATTGTGAAGCACCAATCTATGAGTACAGCAGAGGATCATTAGGAATCATTTCATTGACAATCATTTTTTTCCTACCTTAGGTCTCTGGGCTATCCATTCTCTGGTTCCTAACCATCCAGACAGTGTCCAGCATGGGCTCCCTCTCATAGCATGGGACTCAAAATAGACCAGTCATTGGTTGGCCACTCCCAGAAGTTCAGCACCACCATCGCCCCAGCACATTTTGCAGGCAGGACAGACTGTAGGATGGAGGCTCTTAAGACTGGGTTACTGGGCTGGTAGCCCAGTCCCACCACTGGAAGCCTTGCCTGGTTACCGAAGATGAATTGCTCAAGCCCTGATTCTCCATTACTAGGAGTCCTCACTAGGGTCGCACTCTTAGATTCTTGGGAGTTTCCATTGCACTAGGTTTCCACATGCTCCCCACCACCCCAATGTTTTCCAATTCCAGTCATCTCTTCCCTTACTCTCTCCCTCTATTCCCCCACATACACCTGACCCTCATGTTCTCATCCCCACCAACCTCTAGTTCACACACAAAATCTTCTCTATTTTATTTCTCCTTCCCAGGGAGATTCATGCATCCCCCTTAATATCCTCCTTGTTACTTTACTCTGAATCTGTGGGTTGTAGTATGTTTATCGTTTACTTAACTGCAAATATTCACTTATAAGTTTTTTGTTTGTCTTTCTGGATTTGGGTTACCTTACTTAAGATAATTTTTTCTAGTCCCACCAATTTGCCTGCAAATTTCACAATGTCATTGTTTTAAAAAATAGCTAATTAATACTCCATTGTGTAAATGTACCACATTTTCTTTATCCATGCTTCAGTTGAGGGTCATATAAGTTGTTTCCAGTTTCTGGCTATTATGAATAAAGCAGCTATGAACACAGTGAGCAAGTGTCTTTGTGGTAGGATGGAGAGTCTTGGGGGTATGTGGCCAAGGTTGGTATAGATGGGTCTTGAGATAGATTGATTCCTAATTTTCTGATGAACCACCATATTGATTTCCATGGTGGCTGTACTAGTTTGCACTGCCACCAGCAATGGAGGAGTGTTCCCCTTGCTCCACATCCTCAACAACATGAGCTGTCACTTGTATTTATTTTTGAGCTGAGGATCGAACCCAGGGCCTTGCGCTTGCTTGGCAAGCGCTCTACCACTAAGCTAAGGCATTCTTACAGGTGTAAGATGGATTCTTGCCTGGTTTCAGGCCATTCAACGGGCCCTGTGGGAAGGCTCTCTTTTCCAAGACTGAAGGCAGACCCTGCAGGCACCACACCCTGCCCCCACATCCATTTGCCTGAGATCCCAGCCACTTCCTGAGAATCAGGGACCAGCCCCACCTTCCACCCTGCCCTGGAACTCCCACCTGGACCAGAGGTGAGTGCCAGGGGTCACACCCAGAGAGGCCCGCACCTGGGTCCCAGCCCTGGGCACCAGCCACTCTAGGGAAGACCTGTCCAACTGGACGCCAGGTTCTGGCCATAGGGCAGGACTCCCCATCCCCACTGGGAGGTTCCCCCTCTCCAAGACCCTCCAGTGAACCCTACAACCTCCACGCATTGCCCCCACACCCATCTGCCAGAAACATCAGCCACTTCCTGAGACTTAGAAACCAGCCTCCAGCATTCCATCCTGCCCCAGAACTCCCATCTGGACAAGAGGAGCTCCCATCTGGACAAGATAAGGAGACCCCAGAGACTTCCTGAGATTCAGAGTCTAGCCCCCAGCTCCCATCTGGCCAACACTCTCATCAGGACCAGAGCTCCCATCGGCCCAGACCTTCCATCTGGACCACAGAGAGGCTCCCTAAATCTGTTAGCTCTGTCTGAACCAAGTACACTGATAAGACCAAGAATGAATCCACAAGGAGATGGGCAGATGTCAAGGCAGAAGTACATACAACAAAATAAAGAGCAATACAGCATCACCAGAACCTAGTCCTTCTCCAACAGCTAAACCTGAACATCACACAATGGAAGAAGCAGAAGAAAACAACCTTATAAATAACATGATGAAGAGGCTAGAGCCTTATATAGAAGAAATCAAAAATAAAATGGAGGAACAGACAAACAAAAAATGGGAAGAATGTTACAAAAAAAACTAGAGGAAACGACAAATAAAGCAGAAGAAAACAGTAAGTCCCTGAAAGAAAATCATGAAAAAGCAAGGGAAACAGTCCAAGACCTGAAGAGGGAAATAGAAAAAATGAAGAAGACACTAGAAGAAGGAACACTGGAAATACAAAATCTGAGTAAACAAACAGGAACTTCAGATGCAAGTATAACCAACAGAATGCAAGAGATGGAAGAGAGGATCTCTGGTGTTGAAGATATGGTAGAAGAAATAGATTCATCACTCAAAGAAAACACTAAAACCAACAAAGTCATGACCCAAAATGTCCAAGAAATTTGGGACACCATGAAAAGACCAAACCTATGAATAATAGGGATAGAGGAAGGAGAAGAATACCAACTCAAAGGCACAGAAAATATATTTAACAAGACCATATCATAGAAGAAAACTTTCCCAACTTAAAGAAGGAAATGCCTATGAAGATACAAGAAGCCTATAGAGCACCAAAGAGACTAGACCCCAAAAAAAGTCCCCTTGCCACATAATAATTAAACAACACAAAGTACAGAATAAAGAAAAAATATTAAGGGCAGCAAAGGAAAAAGGCCAAGTGACATAAAGAAAAACCCATCAGAATAACACCCGATTTCTCAATGGAGACTTTGAAAGCCAGAAGGACCTGGACAGGTATAATGCAGACACTAAGAGACCATGGATGCCAGCCTAGACTAATATACCCAGAAAAACTTTCAATCATCATAGATGGAGTGAACAAGACCTTCCAAGACAAAACCAGATTTAAACAATACTTATCCACAAACCCAGCCCTACAGAAAGCACTAGAAGGAAAATTCCAACCTAAGGGAGTCAGATACACCCGGGAAAACACAGGCAATAGATAACACCACAGCAGTAAACCCCAAAGAAGAGAAGTACACACACACTACCATCAAAAATAATAATAATAATAACAGGAAGGAACAGTCAATGGTCATTAATATCCCTTAATATCAATCGACTTAATTCACCTATAAAAAGACACAGTCTAACAGAATGGATATGAAAAAAGAACCCATCTTTCTGCTGCATACAAGAAACACACCTCAAATTCAAAGATAGATACCTCCTAAGAATAAAAGGCTGGGAAAAGACTTTCCAATCAAATGGTCTTAAGAAGCAAGCTGGTGTAGCCATCCTAATATCCAGCAAAATAGACTTCAAACTAAAATCACTCCAAGGAGATCATGAAGGACATTACATACTCATCACAGGAAAGATCCACCAAGATGAAGTCTCAATTCTGAACATTTATATCCCAAACACAAGGGTACCCAAATATGTAAAAGAAACATTACTAAAGCTTAAATCACATATAACACCACACACATTAATAGTGGGAGACTTCAACACCCCACTTTCACCTCTGGACAGATCTGGACAAATTGAAACTTAACAGAAAAATAAAGGACGTAACTGATGTTATGACTCAAATGGACTTAATTGGTATCTACAGAACATTCCACCCAAACAAAAAAGAATATACCTTCTTCTCAGCACCCCATGGAACCTTCTCTAAAATCAACGACATTCTTGGCCACAAAGCAAATCTCAACAGATACAAAACAATTGGAATAACCTCCTGTGTTCTATCGGACAACCATGGTTTAAAGTTAGATTTCAACAACAACAAAAAAAAAGCTACAGAAAATCCTACAATCTCATGGAAACTGAATAATGCTCAACTGAATCACCAATGGGTTAAGGAAGAAATAAAGAAAGAAATTAAAGACTTCCTAGATATCAATGAAAATGAGTACATCACATACCCAAATTTATGGGACACTATGAAAGCAGTGATAAGAGGGAAATTCATAGCACTAAATGCCCACATAAAGAAACTGGAGAAATCTCACACTAGTGACTTAACAGCACACCTGAAAGCTCTTGCACAGGAAGAAGCAAAGTCTCACAGTAGGAAAACACATCAGGAAATTATCAAATTGAGACCTGAAATCAATAAAACAGAAATAAAGAGAACAATACAAAGGATTAATAAAACAAAGAGTTGGCTCTTTGAGAAGATCAAAAAGATAGACAAGCCCATATCCAAACTAACCAAAAGACAGAGAGAGAACATCCAAATTAACAAAATCAGAAATGAAAAGGGGGACATAACAACAGACAATGAGGAAATCCAGAGAATCATCAGGTCATACTTCAAAAACCTCTACTCCAAAAAACTGGAAAATCTAAAAGAAATGGATAATTTTCTGGATAGGTACCACATACCTAAGTTAAATCAAGACCAGATAAACCATTTAAATAGTCCAATAACCCCTAAGGAAATAGCATCAGTCATTAAAAGTCTCCCAACCAAAAAAAGTCCAGGAGCAGATGGTTTCAGTGCACAATTCTACCAGATCTTCAAAGAAGACTTAATACCAATACTCTTAAAATTGTTCCACACAATAGAAGCAGAAGGAATATTACCAAACTCCTATGAGGCTCCAATTACCCTGATTCCTAAACCAAACAAAGATGCAACAAAGAAAGAGAACTAAAGACCGATCTCCCTCATGAACACTGATGCAAAAATATTCAATAAAATACTGGCAAACAGACTCCAAGAACACATCAAAACAATTATCCACCATGATCAAGTAGGTTTCATCCCAGGGATACAAGGGTGGTTCAACATATGAAAATCCATCAATGTAATACACCATATAAACAATCTCAAAGAAAAAAACCACATGCTCATCTCACTAGACACAGAAAAGGCACTTGACAAAAATCCAACACCTCTTCATGATAAAGGTCTTGGAATGATCAGGAATACAGGGAACATACTTAAACATAATAAAGGCAATCTACAGCAAGCCAACAGACAACATCAAATTAAATGGAGAGAAACTCAAAGCAATACCACTAAAATCAGGAACAAGGCAAGGCTGTCCCCTCTCACCATACTTATTCAATACAGTACTTGAAGTTCTAGCCAGAGCTATAAGACAATACAAGGAGATTAAGGGGATACAAATTGGAAAGGAAGAAGTCAAGCTTTCCCTATTTGCAGATGACATGATAGTATACATGAGTGACCCCAAAAATTCAACCAAGGAACTGATACAGCTTATAAACACCTTCAGCAACATAGCAGGATACAAGATCAACTCAAAAAATTCAGTAGCCCTCCTATATACAATAGACAAACAGGCTGAGAAGGAAATCAGAGATACATCACCCTTTACAATAGCCACAAATGATATAAAATACCTTGGGGTTACTCTAATTAAGCCTGTGAAGGACCTATATGACAAGAACTTTAAGTCCCTGAAAAAAGAAATTGAAGAAGATGTCAGAAAATGGAAAGATCTCCCATGCTCATGGATAGGCAGGATTAACATAGTAAAAATGGCGATCTTACCAAAAGCAATCTACAGATTCAATGCAATCCCTATCAAATTATCAACACAATTCTTCCCAGATCTAGAAAGAATAATACTCAACTTCATATGGAAAAACAAAAAAAACCTAGTATAGCCAAAAGAGTCCTGTACAATAAAACAACTTCTGGAGGCATCACAATCCCCGACCTCAAGCTCTACTATAGAGCTACAGTAATAAAAACAGCTTGGTACTGGCATAAAAACTGATATGTGGACCAATGGAATCGAATTGAAGACCCTGACATTAACCCACACACCTATGAACATATAATTTTTGACAAAAAAGCCAAGATCATACAATGGAGAAAAGAAAGCATCTTCAACAAATGGTGCTGGCATAACTGGATGTCAATGTGTAGAAGGCTGCAAATAGATCCATATCTGTCACCATGCAAAAACTTAAGTACAAGTGGATCAAAGACCTCAACATAAATCCAGTTACTCTGAACCTGATAGAAGAGATAGGATAGTCTTGAACGCATTGGCACCAGAGATCACTTTCTAAATATAACACCAGTAGCACAGACACTGAGAGAAATAATCAATCAATGGGACCTGTTGAAACTGTGAAGCTTTTGTAGAGCAAAGGACACAGTCAACAAGACAAAGTGACAGCCTACAGAACGGGAAAAGGTCTTCACCAACCCCACATCTGACAGAGGGCTGATATCCAGAATATATAAAGAACTCCAGAAATTAGATATCAAAATGCCCAACATTCCAATTAAGAAATGGGCTATAGAACTAAACAGAGAATTCTCAGCAGAGGAAGTTCAAATGGCTGAAAGACATTTAAGGAATTGCTCAACATCCCTAATTATCTGGGAAATGCAAATCAAAACGACTCTGAGAAACCACCTTATACCTGTCAGAGTGGCTAAGATCAAAAACACAGAAGACAGCTTATGCTGGAGAGGATGTGGAGCAAGGGGAACTCTCCTCCACTGCTGGTGGGAATGCAAGCTTGTACAGCCACTTTGGAAATCAATATGGTGCTTCCTCAGAAAATTGGGAATCCATCTTCCCCAAGACCCAGCTGTAGCACTCTTGGGCATATACCCAAGGTATGCTCAATCATACCACAAGGGCATTTGCTCAGCTTTGTTCATATCAGCATTGTTTGTAATTAGCCAGAACCTGGAAACCACCTAGATGCCCTTCAACTGAAGAATGGATAAAGAAAATGTGGTACATATACACAATGGAGTACTACTCAGCAGAGAAAAACAATGACATCATGAGGTTTGCAGGGAAATGGATGGATCTAGAAAAAATCTTCCTGAGTGAGGTAACCCAGATTCAGAAGGACAAACACGGTATGTACTCACTCATAGGAGGATACTAGATGTAAAACAAAGATGACTAGTCTGCTACTCAACTCCAGGGAGGCTACCTAGAAAACGGGAACCAAGGAAAGACACAGGGATCGCCCAATGACAGAGAAATGGATGAGATCTACATGAACAACCTGGATGACAGTGGGAGTAATGAAGGGCAAAGTTTTAGGGAAAGAAAGCTTAGGGGAGCAGGAGATCCCAGCTGGATCAAGAACAGAAAGGAACAATAAGGAATAACAGACCATGATAAGTGATGACCACATGAGAACACTAATAGGCAGAGTGTTGGAGAGGTCCACAGAAATCCACAATGATACATCCTCTGTATGGCAATGGTCGAGAGAAAGCCTGATCTGACCTAGTCTGGTGATCAGATGGCCAAACACCCCAATGGTCATGCTGGAACTCTCATCCAATAACTGATGGAAGTGGATGCAGAGACCTTCGGCCAGGCCCCAGGTGGAGCTCAAGGAGTCCAATTGTTGAGAAAAGGAGGGACTGTAAGAGTGTGAATTGTTGAGACCAATATTGGAAAAGCACAGGGACAAATAGCCAAATGAATGGAAGCACATGAACTATGAACCAAAGGCTGTGGAGCCCCCAGCTGGATCAGGCCCTCTGGATAAGTGAGACAGTTGAATAGCTTGAACTGTTTGGGAGGCACCTGAGCTGTGGGACTGGGGCCTGTCCTTAGTGCATGAGCTGGCTGTTTTGAACCTTAATGCCTTTTTAAAATTACCCACTGAGTCCAGTTAGTAGTGTCCAACTGTAGAAGGCTGTGGGGGTCTACTACCAGAGCATGCTTTTGTTTCCTGTGAAACTGAAAGAAACAAGGCAGCCAGAGTTTAAATGGGAATGGAGGGGAGGTGTAGATGTAACAATCTTGTTAAATAACAACACTATAGGGAGGGGCTGGGGGAAAGATGGGGGCCGGGGCGGGAGTGGGGAGGACAGGGGAACCCATGGCTGATGTGTAAAAATAAAACACATATATAATAAGTAACGAAAACAAAAATTTTTTTAAAAAGGGAAAAGAAAAAAAAAAAGATGGAATCTCAAAGTACTTTTAATTTCTGTTTCTCTGATGTTGACATTTCTTTAAGTTTTTCTCAGCCATTTGAGATGCCTCTATTGAGAATTCTCAGTTTAGATCTGTAGCCCATTTTTTAATTGGATTATTTGTTGAGTTTTTTCCTTGAGTTCTTTTTATAATTTGGATATTAGTCCTCTATCAGATGTGATGTTAGTAAAATATTCCCATTGCATACATTGTCACTTTGTCTGATTGATAGTGTCCTTTGCCTTACAGAAGCTTTTTAGTTTCATGAGGTCCCATTTATTTATTGATCTTAGTGCCTGAACTATCTGTGTTCTCTCCAGAAAAGTGTTTCCTGTGTCAATACATTCAAGGCTGTTCTCCATTTTCTCTTCTATCACATTTAATGAGTCTGTTTTTATGTTGAGGTCTTTGATCCACTTGGACTTGAGTTTTGAGCAGGGTGATAAATGTTGATCTATGTGCATTCTTCTACATGCAGACATCCAGTTAGACCAGCACCATTTGTTGAAGATGCTTTCTTTTCTTCCTTGTATATTTCTTGATTCTTTATTAAAAATCAGGTGTCCATACATGTGTGGATTTATGTCTGGGTTTTTCATTCAGTTCCATTGATAAACATGTCCATTTTTTTCATATATTTAGTTTACATCCTGACTGCATCCCCCCCATTCTTTCCTCCCATTCTTTCTCCCTCATTCCCCCTCCAACACCCCCAATTCTTTCCTCTACCATCTCCATCCAGGAAAAGGGAAGTTCTCCTATGAATATCAATAAAATATGGGATATCAAGGTGCAGTAAAACTATGCACCTTTCTACAAATTAAGGTTGGGCAAAGTGACAGAGTATGAGAAGTAGGGTCCCAAAAGCCAATAAAAAAGTCAGAGACAGACCCTGTTCCCACTGTTAGGAGTCCCTTAAGATAACCAAGCTAACTTGTCTGTTTTTATGCCAATACCATGCAGTTCTTTCTTATTACCATAACTCTGTAGTACAGCTTGAAATCAGGCATAGTGATAGCTCTGGAAGTTTTTATTGTTCAGGGTTGTTTCAGCTATCCTGGGGTTTTTGTTTGTTCGTTTGTTTGTTTGTTTGTTTGTTTGTATTTCCATATGAAGCTGAGTATTGTTTTTCAATGTCTGTAAAACATTATGTTGGAATTTCCATGGGGATTGCATTAAATCTGTAAATTGCTTTTGGTAAGATGGCCATTTTTACTATGTTGATCCTACAAATCAATGAGCATGGGAGATCTTTCATTCTTCTGATCTTTTCTTCAATTTCTTTCTTCAAATACTTGAAGTTTTTATCATACAAGTCTTTCACTTGCCTGGTTAGAGTAACCCCCAAGATATTTTATGTTTTTGTTGCTATTGTGAAGGATGTTATTTTCCTGATTTCTTTCTCTGTCTGTCATCTGTATATAGAAGGCCTACTAATTTTTCAGTTAATACTATATCCAGCCACTTCACAGAAGGTGTTTATCAGCTATAGGAGTTCCCTGCTAGAATTTTTTAGGTCACTTATGTATACTATCATACCATCTGCAAATAATAATATTTTTATTTCTTCCTTTCCCAAGAAAAAAAACTTTTTAAAAAAACTGGAATTTTTTGGGGGGAGAGGGATGTTGGAAGACTTAATGAATACTTCTATTTCCTTAGTAATTATAGGTCTATTTAACTTTGGTAAGGGTTATCTATTGAGAAAATTATCAACTTCTTTTAGATTTTCCACTTTTGTGGAGTAGAGGTTTTTAAAGTATGGCCTAGTGATTCTGAATTTCCTTGGTGCCTGTTGTTTTGTCCCCCTTTTTATTTCTGGTTTTATTAATTTGAATATTTTCTCTCAGTCTTTTAGTTAGTTTGGATAAGGGTTTGTCTATATTCTCAAATTTCTTTTTGAGAAGAAACAACTCTTTGTGTCATTGATTGGATTATTCCTTTTGTTTCAATTTTATTGATTTCATCCCTCAGTTTGATTATTCCCTGCCCTCTATACCTCTTGGAGGCATTCATTACTTTTTGTTCTAGAACTTCAGGTGTGCTGTTAAGTTCCTAATATGAGATCTTTCTCATTTTTTGTAAGCACTTAGTGATATAACTTTTCTCTTAGCACCACTTTCATTGTGTCCCTTAAGTTTGGATACGATGTGTATTCATTTTCACTAAATTCTAAATGTCTTTAATTTCTGTCTTGACCAAGTTTTCATTCAGTTGTTCCGTTTCCAAGAGTTTGCAGACTTTACGTTGTTTCTGCTCTTGTTGAAATCTAGCTTTAATCCTTGATAGTCTGATAGGATGCAGGGATTATTTCAATTTCTTTCTATTTGTTGAGATTTGCTTTATGGTCAAGTATGTGGTCAATTTTTGGGGAAAGTACCATGATGTGCTAAGAAGAAGATATACTCTTTTGTGTTTGCATAAAATGTTCTGTAGATAGATATCTGTTAGGTACATTTGGTTCATAATGTCTGTTAACTCTAGTATTTCTCTGTTTAGTTTTTGGATGGATGACCTATCTTTTGGTAAGAGTGGATTATTGAAGTCTCCCACCATCTATGTATAGGGGTAAATGTGTGATTTAAGCTTTAGTGGTATTTTTTTTTTTTTTTTACAAATGTGAGTACCCTGGAGTTTGGGGCATAAATGCTAGAAATAGAAATATCATCTTGGTGGATTTTTCTATTGAAGAATAGAAAGTGTCCTTCTCCATCTGTTTTGATTAATTTTTGTTGAAAGTTTATTTTGTTAGATATTAGAATGTATATACCGGCTTGCTTCTTGGGTCCAAATCTTTTTCTAACCCTTTACTCTGAGGTCATGTCTGTCTTTGATGCTGAGGTGTGTTTCTTGAATGCTGCAGAAGAATGGATCTTGTTTTTGCATCCATTCTTTTTATTAGGGAATCAAGTCCATTGATATTTCACAATATCAATGACCAATGACTGTTAATTCCTGGGAGTTTGTTGTTGTTGTTGTTGTTGTTAGTGGGAATATGGTGGTAATGTGTGCATATGTGTGATGTGATTTTGTGTCCATGTTTGTGTATGTGTGTGTGTATGTGTATGTGTGTGTGTGTGTGTGTGTGTGTGTGTGTGTGTGTGTGTTTACCTCCTTTTGGTTTCCCTGTTGTGAGAGTATTCTTTCCTGTATTTTCATGGGTGTAGTTAACCTCTTTGAGTTGGAGTTTTCCTTCTAGTACCTTCTATAGGGCTGAATTTGCATATAGATACTGTTTAAGTTTGACTTTATCATGGAATGCCTTTTTTCTCCCATCTATGGTGACTAAAAGTTTTGCATAGTATGGTAGTCTAGGGTGGTATCTGTGGTTTTTCAGAGTGTGGAGGACATCTGTCCAGGCCCTTCTAGCTTTTAGCATCTCCATTGGGAATTTGGGTATTATTCTAATAAGTCTACCTTTGTATGTTACTTTGTCTTTTTCCCTTACAGCTTTTAATAGTTTCTTTGTTCTGTATGTTTAGTGTTTTGACTATTAATTTCTTTTCTGGTCCAAATTATTTTGTGTTCTGTATAATTTTTACACCTTTTAGACATGTCTTTAAGTTTAAGAAATTTTTCTTCTATGATTTTGTTGAAATTGATTTCTGAGTCTTTGATCTGTAATTCTTTCCCAGCTATTCCTATTATTCTTATGTTTGGTCTTTTCAAAGTGCCCCAGATTTTCTAGATGTTTTGTATCTGGAATTTATTAGATTTCACATTTTCATTTGGCTGATATATCTATTTCTTCTATTGTATCTTCAAAGCCTAGGATTCTCTCTACTAGCTCTAGTATTCTGTTGGTGAAGCTCACTTCTATAGTTCCTGTTCAATTACCTAGATTTTTATTTCCAGAATTCCCTCATTTTGTGTTTTCTTTGTTGCTTCTATTTCCATTTTCAGATCGTGAACAGTTTTATTAATTTTCCTGAACTGTTTGTTTGTTTGTTTGTTTGTTTGTTGGCTTTCTTTATTCATTTTCTCCAATTTTTGTTTGGCTTTTCCTCAATCCCTTTAAGGGATTTATTCATTTCCTCTTTAAGGACCTTTATCATCTTTATAAAGTTGATTTGAAGGTCTTTTTCTTGTGCTTCAGCTATGTTGGTATATTCAGAGCTTGCTGTCATAGGATAACTGGACTCTAGTGGTGATATATTGCCTTGGCTGTTGTGTTCCTAAGTTGGCATATAGGCATCTGTGTTTAAGATGATTAGCCTGGACTGCTTGATCAACTGGACATGCAAGACCCATAAAAATGTGACCACTGAACTTTGACAAAATGGTCTTTCAGGTTCCTGCTTTGCAGAGAAAACTGCCAGACATTCTACAGGACACTAAAAAAAAATGACCAAGAGACTCTAGCCCTGTGAGCCGAAGACAGTTGCCCCAACTTTACAAAGGAACATTAAGTGACTGTCCAGACTGCCAGCTGTCTCTGTCTACCCTGCAAGAATCTGGAAAGTTGCTTGCATCCTTCTCCCATTTCTCAGGTAATAATATATCCTTCTGAGGTCTTTGATGTGGTTGAAGACTAGATAGTTATAATTTCCTCAGTTATGACAAAAGATAAGTTAGATATAAAACCCTTAGACTCACAAATATAGGATAGATAGAATATTTTGTTTAATTTTGCCAAAACAAATAGACTAGATAGTGTAACTATAATTCTTGCTTGATAATTGTTTTGTTATATGCAATTTTACTATGTAAAAGTTAAAACCTTCTTTAAAAAGAAAAAAAAAAGAATAGGGGAAGTGCTGTGGATATCACTCTGTATAAATAAAATGCTGTTAGGCCAGTGACCAGGCAGGAAGTATAGGCAGGACAAGAGAGGAGAATTCTGGGAGGTGGAAGGCTGGGGGAGAGAGACGCTGCCAGCCACCGCTATGACAAGGAAGATGTAAGGTACAGGCAAGCCACAAACCAAGTGGCAAAGTATAGACTAACAGAAATGGATTAATTAAAAAAAAAACATCATTTGCATCACTGGTTTTATTATTATTACTATTATTATTATTATCATCATCATCATCATCATCATCATCATCATGTGTTTTAATTTTACACATCAGCCATGGGTTCCCCTGTCCTCCCCCCCCCCCCCCCCCCCCCCCACCTTTTCCCCATCCCCTCCCCTCCATTCCCATGTCCTCCAGGGCCAAGACTCCCCTGGGGATTCATTTAAACCTGGTGGATTCAGTCCAGGCAGGTCCAGTCCCCTCCTTCCAGGCTGAGCAAAGTGTCCCTGTATAAGCCCAAATGGATTAATTTAAGATAGAAGAACTAGATAACAAGAAGCCTGTCATGGCCATACAGTTTATAAGTAATATTAACATCTGAGTGATTATTTTATACATGTGTTGTGGGACCATGGGGGCTTGGTGGCACCTGGAGAGAAGCTCTCCAACTACAGGAAGGTCCATAGACAGACAGCCTACCTGGACTTCTGGCTCCTGTGTGACCTCTTGTAGCACACAGGGATCTCCATCCAAGTTTAGTTTCATTTGTTTCAATTCTAGCTTGTTTTGTTTTGTTTTTGTAAGGCCAAGGATTGAATCTAGGGCCTTGTGCATACTAGGCAAGCACTTTATCACTATATTTTATCCCTTGTTCTTATTTTTATATTTTATTTTAAGACAGGGTCCTACTAATGCCCAGGCTGGCTTTAAACTCATTCCCTGGTAGTTTGGGCAGTTTTTCCTTTTTATTTCTATGTGTGCACGGTGTGTGTATATATACATGTTTGCATATGTGCAGGGTGTGAAAACCCATGGTTACCTGTGCATATGATGGCCTAGTGGTTAATGTCAGGAATCATTTTTCCTCCCTCTTCCATCCTGAGTTACTGTGGCAGGGTCTCTGTGTCAAAGCCAAAGTTCTCAGGATGACGGTCTCAGTCTCACTAGCCAGCCTTCTCTGGGGTCCTCAGTCCCCTCCCTCCAAGGCTAGAATTACAGGAGGGCTACTATGCCAATTCAAAAATGTTTGTGTGTTCTGCCATATGAACTCCCAGTCTCAGGCTAGCAAGCACTTAATGACTGATTCATCTCTTCATCCCAATTTTGACATTTTTATATACAGAAAAAAAATCATTCTTATGAAGTTATATCTATTCACCATTCCCTTTAAACATTTTAAGAAAGTCATTTATATCTACAGAATAAACCATTTTGATTTTTTATTTTTATATCTACAGAGCAAAGTCATTTATATCTTCCTTCCAGTGTTCATATATTGGTTCTTTCTTATTTATCTTTTCTCTCTCTAGGAGTTATTTCCTATATGATTAAATGATATTTGCTAAATTAATCTTACTCTAAAACTGATATCATTTGAAAATGATAGTGATCTTTAGCTTGAGAATCCTCCTTACTTATCTCCCAAGGCTAAGAGATGCATATTGTATGATAGGATGGGTATGGTGTGGGAGCTCATGTCCATAGTTATTACATACAGTATGGTTACTAATACCCTTGTCAATTCTGATGCAATTGTTGCCAGTGTTACTAATAAAATATGGGAAGATATCATTCTTTATTTTAAATCATGTATTTTAAATACATCTTGTAGCCATATGTTTTCTCCAGTCCTGCCCGGGCCCAAGGTCCCTCAGATGCTTATAAAATAATCACTCAGAAGCTTAGTATTATATATAACTGTATTGCCAATGGGTCAGGCTTCTTGCTAACTAGCTCTATCATCTTAAATTAACCCATTTCTATTAATATATGTTTTGCCACATGGCTGTGGTGTTACCATTCAGTTGGCATGTTGCTCCTTGGGCAGCAGGCTGGTGTCTCTCCAGACTCCTTTCTTCTCCCTGTATATCTGCTTGAATTTCCCACCTGCCTCTAAGCTGCCTTGCCATAGGACAATGCAGCTTTATTTATCAACCAATCAGAGCAACACATATTCACACCATGTAGAAAGACATTCCATAGCAACATCAAATATATTTTTAATTGGTTTAATTAGTTAGAGCAACTGAAAAATCAAGAATTTAAATACAAACAGTATCTTGCTCTTGCCAAGTAACTTTTCTAGATCTCAAGGGCTGTCAAACAGACTTAGTTGAGTCCTGGACAAAGTAATTGCTAAGCATTCTCATGGGTTTAGCATAGACTATGCTAATTCTATCTGCGACCTAAATAAGGTTTATTCAATTATTTAATAGCATAACAGTGGTGCACTGATATATCCTTAACTTAGCAAAGGCACCAACAATTGAACAAGCTCTTTTGGCTTAATTATTCCTGTCAAAATTCAATACAAAAGAATAAAGCAATAGAGGAGAATGAAAATATATGAACATAAAACTTTTTTCCTAATTTTCAAACTAATAATAAATTTTAGTGCAAAGGTTGCCTTGTATAGAAATGTGGGAGTTTTCATAGCTTAGGGCCTTAAATCCTTAGGGCTAGAGAAAACCCAAATAAAATATGCTTTCTATAATTATCACTTTCTATTTCTAAATCTGTTAAGTTTCTACTCTAATAAAAATATGGAGATTCATAAAAACTAGTTCCTAACATCAGATGGTTTTCATGGGACAGAATATTTCTAACTCCAAATCCAGGATAGGAATTTTTAAAAATATATCAAATCTGTAATCAACTTATCCTAAGTCTTATCAAAATAAAAACATTTGCTGAGGAAAGGAATTGACTGAGAGACAGACTGGAATTTCACCTTTGTCACTTCATTTAAAGCAAACAAAACAATATCCATGTGGCTTTCAGAGGCTCAAATAAAACCTGCTAAAAAAAATTTAGCTGACTTCTTAATGACTAGATTTTTTTGTTATATAATAATGTTAAGCTTCTAAATCATAATTCCACCTTCCATGTTAGAGCCTTGGCATCAAGACACTCAGCAGAATTTCAGTGTTCCTGTTCAGGGACTGTCTTTCAGTAAAAGACCCCCAAGGAATGTTCAAGGACCATCAAGTGACCAAGTAAATCACCCAAGAACTCTAGCTGGTGGGCTTCAAACTACCAACCTTTATGTCTAGTGCAGATTGCACCAGAGCAAAGGGAACATTAGAAATGGCGATATATTTCATCTACAGATACTGCAATATGACTTTTTATGTTAAATCATATTTAATAAAGGTACTTTATCTAAAACATTTACATTAAACAATAAACTGTGTATGAAAAGATATCATTTCATGCAATAGTTCAAAAATCCCCCTACATCATTTCTGACGGTAGACTACCACAGACTATGCGATCACCAGAGTGCATCAGGTGTTTTTCTTAACACTTATTTCTCCATCCTTGGCCTAGAAGACAACAGTTCTTTTCCAAGCCAAAGACTTGTATGTGGCTTTAAAATTGTGGTTATTAGGTCATCAGTGGGAACTATGACAGTGAAAGTAAAATTGGGTTATGGTGCATTTTAAGGGGTTAATTTAAGTCTTTTCTAGTGGGCTAATAATATCTTTGGGACCTTTTTTAAAAAAGTCATTTTCACAGTGTTTTTGTTTTTGTTTTGTTTTTTTAAAGGAAACAAGTGTCCATAATTCTGATCACCTGCATAACATGCGAGAATGATGACAATGTTAAATCACTTTTAACGCTCCCTGGTCCCCTGTCACACTCAAGCTGACATGCTCAGGATAAATTGAAGAGACTCTACTAACTTGAAGACATTGTGTCCTGCACATGCTCAGAACCAATCACTTCCAAATTTGAACGCGTATGAAAATTCAAAGAGCTTCAATTATTTTAAGTAGCCATGTGCTATGCAGAGAAAGATTTAACATTGTTGTAGTGCCTGGCATTTCTTAAGTCCTAGAAGTGAGTCAGGTCACATCCTGTCAAGACACACTAGATTAGCTCAACTCATCACAAGTAGAAATATAGATCTTAAAACCATTTTTTTAATTACACAATTTGAAAAATGGGCATCTTATAAAATAAAATAAATAAATACACTGTTCCAACCCATTTTCCATGAAAACTGTGGCTAGCACTGGGCCAGGCTAGTAGAGAAAAATCAAAATAGCATTCGAAAGCAGTAAAAAAAAAAAAAAAAAAAAGTGGTTTTCAGAGCAGTGCAGGACAGCAGCAACAGAAGCTTAAGGAAATGCAAGGAAGTTCTAAAAGCTAGGCAGGCAGATTCAGGCACTCCCACAGAGGATGGTTGACAGCAGGGGCATTTCCTTCACTGTTTTTCCTTGCTTTCACCTGCCTAGAGAGGCTGACATCCTGGTCTCTTCACGGAGCAGAGACAGACTGCGCAGCCTCATGTTTCACCAACACCCCAAAGCCAGTCTCTCTATGTCCCCTTTGTCAGACTGTGGGAGAGGGTGAGCACTCTGACATTTTACACACTTCAGAACTCACACTCAACATGCAAATCCTTGAGGAGCCCAAAAATGATCTCTGCACAATCGGGCCTTTAAAACATGGCCTTTCTTCAACAACTCCCATCTTCTCATCCAAGCAAAAAGTTGTGGTCTCCTTTGTGGCCTTTGGGTGTCCACGGACACTAGGCTGGGCACTGCCCAGGGAGCTGGCCACTCTTCATAAATTTGTGTCAGTGAAAACAGAATGTCCTATAGTTTGTAAGGGGAAAAGGGAAAAAAAATGAAAGCAAAGAGCCTGAAGGCACTCGAATAATTAAGGCAATGCAGTGACAGCTGTGGCAGGTCCTGGGCAGAACTGGCTCCACTGAGCTGAATTAATGACATCAACAGCCCGGTATCTCCATTAACACTTGATCATTAATTATTACCCCCTGACAGTAAGAGCCCAAACCTTGTTAGGAGTGGTCTGTTATTAATCTACCTTACCTGCCCTCCTCACTGACACCTCAGCCCAGTTAGCAGAGCTTATGGCATTCCTTGGTTTTTGTTTTTGTTTTTGTTTTTTTTTGCTTTATTTTAAACTTCAACCATTGCTTAGTTTACCTGGGTAAACAGTGACGGCCATCAGATCATAAAGTCTGCTTTGAGTCACTAGGCTTCGTGATCTTTCAACTAAGGCAGGGGTAGGGTGGACACCTGGGTAAGCTGCACTGACTTTTCTTTATCCTTCTTAGAAGGGTCAGGGGACAGTTTCCCTGAAGAAGTGCAGAAGGCAGCAAAGATGTAAATTATTCACTACTGTCCTCTTATCTGCCCCTATGGGTACAAGGATTCCTCAGATTCCCTTAGAGTCTCATGCATGGAACTCTGGGCACTAGGCAAGTGTCTTTTCAGTTCTGAAAGCTATTCACTTAAATTGCTTCCAGGAGCCAGGGATATTGCTCAGTGGTTAACAATGTTCGTTATGACAGCTGTAGGACCTAAATTAAATCCCTCCCTTCCCTGCACCCATCTCATAGTGGAGGAAGAGAACAGACTTCCAGAAGACATCCTCTGACCTCCATGCTCACTCTGGTGCTCAAGGCACACACACACACACACACACACACACACACACACACACACACACACACACACCATACACCCACCACACACATCGTCATCATCATCATCATCATCATCATCATCATCATCATAACAATAAATAACTTTTAAATTCTCCCTAAATGTAGGGATGTTCAGCTTCATGGGTATTGCAACAAATATTTCCTTGGTCAAATTCTGATCACCCTGGAGAAAAGATGCATTTTTTAGTTTTACAAGGAAGATAAGTTGAATTTCATCCTATAAAAACTGAGCATTTGGCATATGTTTGCACCAGAGTATTTCTGGGAAAATTTCAGCACATAAAGATTAAAGTCACACTTTTGAGCACTTACTATACACAGAAGGAGAGCAATAGACACAGAATAAATATCTATGGAATTCCAAAGGGATTGGGAAGTTCATAAATCAGATAGCTTGTTAATATTGAGCAATGCCAAGATCTGTCCTTACAGCATAACATGAGTGAATTTTACCAGTGAAAAATAAAGTTAGGGAATGCAAACCCAAGCCTATGAGTTAAGGGCTCTCCTCACAGCAGCAGACAGTATAGTATTGGAGTGATCATTAACCTTTACCAAAGACTTCATAGAAGTCCAGTACATTAATTCGCTGATTGTTCTTTTCCTGCTAAAGACATACTCCAGAGTTCACTTCCTCATCATAAACATAGACACAGTATAACTTAATAGAGTGTCTGCTCCAGCTAATGGTCCTGGAATGCACTGAGAAGACCCCAGAGCTCCTAGGAGCAGATAACATGCTTCTCAGACTGCATCATGAATCTGTGAATAAAGAAACGATGGTATGAGCAGAGCAGACCATGTTCCTGTCCACTCTCTCTTCCATAAGGCAGGACAGATTCTAAGGAACAGTTATAAGGCTTTTTCCTATGATGACTGTAAGAAAAAAAGTCCAAATTAATATATAGTCTACTTACTAACAACATGGCACTTCATTATGCCAGGAGGACTAAATGCTTGCTTTCTCACTCACAGTCCTAGCCTTAAATCCAGCTCTGCTTTCTTGTCTGTGTTTACAACAGAGTAGATCAGTCTTGCACAAAATTCTCCTGGGTCCATCAGTGTGTGACTGTGGTTCAGCAAGTCCCCTCATTGGAAACCATCTCTTAGGAATCACCATTACTTGAAAATGACAGCATGTGGGAAAAAGCCAGTGATTAATGCCTGTACTTGCTATCTGAAATAATAAAATTGTAAAATGGGGGGCAGGATTTAATTCCATGAGCTCCAATTTTCTCGTTTAGGGGAAAAATCTAGGAAAAAGTAAACAGCACAACTTCTTAGAAATATCAAGTTGAGAATGGTGTAAATCTGCATAGCTAATCAAGAGAGGTGAACGGAGATGCAAGAAAGAATAAGTAAGAACAAGCAACCAGACTAAGTAGCATTTGGTAAACACTTAGCAAATCACCAAGAGTCTTTGACATTCCAGAAAGTTCTGAGTAAAGAGGGGAAAAATGTTTGCTATGTATGCACCATTTTCTTGGCTCCTCAGAGGAGTGACCATTTGTGTATCAGTCTTTCCCACCAAGGGACAGAATAGCTCTGCTCATGGTAGTTTTCTCCGCTCTGTACACTTAGTGGTGATTCCCAGGATGTATCCCTACTTTACTTCATTATGGTAATGTGCTGATGCCCCTACAACCTCCCAACCAATGGCCCGATTACCCCACTCCTCTTCACACAGATATGTTTTGTCTTGAAGACTCAGAAATGTTCACTTGTTTTTACTAAATTTCTTATAACTTCATTCAAGCTATCCCTGGTATATCATTCTGAATGATGTCAAGCTAAAAATATATCATTTTTAAACTTTTTATCCCATATAGTTTGTTTCTATAATAGTAACATTGTATTGGTTTGGATTGTTCTATTATTCTATTATTATTCTAGTTGGTTATTAATATTCCCTATTACCAATGTACACTTTCTGTCATTTATATATTCCCAGAATGTCCCTGGTTTCTAAAGCACCTTGAGTCACCCAATTTCACATCAGAATCTTTAGTTATAAGTACAAGTTTTCCAGAATACTCCAACTACATGCAACCAAATCATGTTTGAAAATTCTTAGCAGAAAGGAACTTAATGAACACACACTATTATCAAGAAATTTTGCTAATACAGCGAAAGTAACCACATTCTACATGGGCTATCCTTAAATAAAAGATCACTGTATTAAACACCATCCTTTTATATGTTTATTAAATATTTTCCCAAATTTTCTTCATCTTATGACATACTGACAATGATCCTTTAAAGAATTAAAATCCTGCATTTTGATTACCTCTTTTTAACATTTACCAGGAATAACAGAGAAGACATTGTTTGACATTGAATTTCTGTTAACCATGTCCTCCCCTGGAGCATAGTTGTGCACATTGTTTCAGAGCTAACATAATGGGGAATATTTTCAAAGAAGGCTGTGTGTCAAGCCAGATGGTTTATCTGCTGAAACAATTCTCCCAGTAGAGAAACAGTGGCTGCACAGTTGCAGTAGTGTTCGTAAGCCCAGTGCAGTGGATTCATTTGGCACCCACATTTTGGAGTCAAACAAAAGTACGGTTTGTGTGAATCGCAGACGCAGATATTCATGAGTGAAAAGGAGTTCTCTGAGTTGTGTGTTGTGCATCAGCATGTGTCTACATCACAAACACAATATGGAATTAGGATAGAATTTTCGACTGTATATTAGTAGTTTCACATGTACAGTGCAAAGGGGTGATGTTGTTAGGATAAATGCCTTAGAGATTATCATGGTCTGGCTCAAGATGAGCCAAATTGCCATTACTTGTGTAGAAAGCAAATGTATTATCAAAATTCAAGCCTACTGTATCTACTAAAACTTGAAGTGAAAAAGATTAACTGTGTATGGTGCCTTAGGCCAAGATGAACCGTGGCCTCAGAATGGTAGGGATTGACAAGAATCAGCTAGCAAGGCTGCTGCATACTTCTTCCCACCTCCTCACAATGCTCTCTATTTTTTAATCTTTTCTCTCAAGGTTACCTTAGGCAACTCCTTTGTGGCTCATTGAATTGACTTCTCTAGCCCACAATGGTCTTCGGATGTTCTGTGACGCATGTTGAGAATCTTACCCTTTGTCACAGAAACAGTCACTGCCCACATTTTAAAAATAACACAGAAGGGTTTGAGAACTCCAACAGGGGGTTGCCATGCCCTGGAATGTCTCTAGCATGTAGAGGGATGGGAAAATCCCTGAGATTCCAGAGATTAAAAAATAGCACATGGGGGGTTCTAAATAAAGAAATTCTTGGGTATGCTGGGGAAGTTGGCACCAGCCTTGCAGGTCTCTCTCTCTCAGAGACTATTTTTGTTTGAGTTAGCCAGAAGGCAAGTGGCAGAATGGACGTGCCTGGATGTAACCTTCTGTGCTTAAATAACCTCATGAATATTAGTGACATTTTACTTGGAAAATAAGATACTTTTAACATTTATGTTTCTCCACTAATTTATCTTTATATACATATAGCTATATATGTGTATAAGACATATCTTATATCTCATTTGTTTCGTTTAGGCAAACTATGCTATCTACTTCAAAATCTTAGGAAGAAAAAAGACACAGAACTTTTAAATTCTTTTTTATTATTATTATATTTGTGTTTTAATTTTACATATCAGCCATGGGTTCCCCTGTCCTCCCCCCTCCCGCTCCCACCCCCACCTTCCTCCCAGGCCCTCCCCTCCATTCCCATCTCCTCCAGGGCCAAGACTCCCCTGGGGATTCAGCTCAACCTGGTGGATTCAGTATAGGCAGGTCCAGTCTCCTCCTTCCAGGCTGAGGAAAGTGTCCCTGTGTAAGCCCAAGGTTCCAAACAGCCAGCTCATGCACTGAGGACAGGTCTGGGTCACACTGCCTGGGTGCCTCCCAAACAGTTCAAGCTATTCAATGTCTCACTGATCCAGTTGGAGGCTCCACAGATTTTGGTTCATAATTCATGTGTTTCCATTAGTTTGGCTGTTTGTCCCTGTGCTTTTCCAATCTTGGTCTCAACAATCCACACTCTTACAGTCCCTCCTCTTTCTCGACAATTGGACTTCTGGAGCTCCACCTGGGGCCTGGCTGAAGAGCTCTGCATTCACTTCCATCAGTTATTGGATGAGAGTTCCAGCACAACTGTTAGGGTGTTTGGCCATCTGATCACCAGGCTAGGTCAGATCAGGCTTTCTCTCAACCATTGCCAGTTCTTAATCCACAAAGTGAGGTTTAATTTAAAGTTACACTTTAATAAACACATGCAAACACAATTTGTGCTCTAACATAACATAGGAAAGGAAAATACATAAAGCTCAACATCCTAAAATTAACAGGTTATTTGGAAGGTCTGAGACCCCTGTGAACACCTACATGTCAGTGTTCCATGGAGTAGGAGACATCCAGATCAGAATCCAAACAGTGGAGACAGGTGCCAAGTCTTTACGTCACTGTTTCCAAAACAGTACCTACAGGCAACCACATAGAAATATAGATGCCCAATAATGGCCTATGTCTCTTGGGGCTTCAGGAACCCTAAACACTGCCCTTCCTCTTTAGTCTCCTGAACACCACATCTTGATTTTTGAGTGAGGATTTGCTGAGTTGACATTCGCTGCAGCCATTTGATCCGCCCAAACTAACAATTGTGGGGGTTTTAAGTGGCTGCTCTGGGGCTGGTTCCCATTTTTCTACTTTTCTTTGCATCCTGTTGTGAATTGACTAACATTGGCTAACAGCAGACAATTCATGGAACATTGTAACAACAAATTCCCAATTACATTCATAAGAGAACTTTTGCAAACATTTTGTAAACAATCTAATATTACATACCTTAAGACAAAGAAAAATCCTTCCAGTCAAATCTCTAATGCCCCCAGTTTTTCTGAGCAATTAACACCATATATCTTTTAAGTGCAAAGTGCTGCCTGAATACCAAGAGAACTGCTGAGTGCTGAGTGCTTCAGTACACCATTGGGATGGTTTCCTCATTTACATTTGAACATTACATCATTTCAAATGATTTCAAGGAGAAACCACAGTGTATATGTTTCCTACATTTTGGTAGATAGTGTCACCAAAACTATATGTATGAAATCAAGGAAAAGAGATGAAAGGCTGTCGGGAAGCCAAGTTGGGGCCATTTAAATATTTGCAGCTTTATGAGTGAATTGCATATGTCTAATAAGTGAACAAATGTAGCCACTCAAAGCTATACTTAAGTGATCCTAATAGTTTGCATACCAACAAGGTGTAGAACAATTAAGGCTTGTAAATATTACATGCAAATGAAGACAAGAAGACTGGTGTCTTGATAAACCAGTATGAAATATGGCTCTCCTGGGAGCAGGAACAACTCATATATTTAAAATGGAAAAACTGAAAAAAGTTCTTCAGCAGTACTGTATAGTCTTAAAGAATATTCAGAAAATCATGTAACTGATGGGAGTTGGGAATGGGTCTTAACTATTGCCATTGGGGTAGCTGCAAAAGTTCAAGGTAAGCTTTTCCTTCTGTGTGCATGTATTTGTGTGCATGTGTACATACCTGTGCATGAGCACTATAATTGAACCTAGAATTTCATACATGCTAGGCAATAACTCTACACTGAGATTGAATGTATAATTTCTTGCATGCTAGGCAATAATTCTACACTGAGTATTATCTCCAGTCCCTGCCTTAAAATGTTGTTTCACTCAAAACTGTGAGGCATTTATCACAATTTACCATTTTAAAAGGGAAATCCAACACAAAATAAAAACAGAAAAGAAGAGTGGGAGAGCAAGGAGAGACATTATATGAAAGAAGGCAGGGACAAGCCAGCTCGATTCATAAACTTCATTGTTGGAATGATTTCTTGGATGGAATGCACTGATTGTGTGTTCCTAATGCTCTCTGTGAGAACTTCCCAATACAAGAGGAAACCAAATTTTATCTCCTGTATTATGCTCATGATTCTCTTTCTATATCACATGTTTAGAACCAGTGTGGTTTCCAACAGGCCTGCCTCAGGCTGCACAGGTCTGCCAGGGTCTTCCTGGTCAGGGATGCTCACATTCTCATTTAGCCTTCCCTACTCTTGCCAAGCATGCAATAGCCACAGACCAGGATCACGCTTTTTCATATGTGCTAAAGTTTCCAGGTGGCCTGCTTGTGTTATGATTGTGCCTGGCCTCAAAATAAAAACAAATTGACAATCCCTCACCTCTCTCAAGGCAGTGCCAAATTTTAAATAAAATGTCTAGTGGTGATTTATCGCCAGTGGAAACTGCCAGGCTGGCATTCTGTCCACTCATAAGCAGGCAAATCAGTAAAAGCTATGTCAGCCTTGCCAGTTGCCCTAAGTGTGTTCTAGAAACATTCCAAAGGCCATGTTTATTCAGTTACCAGCTTTCATATTCATGTGCACTAGGAAATAAGATCTCTAGGTGACCTTACCAGTTAATAAAGTGGTCATTCTGGGATATCCAAGGACCATCTACACTCTTTCCCTACATAACACACTGGCTTCTACACCAAGCAGAGAGGCAAAACCAAAAGAAGTTCTTTCCTCCAAGTAACATCAAGTCAGGAATGGATTTCCTATCACTTCCCCAGGGAGCAAACACCTGCCTACTGATTCACAAGAGATGCTTCTCTTCCTTATTCTTCATCATAAATAACAGCGCCCTTTGGCAAAAGTGTACATTTTTTAAGTGTTGATTTAGGCCATACCTAGCTTTATCTATCACTACTATTCCCCAGAAATCTGATCAATCTCTGCCTTAATAGTGTGTTTGAGGCTTGTACCGACTCATCCTTCTTCCTGTCCAGGGCTGGCAGCTCACAGAAGATGGCTACATATTATATATCTAAACAGAAAAGAAAAAAAATCTGAAGTTGTCAGTTGACATTTCTCTAAGATTACAGACAAGCTGGGCTAACACACGAACCCCTTTCCCATCTTACTTAAGCTATCTAAAGTGCCTACTTCCCAAGTCAGTGAGAAGAACTCTCCCATGGCTCATCTCCATTCCTCTATGTCACTTCTACAAAAACCTCAGAACTGTCTATATTCCATCAGCCATCGTCTTCATGTATTATTTAATAACCTGTTTAACAGCATGCCTAATTACAAGCATTTATTATAGAATTCAACTCTAAAAGTGTATAAGAATATGCTAAATTGTTTGCTACCTAAAGTTTTAATGAGAGTATAATACCTTTAGCCCATATGCTTCAAGAACGTTATCCTTAATTATGTAACATGGGTATTTTACTGATATCTGTTAACTGCTCGAGCAGCTGTGGTTTTCTGCTATTTTGCACAGCTCAGGAGGAGCAGTGAGTTCAGTTTCCCCTTTTTGGGGGTTGCAAAATCCGTGCCCCAAACAGGTGTGTGCAATCACGAACCACAGTGATGAGCCCAAACTGCTGCCTTTCTAAAAATTCCACCAGCCGGTGACACACGCTGCTCACGGTTGCACAACCTTGTTTTCCACCGGTTATTTTGATGATTCATTCCCCCATGGGGAGGTGAACTTCGGCCATTATTTCTCCGCTCCTGTTTCTGATAATTAGAGAAATCACTTCCTCATTTGATGCTCTGTCTTGCTCTCTCACTCTCCTTCCCTCCCTCTTTCTTTAAAATGAATTCTGACCTTTTGGAAGGTGTTGTTCTCTTCTCCATAGATTTCACAGAATAGGAGAGGTAAAGTGTGCTCTCTCTGACTCTGTCTCTGTCTCTGTCTCTGACTCTCTGTCTCTCTGTCTCTCTGTCTCTGTCTCTATCTCTCTCTCTCTCTCTCACACACACACACACAAAAACACAAAGAGAGAGAGTGACAGAGAGAGAGAGAGAGAGAGAGCACAATTTAAGTAAATCTGCCTTCACAACAAGGAAATCATTCATTAAAACTATCAGTACTCAAACCCGTGAGCCTGTGTTGTCCACTCTCACACAGTGACTTTGCAGAGCTGTTCACTGTGCTCAGGGAACTTGGTGGCATTGCCATCTGAGCCTCCTTCATATTGTTTCAAATGCCCAATACAGAGACCACTCTCTAACAGGATACTTAGATTTTCATCAATGTAATGGTTTATTCAGAAATTACTCTCTTTAACAGAGAGTTAGATTTTCATGAATGTTGTGGTTCATCCAGAGTCACATCTCTGACATGTGGTTCTAGTTTTCTTAAAAATAAAAACAAGGTTGATTATTAAGTGACAAAATTTAGGTGTTTAAGAAATGACCAATACATCAATGCACAGGAAAATTCAAAGCAAGAGATGTAAAACACTTCCAGCACAGGCAAATGACATTGGGCAACAGGGTAGGCCAGGACAAGTCAACATTCTTTCAGAGATTTGCTTACAAAAATTAGACAGTATAATTTTACCTTCCCATCTTGATTTTTCAAGAAAATGAAGAACTCCAATTAGTCTATTCTTTTCCTTGTTGAAAAACAACTTAAGATTCAATAATGATACATTTCAGGAACTGCTTTCTTAATGCTGCCTAAATAGACACAAAAGTATATCAACCCATTTCACATTTCTCTAAACATTTTTATACTGGAAAGTGGTGTTCACAATAACAGTACAAACTGTGGAATCTGATAATCCCCTCATGAGCTGTTATTTTAACTACATACTGTCACCTTGAGTGGGTGACAGGAACTCTAAGGATGCCAGCTTTCTCATCTGTAAAGTGTAGAAATAATATAAGCCAATCCAGTGTGCAGGTGACATAGTGTTTTGAAAATGCCTCAATCAGAATACCTGATGCATAGTGGCTGAGCGAAGCTTCACTGACATGTTATCATTCACATCCATTTTCACCCAGAAGGGGTGTCCCTCTCTTGTTACCAGCACCCAGCATAGTATATAGTTCATGGTGAGCTTTAATGGGTACTTATTGAGTTGGGGTAAATATGTTCTTCTGAACATATGGGAGATTCTAAATTGGGAACAGAAAGTTAAATATTTTCAATGAATTTATTGTGAAATTAGTTCAGGGACAAGTGTGGCTTGATTTAATCCATAATACACCCCTAGCTTCCTATTAACTAAAACAATAATATCACTATATATTTCTCTTTTTTTATTCTGCTTTCACACAATAAATCCCTACCACATCCTTTCCTCCTTCCAGTTCTCCCAGTTCCCCTGCATACCACCACTCTTCCCCAGATCCACTGCTCCTCCATTTCCCTTCAGAAAAGAGCAGGCCTCCCAGGGATATGAACCACAGTATAGCAAGTTATAATAAGACTAGGCACACCCTCATATCAAGGATGGGCGAGGTGACCCAGCATGAGGAAGAATGTCCCAAGAGCAGGCAAAAGAGTTAGAGATACCTCCACTCCCACTGTTACGAGTCCCACAAGAACACCAAGCTACACCAACACAGCATGTATACAGAGGGCCTGGCACAGACCCACACAGGCTCTGTGATTGTCAGTACAGTCTCTGTGAGCCCCTCTGAGTTGTGCTTAGTTGATTCTGTGGTCCTTGTGCTCCTAGTGTCCTCCACCCCTCTGGATGCAGAAGGGGGAGGAAGAATTGTAGGAGTCAATGTATATTTCAAAGTGACTGATTTCTTCCTTTTTACCTTTTTCTTCTTTTTATATATGTTAAGAAATTTTTGCTGTTAATGAGAAGTTAATTCCTTAGACATATTCACAAACATTAGGTGATTAGGTGACCGTAGGTGGACTCGGTGGATAAGATAGCAGAAGTCATAGGTTGGGTCCAGATGGGGAGGTAGTGGGAGGAGAGCCCTAGATAGGAAGAACACTAAGCCACCACTTCTATAATTCTTGGTAGCTGTAGGGGTGTGGGCTCCAAAAGGGTGGTGGAACACTGAAGCAAAGTCACACTTCCCCAAATGTAGAATCAGTGGGGTGAAGACTCCTCTCTTAACCTGCCCCAGATACAAACCTGAACACTCACACCTCACAGCTCAACCATGGGAGCTGATGCTGTCTGTACCGGACATCTAAAATGCAACTATCAAACAAACACATTGGTAACATGTCACCTCATTATTTTGTTTCCCCATCTTGTTGTTTTTCTCTACCTTTGACTGTGTTTCAGGAATCAAGACTCTTTAAACAATTCAAAGATGAGACAATCTGAGGCTTAGAAAACAATTACACAGTGTCCTTTTTGAACCTAAAGCTCTTGTTACTTGTGCATAAATTTACAGATAGAAAATTGAATTGTTTCTTTCAAGGAATATCTCACTACAACCACTGAGAAAACTGTAACTGTTCCACAACAACCAACAGTCAAGAGTACTGGACCTTGATGGACCTTCAGTCAACATCAAGACAGGAAAACAAAATGCCTAAGAAAACAAACACACATTCCAAGATGGAACACTGATGGTCTTGGAGCCCTTTAAAAATGGAGAGACAATAAAAAACAAAACCCACACAGGAATCCTCAGCTCTTCCTGAAGCTGCTCACTGCTTAATGATGATCGCCTTGCCTCTGAAACACCTGGTTTCAGGGAAATCAAAGGCCATCTTCACTCTACATAGATGCGCTCTGAAAAGGCTGTGCTCTGTCATGGCGCTCAAAGAAGAAGGAGAATTACAAACAAGGAACAGAAACTGCGGACTTCTTTTTTACATCTTAAGTTGGAATCCCATGACCCAAGATTTTGCAAGTCCTAAAGGAAATTCAACTCAGGCAATGAAGAGTCTTATGATACAATAGCCTGCAATCTGTTGGTGCTTAAATCCCTGATTCATAAAGGGGAGGTGGAGGAGAGAACCAGTAAAACAGACACAGCCCAACTCACCTGACAATTCATCATCCTGCTTCTTCCGTCTCGTAGCTTGGTACCACTCTCTTGAGAAACCCCTCTCATCCTTGGTCATGTCTGTTGGCCCTCCATGCTGTGAGGTGCATTTGAGTAAGGACAGAATCTGATACTTCACTGACACTCCAACTTCTGGTATAGAAACAGACTCAGATGAGACACTTGATATTTGTTAAATCAGTCAGTGAAATGACAAATATATAGTAACATTTTCAAAGGGTTTTCAATTCAGCAACAAGTAACATATAGGAATATCATAGGATAGCAAGGAAAGTTGAATGTCTTATACAGAATCTGGGGGACAGGTTCTTCCTTTCCCTTGCCCATTTTGACATCTCCTTTAGAACTGGTTCATCTGGAGTTGTCTTGGTTGAATCCTTTAGGTTAGAAATAAGGAAAGAAGCCAGGCAGTGGTGGCGCACGCCTTTAATCCCAGCACGTGGGAGGCAGAGCCAGGCAGATCTCTGTGAGTTCCAGGAAAGGTGCAAAGCTACACAGAGAAACCCTGTATCTAAACAAAAAAAAAAAAAAAAAAAACAAAAAAAAAGAATGAAAGAAAGAAAGAAATGGGGAAAGAATAGTATGATAAGCCCTGGGAGGTTCTTCCTCCTTGCCTCAAAATTCTACTGCTCTGATGGTGCCATTGAGCTCCTACTAGCCTTCTCTCTGAAAGTAAGAAGCAGCTCTTCCCATTGTTTATCCCATCTCAGTAAGAGAGCTTCTATCTTATGTTACATATACCAAAACCCATGGGCATTATTAACTTCTCTTTCTCCATTTTTCATATCCAAAATCAATTAGGAAAACCTTTTGAACCTACTTTTAAAATATCTCTAAATTCAACCACTTTTTGTTACCTCCTCAGCCAGCAACTTGGTACAAGCCAACACTGTGTCCTATAGGTTTTGGAAAGAAGTCATAACAAGCCTTTGCCCCACTGTAATGCATTCATTGTAGGGGAGGTAGCTTGACTCATTTCAATCATCATCCATATCATTCCTTCAATGTGAGTTTTTGAAAGCACACAGAAGAAATGTGGTGTTCTTTCTATGATCTTATAGGTCATAGATTATCCATACCCTCCAAACTGCCACACCGTTATCTCTTCAAGCTCTCTGATGAATGCTAGGCATGATTCCTAATAAACCGTGGTTAAGAGTGCTGACTGCTCCAGCAGAGGATCTGAGTCTTGTTCCCAGCACCCATGTTAGGTGTCTCACAACCACCTGCAACTCCAGCTCCAGGGGATCTGATACCTCTGGCCTTGCACTCAGGTGTACATACATAGACATAATTTGAAATAACAAAATAAATCTTTAACAAGAAATCAGCTATACTAATTTAAAAGCCAAATATTTTCCCTTCATGGGAACAATAATCCATTTAGAAAATATGACAATGCAGGAGAAATTCTATTAATAATATCAATAAAAATATGAAATATTATGGGGAATTTTTTTTAAAAAATACAAAAAGAAAAAGTTCAAATACTATTAATAAAAGTAGAGTAGTTTAAACTCATAAATATAGATCATCCTTAAATTATTCAAAAATATTTTTTGTATTCACCAAAATCCAGGATACCACCAGGCAGCAAGGGCTCAGCTATGAACAGCATTAGACTCCTAGTTTTGTAGTATCCCAAAGCACCAAGAGTTCAAGTCATTCCAAAAGTAACTCACAAGTCTTTTTCCTCCAACACAGCCCTAGCCCCTTGGCCCCACAGCTGAGAATGGCACCAGAATGTATGGACAGCAGAGTTTTTCGTTTTGACATTGTTCTTTTTCTTACCACACAAATCAAAGCCACCAGTCTGCTTCCTCTCCACCTCTACTGCCAACCTGAACCATCATCTCCCAAAGTTCTTTGCCTCCACTTCTGTTGACTCTCCTGAGGGGTAGATATTCTTTATCAAAGATTTTGCAGTGACTCTTCATCATCCAGATCTTAACAATAAACATCAGTTGGGGGGGGGATTATGAATAAGGGATGACAAGTTCTCTTACTGTCAGGTACAACTCTGATGTACTGATGACTGAGTCAACCTTTGGTGGTATGATAACTCAGTCATCTTCTTTCTCTCTTGACAACCTATGGGCACTATTAGAACATGAAAAGTATCCTTTGGGTCTCCATGAGCTCTAGTGTTCAGCACAAGAACTGGTGTACAGTATTTTTAAATTCAGTACTATCTTTAAGCTAGGTACAAGTGAGATCTTGCCATTGCCCCATCATCTAGATTCTCTTTCTATAAAAAGTTCATAAATATGCACACATTATGTACATAAATATGTGTTCATACACACAAAAAATAGAAGAAAAGAATGTGTGAATACATTGCAATGTGGCTCTCAGTAGATAACTATATAACAGAATGCACAACCTGTAAACCTATTCTTATACTTAATGTCTTTCAGAATTCAGAATAATGCTGCTTCTTAACTCTTGTCCTAAACCTCAAAGCAAGAAGTAACTCACTGGTCGAGGATTACTAGGAAGGAACTCTGATTCAAATGAGAGGAAAATGCACAATTAAGGAGGAGAAAAGGTAAATTAATCATCTTGTTGTATCCTTACATTCAGACAGTATGATGTAAGAGGTTATTGCAAATAAATATAATTTCCCAAAAATATCTAGTATCATCTTGCTTCTATTCAGGTACCAATTCACAAACCAACACATGAGAATTTTCACACTTCAGGATGGCCAAGTTGAAACTAACTCAAGATTGAGAAGATTTAGGGAAACAGACACTCCTTATGGAATGTGGTACTGAAAAGTTTTAGAGGAATATTTAAGTGTACATCAAAATTTAACATCTCACACCCTGGAGCCACAATACATTCTTCCTAATTGGTTCTTCCACTTCCTTGCTCTGAGATCTCAGTCATGTTTCTTAAACTCATAATACCTCTGTGATTATAGCACCTGTTTGATACATCCTAAAGTTGTGAGGATTAAAAAGAACATTGCCTGTAAAGTGATAAGCACAGAGCATGGTCCACCGTCAACATTTGATCAATATCAGGCAGCACTATCTTTTTGTATATCATCTTATTTGTATATTCACGTAAGTACTGCATAGTTACATGAAGCAAAACAGGAAATCGCCACAATGACGTAACAGACTTTAAAAATTGGTCATATGCAGAATATATGAGCTAGGAAAGGGGTTTTATTAATCACTTGATATTCTCCTATGCTATTGGAAGTTATAACATGAGCATTCTTCATTTTTATCACTTAAATTTCTATTTTTGTTGTTTCATTTTTCCACCTTTGGGCTTTCTGGTAGTCACTAATTCCCAGACATGCCCTTCCCCTGTACATCATGAGATCTGTTCTCCTTTGCAGTCTAGTGGAAACTCTGTGATGACTTCCAGACGATGACCTGCAGGAAAAAGTGTGTCACTTATGGAAAAGAAAGGGTTAGGGGCTGTCTGGTACTACCATGCTCCATCCTTTTGTTCCTAGAAACTCAGGAACACATATAATGATGTCTCTGTTGTGGGTGCAACTCTCAGGTAAGACAGCATAAACCTTTGTACAATCTGGGGAATGCTACTCCTTGTGGCCACTTTCATTACCTTTGTAACTTAAAGGAAAAGGGTTCAGTAAATATTAATGATGTTGATCATTATTTTCTTTCACAATTCCCAGGCATAGAATATTATCATTTAATTTTCAAATCCTACCACATATTTCTAAAATTTTGAAGAGTATTTTCCTTTTCCATCTTTGATCACAAGTAAATGAAAAAAAAAAACAAAAACAAAAACAAAAACAAAAAAACCCAATCAGCCACAGGGCTTCTCTAAGAATATGGCATATTTGGATTGCTTTACATTCTTCTAAACTGCAAACAATATGCCAATTCACCCAAAAAGAAAGTTGCAAGTATCTATTTGTACCAAAAGCTTGGAAGACTGAAGCAATCAGCACTAAGAAAATAAGACTGCCACATTCCCAACCTAATTCAAGCCTAGGGATGAGTATTCATTATAGACACAATGGAATATGGTGGATGGCTGGTGTGAGTGATTTTCTATTCTTTGTGATATAGGACAGTTTGAAAGAGATTTTATGACTGGAGAGATGATTCTGCTGTTGAAATGTTTGCCACACAAGGATGAGGACCTGAGTTCAGATCCCTATTACCCATGGAGAAGAGTGGGTGTGGTGACTCACACCTGTAAGCCCAAAGCTGAGGAGGTGGTAACAAAAGGATTCCTGGGACCCTGAACCTTCCTGTCCAGCCATCTATCTGAAGTAACAAGTGTCAGGTTCAGTGAGAGACCCTGTCTCAAAAATAAGATGAAGAGCAAACAAGGAACACAGCTAACACTAACATCTGGCCTTTATCTGTACATGTGCAAATGTGCATACATACAACACACACACACACACACACACACACACACACACACACACACAAGAGATGATTTTTAACAACTTCAAGGGTTGGATTCTGTAAGATACAAATTTCATTTTGAAATTTGACAAGTCCCCAAAAGTACTTTTTCTCTCTCTCTCTTTTTTAATAGAATAAAGTGTTTTGAGGTATGTTTGCCCATGTCTTCTCACAGAGCTGTGATTCTGTTTAATTCAGCTTTGTCTATGGTTGGATATCAGCATTTGCTCTGCTGTTGCAGCTATTTCATTATATCTCATCAGGGATTGGTAAATAGTGCTTAGGTATTTTAAACATGTGAAATTCAATCCAACATCAGATTGATGTCAGTATAGTAATTTAATTGAAAGTCATGGCTCCAGCCCACAGAGATGGAGGTGTGATTGGATTGCATCTGAGCAGAGAAAGGTAAAGGGATGCTTACACAGCATGTTTGCCTCTTATCCCACTCCACCACTTACAGGATAGGTACCAAAACTGCAGGCTAAAATTGCACAACAAAATAAGACATAGATTACATGAAACTTTATATTTCACATGCATTTCTCAATTATTCCTGTAATAGAATCTCCCTTATCACCTGAACTCAGAGCTAACTGTCCCCAACAGTGCTATAAAACTTTGGTTTGCACTTTTTAGAAAGCACAGAAAACCTCAGCAGGTGGAGACCAGAATTCCCATGTATGTGAGTTTAATGTAATGTGATCATTACTATACAATGAATCCTCGCCCACATTTCTGGGTGGCTCTAGCTATTGTGGGGAGGCCTTAATGCTGTAATTGTAACAGTTATAGCTGCACTGACAGAACCACCAGATCAGAACATTCCCTCTCTGACGCTATCAGTGGCCCTGATGTTACAGATGAGCTCTCTAATCTTCTGCATTGTTTCTTTTGGGTCCTCACCAGTTCCAACAGAAACACCTTTTTTTTTTTTATTTTTTATTTTTTTTTTTGCAGGGTGCAGGGCAGGAACTGGTCATAAGCCATTTAATCTAGATTGTGAGTTTCAGTCATTTAATCTAGATTGTGGGTTTTGTTTTGTTTTGTTTGGGGGTTTTTTGTTTGTTTGTTTTTGTTTTTTGTCTCAGAAACAATCTCTTACTTTAATTTCCCTTCTAACAAAAATCTTCAACTCATACCTCAGATCTGAAAAATATTTATATTTTTAAGACAGAAATGGAATGTTAGTTCTATTTCTGGGAAACCTCTGTAAAAAAGAAAACTCAGGCAATTGTGGTGATGCTCATCAAGACATGATCTCTAAAAGAGAAATACTAAAGACAACCTCCATATTCAGCAAGATGGAATCACAAAACAGAAGGTTGACAGCCATTAAAAGTCATTCTCCTAAAAGCTGGCACATAAAATCATTCACTACATGTTGCTAACAAATTAGACCAGATTTTCAAATTGTATTATCAGTACTTTCCCAAGCTTACAAATAAATGAAGATCTAAGCAATAAAAGGTTAACCCTTGCAATTTTATTTTTACTTATTTCTGAGTTTCCTAGAATCCCCTCACTGGACATGTTATTTAGAAGCATATCATGTATACACAAATGGAGAGTTTTGTATCTTTCTCTGGAACTTACAACATCTACTGGGTGTCATCAATTCCTAAGTAGAATGAAGCAACTCATCCCCTAAGACTCAACCACTATTCAATGTAGGAAGGAAAATTATCTGAAATACTCAGACTCTGCCAGGTCAGAAAAATGAGAATTACTCAAACTCCTGATGCTGACACTGAAATGTGTCTACCCTACAGAAGCTAGCCAAATGCTGACACTTCAGTTCGAAAGGCCCTCTGTCAGTTCCTGTTGGCTCAGATCCTCCTTGGGCTTCTTGTTCTGGGCTAATTCAAGTCAGTTTTTTTTTAAGCTGTACACAAACCTTAGCTCTTTCAATAATACCTCTTGACTAGGCTAGTGGTGTGGAGACTCACCAATAGTCACCCTCCTATGGTGAGTCTGCCTGTAGAAGAAATATTGATCAATTCACTAGTTCCCAGATTTTAAAATTTTGTGAACTGGGCCTATTTTAAAAGATAAATGTATAAGAGATCTCCTTTTGTTCCTACCTTAATTTTACTTTTTTTTTAAGAGACATGATCTCAAACAAGCATCTTTTCAAGAAAAAGTGCTATGTCAGCCACACACAAAATCATGTGCACCACCATCCACTGAAAACATCCCCAAACAAAGGTCATCCCAGGGTCTGCTCTGAGAAGCTGTTCCTTGCAAATGAAGATGGTTTAATAGTCAATTAAAAGTTTTATTAGAAAATGAGTTAAATCACAAAGACTTCTTTTTTCCCCTAAAGATAATGTATTCCAAATAAGAGTCAAGCAATTAGTTACATGGTAATTTACTTTTAAACTTTTAGTTTTCAAAGCTAGAATGATGGTTTAGCACTTATGAGCACTGGCTGTTCTTCCAGAGGAACCTGGTTCAATTTCCAGCACCCACATGATGACTCACAACCATCTGGGACTTGAGTTCCAATTGAATTGATACCCTCTTCTGGCCTCCACAAAAAACAGGCATATATGTGGTACATGGACATACATATACACAAAATACTTATACACCTAAAATAAGTAAAATTTAAAAGAATTTTCCCAGTATTTCATTGGCAAGAAAAACAGGGCTAGGTTTGTAGCTCTATGATAGAATACTTGCCCAGCATGTGCAAAAAACTTCAACATCCAACACTGAAAATAAAAGGGGGGTGGGGGCCAGGGGTTGAGACACAACTTCATTAGTACTTACTGTCTACCAATACAGACACTGGGGTCTTCAGAAAGCTAGGTAATTTTCTCAGAGTTTAGGTTGCTTGCTGGGTACCAGAATGCCCTTCTGTCTTGGGGGAATCCATTAGATAACATGAAATACACAATAAACCTATTATATTATAGACAAATGTGAACATATGCAAAACCAAGGGATTTAGAAGAGGTTTTTTTTTCTTCCTGATTGTTGCCATACACACAGATCTCCACACAACAAAGGATCCCAAATATGTGAAACCTAAATCTCAATTCTAAATTTCACTTCCATGGCAGTAAAATCTGCTCACCAGGAACTGAATCTTCTTTCTCGATCATTCTTAATATTTCCAAAGCCACCTGGATCACCCATGCTGATTTTCTGGCCAAGTCCAAGCTAACTTATCATCGAGTACAGGGGATGTAACATGGATTAATCATGGACTTTTGTCTGATTCAAACTTATCACATAGCAGTTTAAAGGTAATGCAAGTTTTAACAAGAACCAAGGAGCAAAAGAAAACAGAGGCAAAATGAAAGTAGATTCCCTGCAGACATTGGGTTTCAGCTAATGGACTTTAGGTAGCTTTTGGACAAGGGTCAACATTCATAATCATGTTTTCTCCAGCTCCCTAATCCAAATCCAAAGGTAGTGGTTTCTTTTATGAATATTTTATCAGACAAGAATAAATGCAACATTTTATTTGGATTACACCACTCAGAGAAAGGGGGAAATAGAGAAAGGCCAATAAATCTTAAAGAGTTAATTATTTATACAGAGAAAATTTACTTTCTATGTTGTGACTTGTTTTATTGGTACACTGCAGCTCAATTTAGATTAAGAAGCAAAAGGATTATTGTTTCCCAACAGAGATGTATCATAAATAAATACAGCATATTTTTGTATTTGCCCTAACCCATCTGAAAATCTTCAGAATAAAGGGGGAAATGCATCCTAAAATTCTTTGTTTTTAGTTCTTTGTCTAACAATTAATGGCTGTATAAACAAGACTAGAAGGATGACAATAACAATGGACTCATTAACTTGGAAAGGGGAAAATTTCACAGGGTCCCATCCCTAGACAAAGAACTATAGGCAAATATTGACTGATGGGAGGAGAATTTAAAAATGCAGAATTGTCAGCCCTGAAACCATATACACACAAACAAGTACATTCAGAAGGTTGTATTTATATGTCTGTACGTACACATACATACATCTATATGTAACAATAACAAAGAAAAGGAGGCTTTCACCTTGAGGAAAGAAATGGAGTGATATAATTCTATTCCCCTAGTTTAATGAAAAATATGCTTTGTTTCTAAAGGGAAAAAAATGTAGTAGTCTGGCTAATCAGGGCAGAATCTTTGCCTAAGAGATGAGGTCAATGGGAGGGCTGCTGTCATCATCACCTCACTTTTGCTCATTCAGTTTATCTTACCCAAAAATAAACAAAGTGCAACATCATTCTATGAGGAAGAATGTACCAGCATCTATTGTAACACTTTGGTCTTGTCATGACCTAAACTGTAGGTCTTTAGTAATCATTGTCTGAAGTAGAGAAAACTGTTATCCTGTCAGAAAACAGAAAATTTGAAGGCAAATTTCACCTGGCACAAAGTATATACACAAAAAATACTATTAAATTGGACAGGAAAGTGGATTATTGATGGTTAGAAAAATGGATGGATGGATGGATGGATGGATGGATGGATGGATGGGTAGATGGATGATGACTGGGTGAAGAACTGTTAAACAAGAGATTATTCAAAACTGTTGGAGAAGCCCCAAGAGATGCATCTCTCCTCCAATCTCTTTGTACCCTCTAGTAAGTAAAGAAACTTCCACAGATAGTTACAAATGAATTTAAGTCCACAAATTCTTACAATTTTTTGGAAGTTCCCTGGGATAGGAAGGAATTTATTGAATTTAAATTCAAAGTGGACCTTCAAATCCACCACAGTTTATCTTTCCCTAAACTCATTTCTGACACTGCATCTTAGAATAAAACATACCTAGAAAGAATTTCCCACATTATCTGGAAGTATAAGATTAATTCTCTGCATGTATGCTCTTGTGTGTGGTATGTGTATGCCTGTGTGTGTGTGTGTGTGTGTGTGTGTGTGTGTGTGTGTGTACACGTGCACATGTGTGGGTCAAAGATCAATGTCTGGTATCTTCCTCTACCCCTCTCTACCCTCCTGACTTTAAGAAATACTCTCTCACTGGTCCTGGAGCTCACTGCTTCTCAACAGTAAATGCCCAGCAAGCCCTAGGGAGTCTTCTTTCTCTTTCCCTTGCACCAGGGTTATAGGCATAAGCAGTCAGCCAATCCTAGGGGGTTTTTATTTAGCATAGGTGTTTCTGATCAAGACTCAGGTCCTCAGGTTTGGGAAGCAAGCATTTTATCACCTAAACCTTCTATCCAGCCCCTCTGCTTACCTCTATATCTCCTTCTAGAATTATAAAAATAATAGAGAACACTCATTAAGTCCTAAATACAGACCACTCTTTTGTGTGATGGATTACAAATCTATAGCTTCATATGGTGCTCACAAAAGTCTTCTACTTATGTTTGTTTATGCAAAGATCAAATAATTTTTTATTATGTTCTGAGCCCTTAGAAGTAGACAAAAAGCTTTGTCCCTGTAGAGCTCACATTGTACTCAGAGTGTAGAAAAGTGAGAACAAACATTGGCTGGATGGTATAGTGGTGGTATTCTCACTTTAAGAAATTGTTTAAATAACAAAACAATTTCACAAGGAATATATTGGCCATAAACAGCACATGGGAGGATTTAAACCAGGACTTTTTACCTCCCAAGCCTGGCTTGTTTTTCTAGGAGTGACACACAATGTAACAAGCTTTCAATGGAGGAGTTAGACTAGCAGAGGTGGCTGGATGGCCACTAACTGCATTGGGACAGTGTCAGTCTCCAGTCTCTAAACTGCTGCCAGACACAGCATGGCTTCCCACTATCCCTCCTCCTGTGATCATGACCTTTGCCTGTCATCAAGACATCATGGCTGTGCTTCTTTCTACAGTTCCAGGCCATGCCAGCCTTGGAGGGTTGCAAAGTTTGAGGACTGCCAAGTTTGTCTCCCCACTTGTTATGTGAGAACATGTACTTAGTTCTGTCCAAGGTGTTATGACCACTAATGAGCATGTTCCTTGTAGAAGGACACATCTTCTCCCTCTTTTATGAAACCTGGATATGTTTGGGGGCTGTGTGCTCTTCAGTATGATGTTCTGGACAAGGAGTGGCCCTCTACTGGGCTTGACAGGCAGGAGACAGAGAAGGAGAAGCAGCCTTATTCTTTACCAGAGATGTGCAGAAAGTCTTTCCTTCAAAATTGACCTTTCGATAACCAGGCTACAATCCACAGCCCCAGAGAGGCTATGTAACAAGGAAGTCCCGAGGAGGAAGGCAGGGATTTCCCTGGGAAGGGGAAATAGAAAAGATCTCCTGGGTAAAATGGGTTGGGGATGGAGGGTTGGGGGTGATGGGAACACAAGGAATCAGGTTGGGCAGGTTGGGGACCTGATGGAGGAAAAGAGTAATGAAAAAGATCTCTTTAATGGGGGGCATGCATTTTGGGGTCAGGGAGAAACCTGGTGTCAGGAAAACTCCCAGGAATCCACAAAGATGAGCCCAGCTAAGACTTCCAGCAATAGTGAAGAGGTTGCCTGAACTGGCCATCTCCTGTAATCAGATTGGTGAATACCCTAATTGCAGTCAGAGAGCCTTCCTCCAGTAACTGATGGAAACAGACTCAGAGATCCACAGCCAAGTAGCAGTACTGGACAGAGCTCGAGCTCCAGGAATCCTGTTGAAGAGAGGGAGGAGGGATTGTACGAGCCAGGGGGATCGAGGTTATCACAAGAGAACTCACAAAAACAACTATCCTGGACTCATAGGAGCTCACAGACTCTGGACTGACAGCTGGGAACCTGCATGGGACTGACCTAGGTCTTTTACATAGGTGTGACAGTCGTGTAGCTTGCTCTGTGTGTGGAACTCAAAGCAGTGGGATCAGAGCCTGTTCCCTAAAGCTTTGGCTGGCTTTTGGGAACCTATTCCTCATACTGAGTTGCCTTGGCCAACTTTAATACAAGGGGAGGAGCTTAGTCCTACCTCAACTTCACATGCCGTGCTTTGTTGACCCCCATGGGAAGCCTGCCCCTTTCAAAAGAGTCAATGCAGGAGGGGAGTATGGGAATGAGGAGAAAAGAAGGAAGAGAAACTGAGGTCGTGATATAAAATAAATGAAAAACTTTAATTAATAAAAAGAAAAAGAAAAAACTGACCTTTCCTTTGTTGGTACTTGGAAATTTTCTATTTTTTTTTTTTTTCTAAATCCCAGTTATGGGATTGTGAAGTCAAATCAAATACAAATGTGAAAGGCGCAGTTTAGGGGGTAACAACTTCATATATTTGGTATAGAATATATTATAAAGCACAGAAAAATATGGAATTTTAAGAGGAAAAATGGGAAACATGTATTATGAAGTATTAGTCTACAAGGAAAGGCATATCAAGTGTAACCAAAAAAAAAAAAAAAATCAAGATGAGTGTTTGTGCTCAGAGCCCAGAACTGTGCAATCTAAAAACAGTACCTGGTTAAAGTGGTACGTTCTCATTGTCACAACTACACAGGACTTGGGTCAAGAGGATCATTTATACCCAGACGTTAGACAAAATAATAATAATAGCTCGTTATTCACTCTGTTAATGTGTATGTTTCTTTATAGTTTTCTTATCAGTTGAGCCCTTTCCTAATCAAAAGCTAGGCTCCAGGGAGACAAATGACTTATTTGTCATAAGCCTGAATTCCCAAATCTTTGAAAAATCCTTGAAAAGTTGACATGCAAATCTGAGAGCACTTCTTCATTATACAGAATCAGAAGGAGAAAAGGCCTCAGGGACAGGAGCGATGCCACCTGCATTTGTAACTTCCAAATGGAAAGTGAAAAAGGAACAAATGTGGTCTCATTGCTTTCCATCAAGGGAAAACTCCTTACCACAGCAATGTTCATTACACAGGTTACCAAACACAGGGTCTCTTATGAATTTCTGGAAATGACAGAAAGTATATACAAAGAAGAGAACCAAAAAGACAACCGTGGTTATGTCTTACCTTCTATGTACATTATAAACAGACTTGAGGAAGTCCAACTAAAGGGACAAAGAGAATTTGGTACCTTAATGTCCTTAGTATTTTTTCATACAATTTCTAATTCTCATTTTTAAAAGTGGCAGTGGCACCTTTGCTAAATTTTAGCTCTTGATATACAAAGTCAGTCTGGCAGGATTACATTAATAACCTATTCCATAATCCTAATTTCAAGGACTTATATGATTCCACCTAGAAAGTAAAATGGTTATATAATATTCTCTGTTCTATAAAAACCCAGAACTATACCCATAAAGTATGACTGAAAGTATCGAAGACCTCATAGGTTCTCAAGACCTATGAGGAAACTATAATATGTATCTACAAACTATAGATGTCATCCAAAATCATTAAGCTAGTAGTACCCATTGAGAATATGAAGAGATCTTTGTCCTGTCTATCATGTTAATTGAACCTTACATATTCCCTTCACTTTGCAGTTAATAACTTCTCACAATATAAACCTCATTAATTTGTGGCGAGCATTATTGTTGAAGTAATACATTTATTAGGCACTGTGCACAATTAGAAAATATTATTTGCCAATATGTTCCTCGTTGAGCTACCCATTGACATTCCAAATGATATGCAAAACCAAAAGCCACAGAGTTCCCCACACTGTGTGTTTAGGCTGAGCTTCTGGAGGCCAGTTGAAGAAAGGGAGGAGAGTTTGTTTATAGGAGTGGAGGGGGGTGGGAGGGTCGGTCACTAGATTGGTATTTAAATCCAGCACATCTTTAGGTTCAGACAGGCTGTGACAAAACACCCATAAAAACAGCTCCAAGAAGGGAGGGTTTATGTTGACTCATACTTTGAGGGTATAGACATTCCTGGCTACAGGTGCTTGAGGCAGCTGGTCACATGGCATTTGCAGCCAGGAAGCAGGGAGAAATGAATGCTGGTACCTAGCTCAATTTCTTCTTTTTATTCAGTCCAGGACTCCAGCTTACTCCATGAGGATGGGTTTTCTCATCTAGATAGTCCCTCATAACAATGCATGCTTACAATTACTGTCCCCAAAGAGTAGATATCAACAAGGAAATACAGACTGATGGTAACTTGATAGGAGAGAGAGTTAAGGTTAACTTGTAGAATTATGGAATTGTTCTAAATAACACAGATTATTTCAATGGAGTTAAAGTTTTCTGTGCAAATTTCTTAGATAAAATTCAGAAGCCCTCACAGTGGCCCACGCCTTTAATTCAAAGGCAGAAGCAGGTGGAACTCTGTGAGTTCAAGGCCAATCTGCTCTAGAAAAGCAAGTTTAATGTCAGCCAGGAATACACAGTAAGACTCTGTCAAAAAAAAAAAAAAAAAAAGAGGAGGCTTTTCACAATGCTATTACTTTTACAATTAGCCAAAAACAAAAGTTACACATCAATCAAAGAAGGATGAAAGGCTCACAGACTTTAAGTGCTCACAAAACTGGCTACTCAACTAAAAACAATCCACAACATACTTGGGATCCTAAAGTTTTACTTTCTAGATAAGGCATATAGTATTTATGCCATGCTCTGTAGATAGAACTGGCTAAACACTGTGACACTCTGCACACGATCCTTAGCTAAAATAAAGTTCAATCAAGTACTGTCTCCACAAAATAGTAGTATCACTTAGTTTAGTTCATTTGTCCAGCATATTGACTTAATGAAGGTGTGTACTCTCTAGCTATATGACCCCAATATTTACACTCATTTGAGGTGGTACAAAACACAACCCTATGTTTGGACGACTGCATTTGATCCAACATAGTTCCAGTAGACATAGTAATAAGCTCAATACATACACATGACATGGAATTTTTAGACTATTTCACATGAATTACTCGATATATACTTCATATGGGTATTTCACACATATTTCTTGAGCAAATGGGTTATGTGGTACAGAGAAGGAAATGGGAGAAAAAATGTTTACAGTTTCACTTACTGCACACCTATTATGTGGGAAGCTTTTTGAACATCTTATATTATCTCACAGGAAACAGCACTGTGGGTAGTATGTCTCTCATACAGGCAAAAACACTAAAACTCGAAGTGTCTGGTAACCTATGCTGAGTTGCCTGTCCATTGTTACATAATAGGCGATGTGTGAACTCAGGTAGATCTGACCTGAAGCTCCTCCCAATACACTGCATAGCTAAATCTCACTTATTTCTGCATCCCCAAACTTATTTTTCCTTTCAAAAACCCCTGGTTACCGTCCGGCCTACAGTGAGACTTGTTGCAGCAGTCCCGATTTACAGGATACACACTTTCACATCAGGTTTTTCCCCTTAATTGGATGTACTTCTTCCTCCCTAACTATGCAAACATTATTCTCCCTCCAAGGACCATTTTCTACATGAAGTCTCACTTCCTTCTCTCAGTGTGCATTGCACAATTTGGTTTCTGTGAGCATGTTAGGAGGGGGCTGATCTTCCCTGTGCTGTTGTATAATTAGATTTCAAGTCTGATAGCATTATAAATTCCTGTGTTTTAGCTCTTCTTGAATTCAGCAGTCCTTCCTTTGTTGTTCACAGCCTTAAGTAGCACAAATGCCTCATTGCTGCTGCAAATGTTATCATTTGACCACTTGGCAATAAATTAGGAAGCCATGTCATGTGCTAAAAATTGTGTTGAACTGGCAATCAAGAGACTTGGTTGGCATTCTATGCCATAAATTAGTTGTGCCAAGTGGGACAAGGACTATAATTAGAGTGCACCCCACCTTCTGCAGCTATGAAGGGGCAGGTTCCAGCTAGACGTTATGTAAACATAATGCTTGCCCTTATTTGCTTTAAACTGTGGTTCTGAAAAAAGAAATTACGTTCTTTAAAGCCAGGTCTACTCATATTTTTCTCCCTCTCTGGCTTCCTTTTCATTGATAAAGTCCAGCAGATTCAGTCTGAAAACTACTGACACAAGTAGAAAGCCCTTTTCAAATTAGAGCCAGTTTACCAGAGCCAAATCTGCACCCACGCCACATCTACTTAACATGTGTATTTCTGTAAATGTGATGTAGTAGCAAAAATCACAATGTTCGCTACTCAGAAACTCTGATGGCCACCTGCGCATGGTGCTCTAGTGATGGAAAATGCCCACAAGTAAAACGTGGGTGAATGTTATCCCATCTCTCCAACTACTTACCTTTCCTTACACTTTAATTTTTACTTGACTTTCATTTAAGTTGTTCACCTAAATCAGAAATGGGAGATAGGCTAAAATCTGTAAATAAAGTATAGTTTGAGATTAATACTGTGGTGTTATTATACAATCTTAATATTATTAATTAATACTATGTATGTGCTATACAATATAAGTAATATATTTTGGGTTTATTAATGTTTATGTTATCCAATATTAATATTACATAGTTTGTTATTAATCTAAGAAATGCATATATTAATGTAAAGCTACCTGTTTCAAGAGGTTCTTAAAATAGAAATAGCAAACACAAGTGTTGTAAGGAGGATGGTAAAAGTTAGATGGGATAAGTCATTCTCTACAAACTATTTTATCTTTCATATTTCTTTAATTCAAGGTTTCACTTATTCGTCCATTAATATGAATAAGAAGTTATAGAATCTACTTTGATTCAGCTTAGCTTAATGCTTAGTTTCCATTTTGTCATGAGATGATGTGCATTATTTTTTTCTAGAACATACTAAAGATTTGAAAGTAAGATACTTAAAGAAAAATTTAAATATTTAAAGAAAATGTAAATGTGGACAAAAAAGACAGGAAATCCTTATATTTAACTTTTTTTAAAGTCTGTAAAAACCAGAGGTAAAAGAAGAAAAATGATGGAAAGGGATGAAAATCTATCCAATATGTGAAAGAAAATGATGGTTGAGAAAATAGTTATGGTCATGGTTTCAGGAAAGGCTGGGAAACTATATCAATTCTACTCTTACCCTGACACATATAGCTATAATTTTTAAGTTATATATATCTAATTATTTAAACATACGGAGTAAAAATTCTAGTACATTAGAACTGTTTTCTCATATATTATTTACTTAGATCAAATACAACCATTAGGTTTTTGTTTTTCCTGTTTTCTCCTTTACTCTACCCAGCATGTACTGCAAAGGTTCTTTCCAACAAACCATTTGATTACTAAATGAATGTTCTGCTAAAACATCATTACCTTCCTTGAAAAACTCATTTATCCTGGCATTTTTGTATACAATGTTGGAGTCAAATATATTGGAAATCTTGATAGTATTGAGTCTAAGGTATCGACATCGTACAATGAAAGTTCATGTAGTGGATAAACAGGTTCTGTTTGCATTTGCTGCAGCAATTCATTTCCTCCCAGAAGCATCTCAATAACTAAGTGCCTAGAGTTGGTATGGGTACATGGAGACCCCAGACATTGAAGGAATGAGGATGTAAGAGAGAATCTGGGGTATTGTGTAAATTTATTGATTAAGTTTTCTGTTTGTATGAGGTGGAATTTTCCATTTCTTTGAACAAAGTTAATGGCAACTGGCTTGTTTGAATGACTCCTATACATCAAGTGTACTTGTCCTCTGTGGATATTATTATATCTTTTTACAAAAAAGGATAAAACTCAGGGAGGTTCAATGAGATAGTGGGTTACCAAGCTAGCATGTGAGAAAGCAGGTATGTCCTCAATGTATCCGACTTCCACAACTGTGTTAGCTGCCAATGCTCCATGGCTCTCTTTTCCCAGCCATCCACCCAGCTCACCATCCCACTTACTGTGAGCAAGCTCTAGAAGAAGCTAAGACTGTGTGTTCAGTTCCCACTAGGCCAGTTCACTTAACAGCAAAGGAGCAATTGGCTTCAGATTGTGTTGATAATGTGTTGGTTTGGTCACTCAGTGAACCAGTGTCCCCAATATAAATTTGATCCCTGAAAGCTGAATACTTCAAGGTGACTTCAGGACCACTGACCACAGAAGAGGAATATGGTTGTTGGCAGAAGGCAGTGTGCATTCCAATGAAAGTTGTTTGCTGCACATGGTGACTTTTTTATTATTTTTTTTCAAGTTTAAAGTGCTAATAATCATGTGATTGGGCCATCTCCCCAGAACTCTGCTTATATTAAGTGAAGTTCTTTTTGTGACTTCATACCAAGTAGATTTTTTTTAAGGAAGCACCATCATATCAAATTATGTAAATAATTCAAAATGTTCTCTTGTCCATCCCTCCCTGCTCTTTGTCAGTCACCCAACAATTTGCAAAAATAACCAAAGGAAGTGTTTTTGGTGGGCTTTTGAAGATATTTTTAGCTAAGCAAGTAGAGGTTTAAAGTATAAGTATGTGAGTGCCTGCCATTTAGAGAAATCACCTGCTCACAGAGTTCCGTGGAGAAGTGGAATGTTTTAATGTGTGTCATTCAGACAACATGTGGACTGCATTAAGTCAGGTTATTGCAGGGCATGCCACGTGACACAGCTGAGCCACATTTAATCATCAGCAACACAACTTGCTCAATGCAACATAAATTTAAACAGGAGTGGGATTTTTCCCCTCAAAAAGGCAACAGCTGCTGCAGATAACAAATGCCCACACTACCCCACACTGAGAGGGGTTTGTGTTTGACATGATCTGAATTATATGTAGGTAGAGGAGTACATCTATATTTAGGGGCATCTCTAAATATGAACGATAGTGCATAGAATACATTCTCTAAGTGGCACAAACCATGTGTGTGTGTGTGTGTGTGTGTGTGTGTGTGTGTGTGTGTGTGTGTGTTTTAATAGTCAGTCTTGTAATTTTTCCCTAGTAAACAAAAAGCATCTTAAAAATATATCCTAAAAAATTAGACAACACAATTTTTGGCTTAGATAAGTTGGCTTCAGAGCCAGTAAGCCAAATATTTAGAATTTCAATTTAAAGATAAAATGCCCTGCAAGCAGCACTGAAGGGCTCAGGAAAGCAAAGCAAAGCTGCGCTATGGAGAAGCAGGAAAGGGGAGAAAGTAGAGAGATGTGCTGCTGGCACCAACAACAGTTCATGTCTAAGTCAGTGCCCACGGCCGCGCAAACCAGCACTGTAGGCCTGAGAACAGCATGGGCTTTTCCGGGCTTTTCATTTGCTTAGTTTACCCTTTTCTCCTCGGAATGGGGTGCTGGTTAATGCTGGAGCTTCAGCTACCTTGATTTTGCCACCACTTTTGACCTTCAGGTTTGAGAACCTGGGAGAAGGAAGAAGAGAAATCTCTTCCACAGTTGTCCTCAGCTCTGGTCACTCTCAGAACAACACGGGGAGCCCACCCACCGAAGAGTCACCCAGGTGCTAGGGTAAAGCTCTCTGATTACAACTGTCTGCCAATGAGAGCACTGGAAGGTTTTGCCATGTCTCTTTTTAACTCATCGATAAATAGAGACCCACGGTTTTTAACACAATTTGGGACACTAGAAGCAAGTATATTATTAAAGATGCAAAAAGGTAAGCTTCAGAAACATCTCAGGGGTAAATAATAACAAAATAAAATACAGCTCAGTTCCTCGGGATATAGTCCATGAGTGTGTCTTAGAAATTTATAGAACCGTTTTGTGTGTGCTAGGAATACTGGTTGCCTGACCTAATGTAATCCATAAGAAAATTATAACAAAACAAGAGAAGCTTGTACAGGTTAAGGAATTTAGCCAACCTTGTGTATCCAGGATGTGCAAAATCTAGATCCAGAACCCAGATCTTACTGGAAAGAGCCACAGCCAACAGTCATCCTTTCAAATGGCCTCTCAAGTTCACCCACACGCCGTGTGTTTTCTGACTATGTTCTGGCTAAGCCTGCTTCCCCTGGAACTCATGTCTGCTCCTTGTAACATAGCATCTTAGTCTCATGACTACTTGTGCATCTAATGCAAAGTAGGTACATGTTTGCTCGATTCAAAGTACTCTCACACACTCCCCATCAGTTAGCCTGTCTTCCTCCTGCCACAGTTGAGGTTCCTGGGCACAAGACCAGGCTTACAACAGACCTGGGTTCCAGGAGAAACTTCGTGTCTCCTGTTTGGATAATACTAGGAAGTTTATCACTTATTCCATTTTAATTTTGCTTCCCTCCTCTGTAGCTTCAAATGAATGTTATAAAATCCATTTCATGGAAACCAAAGTGTTAAATGTTCCTCTTCCATAGAAGGAGAGAAGCTGGACTGACAGTCCCCTAAGGATCTGCTAATTCTCCTGGATGGAAACATCATTCATTCACTCACAGAGTACCTCTTTATGCAGGATATGCCAGAGGATGGTGTGCAACTGTGAGCAAAGAAACCAGATTCTGCTTATATGGTACTCAGATCCAGGGGAAGGCATCTGCAGACCTCTTATTTCAATACTTTCCCTATTGAAACATACCCACAATTTTAAGTTTTATTGGAGGAACTTTCAGAAATCAATTTAACATACATCAGATCTGTAAGGTGAATAGTGGAAAGTTCTTAAAAAGTAAAATATTGTGTATGTGAAACCAGAAGCTCAGTTTCACAGGCTTGAGAAATTACTGGCACTGAGGAGAGTGCTAGAAAATGGCAGGAACTGTCCTAAAAACATGTCAACACTTTTAGTGTGGAGGTTCTATCCAAAGTCCTACAGGTAAGAGACTGTACTCTAATCGGGATGCTACTTCAGTAAGATGAACAATATGGCCAATGTGCACAACTTGGCTTTGGACACCTCCATTTGTCAGATGAAAGCAAAGAGAATCATTTTGACACTTACATATTGATATTTGATCTCACATTAACTATTATGGAGAAATACTCTGGTTTCTCTTCAGATCGTATAATTTGCCTTTTACTATTATGGAGAATTGTGCCTCAATATTGAAGAAAATCCATCATTATTTACAGATTCATCATACTAAATATGGCATTTCTTTGGTAAATAGACCTCTTAAACCTGACATCATCTTAAAAGTGTGCTTTTATTAAAGGACATTTCCATTCTGTAGGATTGTAATTTATTTTTATATTTCACAAAGTATTATGGTATGTGTAATGTTAATAGTCTCATCCCATCCCCTCAATGTGTATTTAAGAAAAGAATTTTTTATTAAAAAAAAAAAAGGAAGGAATTATTTGCAGTTGATGTCAACCAGTTCCTGAGCTGGCTAAATACAGAGTAGGAAAACCCTTCCATGGCCCACTTTCAAGGCTCATCATTTATGGTCACACTCTTTGCCCTACTTGTCTTCTTTTTAAGTGCCAGGACTGTATGGATGAGGCACACGTTTCCTCTGCCAGTGCCTGCTCAAGCAGTTTACTAATTTGTAGCTCAGTAAACCTTTCTCTGCACTAAGCACCTTGAGGTTAGCACATCCCTAATCATTACTTGATAACAGAAATCTGCAAGCATCATAGCCCTAGTAACAAGAACCTTGTATCTTAGCAACCAGCCTTGATATTCAAACAATTTCATTAAGGCATCCACCTCTTAGCAGGTGGGTGAGTGCGGGTGTTGATAAACATTTATAACATGATCAGCCATTGTGTTTGCCAACACTATAATCAGCATGACAAATTCACGAATTTGTTTACAAGCTCCTAGATAGCCGATCTAAACAGGTAAACTACATTTCAAACAGGTTAGGGGATCCAAATATCAGATTCTTTCTTAAAACAGAGTTTTCTTAGAAACCTATCAATTTAAAAGATTGGCAGTCAGTACAAAGCCATCATTAATATTTCCGGTGTGGTTTAATCTTCAAATAGTAGAGTTGAGTTTAAATGTCTCAGAAGCAAAAATCTGACTAGAAACTATAGCAACATTGAGATTCCTGAGGACTATGCTGAAAGGGAGCTGTTTTTCATTCTCCATGTGGGGAGGAGCTAGCTAACATAGATCTGTGCTATTGATCTTTATCATTAATGATTTCAAGGAAACAAAAGTGGCAAAGCCCACCTTCTTAGAAGAAAATTTAACACCCAGCAGTTCATTACGAATTTTAGACTTCGTTATGTTTACATTCATTGAAGGTGTTACTGATCTGTCAGCTTCGTGAGCTGGTTCACCTGTGAACAAACTCTTATCAAGTTGATTCAACCCATACTGATGTTGAGTATTTGGATTTGTTTGGAATGATTTTGTAAAGAGATTTTATTCTTTTCAGTGAGCAATCAGAAATGCATACATATAGATATATGACTTTTACATCCCAACCAATCTTATGGATTTAAAGCCTTCCAATCTTTAAAATTCCAAGACAGCACAGTTCTTTCTTAAGTTATATAACACAGCTCCTAAAATGACTATAAGCCCCAAACCTGTGATTGTTCAAGTGTTTCCAGGTCTAAAGTTCACTATGGCATTCCCGGGCAAATAGGTAGAAGAAAAACAAGAGCTTCTTTACTTTCTGAAGTTTGAACCTTGAACTCGTAGCACATGCAGGGCCTCTGGGCTCCTCACCTTTGAACAAGCTATTAATCTACCTGCAATAGGTGAACTTCAGTGAAGCATTATCAAATAGGTAACAAGTTTCCTTTCAAATTAAAACCAGCCATGATGAAAAACAAGTTTGTTGACCTTGCTTGTTCACCGTGAACCATGACACGTCAGTTAATAACGGCCACCTGCACAGCTCCAGATTTCTTCAACAGCTAACATCACAAATTTAGAAACATTCAGAGACCAAAATAATAAGCCTGAAAGACCAACAGCTTCACACTCGTGTATCACTGGAGAAGGAAGATGGAAGAAAGGAGGGAGTGGGAGGGAAGGAGAGAGAGAAGAAGGGAGGCAAGTAAGGAAAAAATCCTCAGGAAGAAAAATAAACACTGAAAACTTCAGCAGCTTTAGTCATGGCATGAAACTGGGGCCAAATAAAAAGAAGCAGCAATCTTAAAAGAGTGTGTTCATGTGAATGACACCAGCAGGGTAGGAAAGAACAGAGGTGGGATGGAGAAGACAGGGAGAAGTTACTACATTTATTAAATCCACTGTCACACCATAATAGTTATTCCTGCTGATTTCCTGAAAGATTCTGCTAATAATAATTTTTTATGATTTGCCCATGTATATTTAAAAAAAATCCCAAAGAAAACAATACTTGAGTTCTTGAGGTTGAGTGGATGAGCCTGACGGCACCCAAGACAAAGATGCAGTTGGAAAGAGGGCTTGTGTAGCTGACAAGTCTTCAAAGTATTCTATGGAGACACTATTAAGTTTATTTTCCCAATCTAAGTCTTCTTGAAAAGTCATTTCTCATGAAAGCCTTAAAATGCTCTCTCAGAGAAGTTTGAGACAAGAACTAGTGTGTTCATGAATGTGTAAGTGTATAGATAAAACAAAGACAGAATATCATTAGTATGTTTTTTATTCAAATCATCGATAACTGCACCTTACTTTTAGAAGAGACCTGTAAAATTTGTTGACTTCATATTTGATGAGATATTTCTTATAAGTTGTGATCACTAACAACACTAGCCTTCTAAAACATATATAATCTAAGCTGAAATATGTATGTAATACAATTCTTGTAGAAACAAGATTTCCTTGATTTGATTTTGCCTTCTTAGCAGCAACATACGTTGTAGATTATCTTGCAGCAAAATAGGAAGAATACACCTTGTTCCACATAGCACCGGCTGGTAAAGGCTCCTCTGAGATGCCTTTCTCTGCTTGTGCTTAGCAGTTAAGGTAAGATGTATGGCCCACCTTAGAAACCCACCTCACAGAGAGGTGCCCACTAGCATCAGGCACCAGTGTAAACTTTAGGTAACCAGCAGCAGGTGGTGCATGCTCAAACAGAGGAATTCAACAAACACATGGCTAATACATTTTCAACTTGGCTATTAAAGTATTAAACCCTGGGTCCCAGAGGCCACAGGTAAGAGCAGATTTCAGTGATGACTTGTCATAGTATAAAGCAGTGCTCTGTGGTCCCTGGCAAGGAGCCACCTTCCCAGCAAGGCCCAGGGCAGCCTCTGTTAGCAAATTGTGAGGATTAGAAATTTTGCCCAGTTTCCAGTGCGTGCTTTCTGTGTGGTACTTTCCACCTGCAGGTATCAAGGGGCAGAATAAATATTAACTCCCAGATGCTGTCAGCTTTACAAACCTATGAAGAAAGGAAACTACAGTTTAGGGTTAGAATTCCTTCCTAACTCCATTTATCTCTATTTCCAAAGACAGAAATAAGATTTGTATTTCAGCAAGCTTTGAATTTCATTTAAAAAAAAAGTACTAAGTTACCTATGAAACTAAAATTTCAAAGTCCCTCTTTCTAATCATAATCTGTTCTTTGAAGATTTTTGTTTAATTTTATTGGTGTATTTTGTTCCTTTTTGTTTTGTTTGCTTATTTTGTTGCTTTCTTTATTTCTTTTTTTTTTTTTTTTGAGATATGCTCTCACTATCTACCTCTATCTACCTCTGACATGGCTAGAACTCACTATGTAGATTGTTCTAGCCATTCCTTGTTTTCAACTGAAAATTTTCAAATTAGAATTATATTCATAGCCATTCAGCAAAATTAAGGAAAAGGTATATTTAATAAACAACAACAGATCTTAAAAATAATGCCCACTTAAATATTTTTTAAACTGCATTGTAAATATCCTAGGTGATATTGCAAAGGTGAGCAAGCTGGAGGCCAGCATAATCTTCATAAGGACTCTGGAAACACGGGTGGCCATCTACCACTGAAGTGTGCTCTGATATCTTGAAGCTTTTTTTTAGGGGGGGGGGTCTCATTGTGTACCTCTAGTTGTCCTGGAACTCGCTCTGTAGATCAGGCTGGCCTCGAACTCACAGAGATCCACCTGCCTCTGCCTCCCGAGTGCTGGGATTAAGGGCGTATGCTACCACTGCAGCCGCCGCCGCCGCCGCCACCACCACCACCCGGCTCTTGAAGCTGTTTAATGCCTCCAGAGCCCACAGATTAAAACAGCATTTTTTTTCATTTATTATTTATTTATTTTTGCTCTATTTTGTTTTCATATTAAGACAGGGTCTCTCTTTAGCCCAGACTGGCCTGGTACAAGTAATCCCATGCCTCAGACTCCTACATGCTGGCATTCCAGGTGCATATTACCTCCTTTGGTTTTAAAATTACAGTTTCTTTCCTGTGTTCATGTCTGTTATTACAAAGTTTTCTATTTTAAATCTTCTCCTTTCCTATAGGAAAGAATTGCCATTATCTAAGCAATTTTTATTTGTTTCTAACTTATTGATTCTTATATAGTGTTAGTCAAGGAATCATGAGTAGGTGTTGGTTTTGTTTCGTTTTGAGAGAGGTATAGTTTGAGACAGAATCGAACAACATAGCCCAGGCTATGCTGGAACTCACTATGTAGCCCAGGTTGGACTCAACCTCACATCAATCTTCCTGCCACAGCCTCCTGAGCACTAGGCTTATAGCACTATACCATAAATAGCTGGGATCTATAGCTTTCAACAGGGACTGATGTGCAGATATTTATCACACACACACATATGCATTGCGGCTTGGCCTTATTTCAAGATAGCCTAAACATAGCTAGTATACATTCATAGTGCAAAACACAAAGAAAACAGCCCAGCCATGGAATAATATATGTAAGATGCATTTAAAATCACACTCAGGATGGACAGATGGCTCAATGGTGAAGCATGGGACTTTACCAACACAGTGTCTGAGTGAGATCCTTAGGAGCTAGCACAGAGATGTGCCATAAAGTTTCATCATTAAAAAAGACAACACTATATTGCAACCTGCCATGATTTTTAATTTGAAAAGTAAATGTTACTGCCCTAGGCAGAGTATTTCTCCCAGTCCCTGCCTTACTTTCTCTGATGCTGAGAAAATATCCTGATAAAAGCAACTTAAGGGAGAAGGGTTTTATTTTGGCTCACAGTTCAGAGTTGTGTACCTTCACAATGGAGGACATCACTATAGCACCCACAGTCAAGGAGCAGAGAGTGACAAATGTCTGTCTCCAGTTGCTTTCCCCTTTTGTATACAGTCCAGGATCTTAGCCGAGGAAATAGTTCCATTCACAATGAGGTCTTCCAATCTCAGTTAGCCTAACCAAGACAATTCTTCACAGGTGTACCCAGAGGCTAACCTAACCTGGAAAATCCTTCACAGCTGTGTCTCCCTAAGTGAAACTAGATCCTATCAACTTGACATACCAGTTCCCAATAGAAAAAAAAGAAAATTGCCTGGAAGGCCACCAATGACGGTGCTCTATTATGACCCAGATGAGATTAAAACATCGAGAACTTGATTTTAATTAAATGATCAAGTAACTCATGACTTGCTACTCACAATGGTCTGTGAATTAGCAAGAGAAACCCAGGGCCACTGTCTTATGGACATTAAAGTTATAAAACTACTAAACTAATAAAAGAAAAGAAAGAGGGGGGAGGAGAAAAGGGGGAAGAAGGGATATTCTATACTTCTTGAGGTGTTTTAAAGAGGTTATATGAAGTTTCACTCAATTTGCCCCACAGTAAGTTCACAGGGGTATGTGTAAAGACAAGCCTACATTGTCTAATACATAGGGATGCTTACAGTGATGTTTATGACTAGAAACAGCTAGCCTTTCTAACACTCCCAAGTAGACATGCAGTGATTCTTTGGAAGCCATGATGACCTTGGCCTATGGCACACTCTTTTTATAACTTTCTATTTTTGACCAAGAAGCAACTGAAGGAAAAATCAGACAAGATGTTCCTTCTGGAATGAGTGAGGGGAGCTCTTTTGTGAAATGTACCCCTCTACAGAGGCCAGACAAATTCACCACTATGTCCTCACCATGTTGTCTTACCTCAAATTTGGGGACATTACAAAGAAAAGTTAATTTGTATATGTTCTTTGCATTTCTAAAGAGGTCATAAAAAATAGACAAGAGTATTTTTTCTGTTATTCTTGGTAATGGTCTAAGATAGATTTAATGATTTCAAAATAAAATAAAAATGAATTTTGAATCTAATAAGGGGGAAAGAGCATATTTCAAATCATACCTATTTTAAAACTGAACTTCTGAAATTTTAATGGGCTGTCCCCCTTTTTTCAGGAATTTATGAAATAAACAGCCTTTGCTCATTGTGTCTGTGTTCACTTTGAGCATAGAATGTTGTATAGCCTGTGATGGGAAAGAATTCTAACTAAATCAGAAAGCTTAGTCCCTTAAACACAGAACTGTCCCAAAGTGTCTCTTATTTGACTAAGTCATTTGTTAAGTCATCTAAAATAATTATCAGAATCTATTCTTTGATGACTTAAACACTTCCTTAAAAACTACTACATAATAAGTACTAACAGAGATTACACTTCATTCATTAGAGAACAAATACTAAGAGTTTCTCCATTGTTGGAATTGATATTTATAGTTATGATAAACAGCTAAAGTTTTGTAACTATTTGCTTCTATGCTGCATTTTAAGACACCTGAGAAGATTGTTAAATGACTTCAATAAAATTACAAATGGTATACTCAATCATTTCCTTGGTTCTCTACAAAACACTGTTCAAAACTATTTGTTTGTTGTTTCCTTTTTGAGGCTGGCCTCCAACTCTCTATCTTCCTGCTTCCACCTTTGGAGTGCTCTCATTACAGATTTATATTGAATCATCTATGCCCAACTGATTTAAAAACATTGTATCTGTTCTATCAAGTAACCATGAGCTCTATGTAACTCATATATCCAGCCTTTCGTGTTTTACAGTCATCTCTAAAGTAAGAGAATATTCTTCAGGTCACAGTAACTCCTGGAGGAAGCAAAAGCTTCCTTTATGATTTCTATTCTGTTCCTACTTGAAATTTTACATAAAACTCTAAGCATCAACAATGATTACTGCTGACATCTTTGTATCAGTGAGCCTCTGAAATTTCATGCCAAGCTCTCAAAACTTCACCCAGGGTACTATCAAATTAGGCAAGCCTAGTTTTCCTGTGTTTACTATCTTGAAGCACATACTCTCAGAACTTCAAAGTGAATGGGTAGTCATATCCAGTTTTCACTATTTATCATTTTAATGGCTTTCTTTTAATCCCAATGAAATGCTCTGTCTCCTAATTTTGTGTGAGTATCCTTCACCTGAGAAAGTGGAAGAAAAATGGTAACACTGTTAAAAATTCATTTCTTACTTTTCCTGTAGTGCAGTATATCTAAAGAAGCAAAGCTTATTGAATCAAGTTCAACGAAATAATAAATTCTTCCTTTCTGAAAATGCCATGGCTTAATTTACTGGTGCACTTTAAGCTTTTGCCTTTAGCATTGGATGGGTCATTAGCCTATATGTAATCCAGCAACTCAAACTCCTTAGAGTCTAAACTCAATCAGCAAAAACCAAATCTGTAGTTTCTGAAATATGACTGGTAGGTCAAGTGTCCTCAAAAAGAGTGCCTGGGGCATCCCAGATGCAGAATAGGGCATGGCAAGGAACAAATGAGGCCAGAATTTGATGCCAGCACTCATTAAAGACTTCATTCATTCTAACTCACTAAACAACTATTCTTCAAGTGACTCAACTGTGGCTTGTTTGATGTCTGCTACCAGTAAGTCCGGCAATGAAATCAGTAGCTAGGTGCTGACTGCTTTTGTAGACATGTCAAGTTGAACATTCTAGTCATACATTTGCCCCCAAAATGCAAAGAGAGAGAGAGAGGGAGGGAGGGAGGGAGGGACGGAGTGAGAGAGAGAGAGAGAAAGAGGAGATAAGTTCAGGCTATGGAATAAACTATCAGTTGTCAGTAATTACCAACCCTACATGTGAAATGAATTCTTTCTCTGCTGGATAAAATTAATCTCCTTTCTTTGAGAGCTTCTTCTATGGCTGAAAAACAGAAATAAAAATACTACAGAAACCACATTTTTTAATGATATATCATCTGAAAGTAAAGCATTTTTTTCTCTCGTATATTTAGTGGCTGAAATAGACAACCATTTCATACCACCTGCATCTGCTTTAGTCTGTATATATCTATTCAAGTGAGACTACACATTGAAGGCAGAGGTAAAGTCTGTCTCAAGGACTGAACAGTGTCAAGCAAGTGAGGTAATAGTGTTTCTTCACCTACGTTATCAACAGTATCATAACTACCATCTCAGAATGTACCAATGTCACCATCAATTATATAATTGATATATATCACCCTAGAATGTGTCTTTGCTTTATACAATTTTAAATAATTAATGAAATACACAAGAAAAGGCAGTAGTTAAAATTCCTATTCCTATCTGACATTATGCTTGGAAAAATAGCAGTGAAACTTCCATCTCTCATGGACCCTCTAATTTAAGATTCCTCAATGTTCTACTTTAAAAAAAAAACAAAACTCACACATCATTATAGTGTCATCTTCCCAAAAGAACTTAACACTAAACCCAATAGTTGAATTGAGTCACTTTCTTTAGAAACTTAAAAGGCAGAATCTAAAAATGCTGGTTGGCCATGGTCCCTATAAGCAGATGGGGAACAGCAAGGGCCATGGCAGTAGGAACAGATACATAGAATTTAGATTCTCTAAAGACAGTGACCAAGAGGGCATGAAAAAAAAGGAGGAGAGGGCATAGCAGTGAGCCTGAGCGAGAAGTGAGTAGAACTTGAAGCCAGAGGTCAGAGGAAGCAAGAGAAGACCAGCAAAAGGAGAAGAGAAATTGGAGAGTGGGTGGGAGGAAGAACAAGTAAGAAAGAAGAGCATTAAGCTACAGCACATATGCCTAAACCCATGAAATTAACATATTGAAAATATCCAGTGCTTCCTTAAAGAGAAAACAGTGGTTGGATCAAGTTGCTGGTCCTCATAGATGAGGAAGCCAAGTGACACATTGTGGTAGGCAGCCTCTAAAAAGACTCCTGCCATACTGTCCGTGTAGAATCCACTCCCGTTCAATGTGGGCATGGGCCAGGTCTAGTGACTCATTTCTAACTGAGAAAACATGGCAAAAATTGATGGGGTGTCATTTCCAAGATTCAGTTACAAAAATGCTCTGGCGTCCATGTTGCTCACCCTTTCTTGCTCTTTCTCACTTGCTCACTCTAAGGAATGCCAGCTGCCGTACTGTGAGCTACACTATGAAAGGACCTACGTGACAAGGAACTGAGGGATCTCACTGGCCAATAGCCATGGAGGAAATGGAGCCTGACAGCCTACCAGGGAAGAACACCCAAGGAACTGAACCCTGAACTACCTTGGTAAGCAAGAAGCAAATCTTCCTTCTGCTGAGATTATAAATGAGACTGTCCTTGTGGATAACACTTTAACTGTAATTTTGTACAATCCCTAAACTAGGAGCACCCCAGCCACCTGTCTTTAGCCACATGAACTATGGCACAATAAAGATCTGTCAGTTCCAACTGCTGAATTTCAGAATAATTTCCTTACGCAACAGGGGATGAGTAATGTGTGCATTTAATATAAAAATAACTTTGAGCCAGATTAACTCCAGATTAGTGATGAATTGTTAAGGTAATCCTAACGGGATTGAATTTGAAGACCTACCATTGGGAAAGGGACCAGTGACATTTGCATTAGTAGCAGAGCTTACCTTGTATTTTGCATAGAGACCTGGGTTTGAACAACTCCATCTGAAGCAGTTTTTACATGTGGAAAATGGAGTTTATAATCTTCCTTGCTTGTCTGAACTATCCTGAGATTAGCTTTCATCATGTGGCAGAAACTTACTTTGGGTAATGTTTTTTAAAGGTTCATAATATGAATACTATTGTTACAGCAGAGTTTCATCCACTGAAAAAGTTCATTATAATTACTATGGATACAGCAGAATTTCGCCCACTGGAATTTCTCCAGGCTAGTAGCATTTTAAACATTTGCACTCCTTAAAACTACTTCTTTGTTTTTACAAGACTTTATAATATATATTGTACTTCTTAATCTCTGCCAGAGTTAATCTTTTTATGTTGTTTTTTCTAACTCTAATGCTTTCTTCTATTGATGCCCACCTCAAAACTGACTGACCATTTAGTGTATAATGAAGATATGGTCAAGTATTTCTAAGATTATCTTGTCTCTATTTTAAAGGTATATAGCTTGGCAAGCTTCCCAGAACAGAGCCTGAGATAAGAATTCTTGTTAGAATGACCCATTCAGGGAGAGTGTTCTCAAGAGAAGAGGGAGACAAGAAAGGAGAAAACTAAGCAGCAATGTGGACCCTGCAAAAGCAGACTAGAGTCCATCCTTAAGGCCTAAACCACAAAATCATTAGGTGCACTTCAAGGCAAAGTCACTGGCCTTCTGCAAACTTCTTCCCACCTATTTCCCTGTCAGGCATTGGCCTGAGGACAGACCTCCAAGGTGTCCTTCTACCATGCTCAAACCAGCCACCTGAGTTAAATCTAAGTCCCAATCGCTACAGAGAGCCTAGGCAACATCGACTAAAAGGTCTGTAATTCGTGCTGGGCTTCCCACCCGCCTCTTTGGTATATTCTAATCATTTTTGCAAATGGATCTTAAAACACTAACCAGTCTCGTACTCGATGGTTTAGACACCAGCTGAGTTCAGAGTGGTAGTGTGGACAAAGTAAACTGGCTCAGGTCAGGGTTGCAAAACTGAATTTAAATCAGGTTAAAAAGAGTGGGAACACTGGGAGAGTTGCTCCTAAAATATAATCATTAAGAAATGTATGAAACTGGTCCCGGAGCAAGGCTGAGACATAGAAGCCACCCAGAAGCCATGGTTCCTCTAATAGCCCCCAGAGAGGACAGAGAGGCGTGTCGGTGAGCAGTTTGGGAAATGGGAAGATTCTTGAGAGAAGCGAAGGCCAGGGAAGCCATATCAGTGGCAGAGAGCACGGGAGGAAGGAAGGAAGAGATACTCATCGCCTGAGAGGAACAAAGAAGACAGGAGACCATGTAAACAGTTTATGTGGGCGGGGTCCTCGATCTCCGGCCCCTGAAAAAGCCTTGCAGTTTTCCCATCCAACTTCTCTCTACCTCTCAAATCTGACTGGGCCCACTCTTTTCCTTATAAATTATTTACATTTGAAAAGCTCCATCGTGTCGCCGAGGATGGCAAAACGTCTGTTTACCCAGCGGTTCTTACTAACACTTCAGCTTTAGCTTCCTGGAAAGGAAGATTGAGGGCGAGGTGGTCTTCCTCGGAAGCGTATTTTCACTTCATTAGCCTCAGAGAAATTCTGAAGCTTCCAAACACGTGGGAAGCTTCACAGAGGCGCTTCGATGAGAATGTCAAGGCTGGGTTTGTGTATGCCGCACAGCTCGGCCTCCCTGCTCCCAGCACGGTCATGCCAAGCTCTCGTTTGTGTTTCTGACATTAATTAATTTTGGCTTTTTTAGTATATCTGGAAAAAAAAAAAAAAGACTGGAGATTCTCATGTAAAATTTTACAGTGGCAACACTTATTTGAAGCAGAATTCAGTCTCTTTCCGTCATTCTGAGGCATAAGTTACCCACTTTGTAAAAACTGTTTCACCTAGCACGTTTATGTCTGAGCAAAGTGAAATGGAAATGCAGGTTTAAGGTGATTGCCCGGCTTGCTTTCTATAACAAATATCTGTTGGTTTTTAAACGCATATTGAAACAGTATGTTAAATTCAGTTCTGACAGCATATAAAGATATGGGCTTTCCTAGACACGTAAGCTGAGTCTTTTTTTTTTTTTTTATGGGCTCATAAAGGCTAGAGTTAAGGAATAGTTAAGCAGTGGGTAATCCATAGAACAATATCTTCCATCACCCAGTGAACATAGGAGCAGCCACAATTTATTCTTCTTAGACATCTTCCCCACAGTTTTTTAAATATTCTTTGGAGGTGAAAAGTATTTAGAAAAGACCTAAATACAGTTTTTTTTGTTATTATTGAACTATCAAAGATGTACCCTCTCTGGGACTCCCTTCACTTCCTCGTCCTGGATGTGTTAACCCACTTCAGAGACCGGCGAAATGAACCCAAAATGCCAACTTACTATTTGCATTATAAATGGAGACACAAAAGGATATTTTAAAACTTTGGGTTGATCTGGCATATCAAAGATTTCTTTCTAAGCCACTTCAGTGACTGCATTGAAGTCAACTGAAAGCGGTAGCTTAAAAGTGGCTTTTTTTAAAGTCATAAGAGAAACAGCTTATTTCCATGGCAATCTCCTCCAGTTTACTCTCTGACCTCCCCCACTCCTTTCTGAGTTGCTTCTCTTTCTTACGCTCTTCTCTGTTCCTGGGAGTCAAAGGGAAGGAAATCTAGAAATGCCCACGTCAAGTGTTGACTTGGTTCTCAGTGTTACAGACTCCATTTTCTTCACCTTGCCCTATTCCTGGCCCTGCTTCCAGCAGGCAGCTGACTCACATCATTTTCATCATGCTGAGGTACTTGCCAATGCCAGCTTTGGCTCTTACCATGTGCTGTGTAATAACTTCTCCTGTTTCATGAGGAGTCCAAATGTTAGAGTGTCTACCCTGAGGTAGACATAAGAGTAAGGCTGATGATATACTTAAGCAAGAAGTTGCCCGGACTTTATAATCTTAACAGCTTTCTGACCATCCTTTCCAACTCTATAGTCTAGTTTTTACTTTGTTTTCAAAATGGAAGCCAGGGCTTTATTAAGAACCATGAGAAAACTAAAGTGAACTGTGAATGAATAGCATTTGGAAGTAATTAAATACCTACTGCCCAAGATGGAGTTTTCCGTTGTCTTCCCAGACTCAGGCTGCTGTGCTACTGGTAGTGTCTCTGAAAGAACCTAAGTTTTTGCTCTTCAGCATTATCTTGGGGAAGATAAGAACTCTTCCTGAGCTAAGAAAATGATTGAGAATTAGAAAATGCTCACAGAATGAAATCTTAGTGCAGAATAAGGAGGAAAAAAGCAACTTCGTCAAACATTAAAAAGTAAAATGCACACCGTAACTGAGTGTCTGAACAGTGATACATCACTAACATGAGCTCTGCCTATGATAAAGCATTTGTCCTTTCAGAATGTTAATGGAACTATGTCCTCTTTGGATAAGATATCCTATGTGCCTCTCACTTCACAGTGTTACTTAAACCATCTTAGTATAATAGTTAACAGAACCTATCCATAATACCGAGCACCTACAGAAGTATCACAAATTTTCATTTTCCACAATTAATCATATTACATTTTTAGGTTTTTAGGGTAAACTGATTTAGATTTGGGTTTATAAAGCTACTATCTGTTCTTGAACTGTAATCGAAATTTTTGCTTCCTATTTCAGCCTAGAATACATAGTTATCTGTTCAGTTGTTTTGGCATTGTTTTTAAACAGAGAATCCTTGTATGGAAATCAACACCTTGCTAACCATGGTACTACATATGGCTAAATCAGAGCCACAGTTGGAGCGTTGTACAGTCTGTGCATTTATGCCTTGTCCATGAGTCTGCCAACCTTTCCAAAGTGCAAGTTCATAAAAAATCTTTTCTAGGGGCTATATAAAGCCTTAAATTACACATGGTGGTGGCATCCTGGAAGAGAACTTTAGTAACAATCTAAAGCTCCCACGTATCCCTGTGCCTGGGTTAGAGACACCTCAGTATCTTTTCCTTTCTGACACCACCTCCTACCTGCTTCCTCCAGTTATGAGATTCAAGGCCATGTTATGACCTCAGATGTATTTCACTTAGACTTGTTTCCAATATCACCACCAGACTCTCTTGAAAACACTCCTCCCTTACAAGCCCCATCTGAAGTTCTCAGGGGAAAACTGCCCATTAGGGGAAAAAAAAGGAAGCAAACAGCACTCATAACAATGCAAAGCAGCCAAAGGCATTACATACCAGGAGCATACTCCAGAACGGCCCCAACTGGCCCCACAGAAACTGCCCACTCCTGTGACCACTCCCTGAGGCCACAAATTACGCTGACTGTTTCTTGCTGGTCCTTAAGAAAGAATTACTGCAAAGATTAATACAAAATACTTTACTAGCAGTATTAATATCTATCTGATTAAATTAGTAGATTTTGAAAATGAAAGAAAATAAGAAAAAGAAAGGAGTGAGACATCAAAAAGTAGATGGCAAGAAGCAAGAAATGAAGTTTCCCAGGAATTCTATCTGCATCCATGCATAGAAGAAGAAAATTCTAAATAAAAAAACTTTCAAATTTGTATTTTACATAATCTCTATACTGTGAGACTGGTGTGTTCAAAAACACTAAGCTTAGAAAATAATCAAGACATTTTTCCTTCTGAGAAAAATTATCAGATGTCATAATAGTATAGTTTAAAAAGTTTATTTGGCGTAATTTCTTGAGATCCCATATGAAGCAGAAGTCTAAATGTCACTTATGAATCCTTGTATTTCAACAGATTTGACCAGTAGATACAGAGGTATTAGAAAACATTGCTCTGTAAAACTATGCACATTAAAATGCGACAGAAAACAACAACAACAACAAAAAAGCTATGGAAGGGAACATTTGATTCGTAGACACCTGCTAAGCCCCATAAAATATAACAGACAAATCTAACTCTAGGGTAAAGATGTTATTTTTTTCATGTCTATCACTGTCTGAAATAATACTGGATTTTATTTAAACTCCACATGTTGTTGAAGCTTCCAGCAAGGACTCAGGCAATCTAGAACATTCCTTGCTCCAAGAATACCACTGTGTTCTTGCTGTCAGTATGCCTGGAAGAAACTGCGCCCTCCCCCACCTCAGGTGCAGACACCAAAATGGGCTTTCCTGTTTTTCTGCGGCATGCCTTTCTTCCCATACTAACAAGCAAAGTTGGCTGTGCTATCTGCCTGCAGAAGTTCCTTCCTGAGCACAAGTGTGTCTTATCTGTTGAGAAACTCCAACACCAGGTAGACAGTTGTTTATGTCAGAGAAATAGCTCACACAGATAACTGTTGGAAGAACCTTGACAAGAGCGAATTCTCTGTGCCACTGTCCAATATTGCTACTGTAAGATGGCTTTTTGTCTGTGCAAACCACTATGCATGTCCATGATGGATATTTCTACAGGCAATCTCATCACAAGTCTGTGTTTTTAAACTCTCCAATTATCACCCCCCTACTTAACCCCTATGTGACTCACCTCTGCTCAGTTCCCACAATGTAGTCAAGAGAAATAAAAAAATAAAAACCAACAACCTCCTCCCTTTTCACACAAAGGCCATCTAAGAACGGAACAGTACATATGTACCCAGACCCTTAGCTTGGCTTCCCTCCCACAACTAGCCAGGCCTGCCTGACAGCTTGCTGCTGACCCACCCCAGCTGGCTTGCTGCACCAGGCTACTTGATCGCTGCTCTGCTCCTACTTCTAGAAAGGATCACACAGACTTACTTAGGTATTGTCCCTTTCAAATCACTGGCCACGTCCAGGTTACTAAATGCTGTGTCCAAATTTAAATTTACAAATGACTGGGTATGATTTCAATCACCCATTTATTGTCTCCTAATCAGTAAGTATGTTCCAGATGCTACGCTGAGGTTCCAAAGATGAATAAGAGTCCTTAACAAAGTAGTAATAAGAATTCAGTGATGGGAGCCTTATGAGACAGTACAGTCAACCCCGTTAAAGTAAGTTGTACAGAGAGTTATGGGGAGCATAGCTGAAGCCCTAATTTCCATGGGACAGTTTGGGTAAAGGCTGAGAAAGACGCTCTAGAACCATGACTCCTGGCATGGTATAAAATAAGTGGGAATGAGCAGAGAATGGGCAGGAATGACTGTCTAGAGACTGAGCAGAAGCACAGCCGTGGGACCCTATATGGTGTACAGCAGACAAAGCCAGGCTCCAGGGATGGTGTTAGGACCAAGGGGACAGATATTTTTAGCTCCATGTGTATTGTAAGGGCTTTTAGTCACTATCAGCTTCCTTTTCTGAGGAGAGGACAGTCCTAACTTCAGGATTCCCGAGGACTCTCAGATCCCTCCAGTGGGTAGCCTTCCTCTTCTTGAGACTCTGTACTCCCAAAGCCCAATCCCTGGCTTCAGGTAGTCCCCTCACCCCACTGCCACGTTCCCAGGATCCTTTGCACCCATTTTTATCATTCTTGATGGTTTACTTGTTTCCCCTGCAACACACTGTGACTGGAGACTTCCTCTTCTACCTTACAAAATGTTCTAGACCTCTGTGGATGCTGTTAATTTAGCCTCATCACGAACAGAAGCAGAAAACTACATTTTAATGATTGTTTTTCAGAAAATACTTTCAAAATAGAAGCATCAGCAAAATAACTAATATACAGGAGACACGTGCTGAGCTTTGGTAACTTTCTGCGTCCGTGTGTCCTCTCAGACTGTACAAAGCCGAGATAACTAGAGAGCCAGATGTCTACAAAGAACCCAGTGTTCTAGGACTATCATCTCATTGAATCCCCAGGTGATACCATAGCCTCAGTGGCATGGAATCTGTTTTACAGATAAGGAAACTGAACTGTGTAGCTTCATCTGATCTAGTCAGAAAGTGTCAGAATGCATCCCTGCAGAAGAGATTCCCCAAGAACCAAAAGTGGCAGGGACTTAGCCCTGGGACAGACAGAAGACGTGCATTTTGTAATAGAGCAGACTCGAGACTCAAACTCATTTGGGCTGGAATGTTCGCATCTCATCTATTTCTTTTATTATTGAAAACAGATTTTTTTTTTTCTTCATACAATATATTCTGATTACAGCTTCCCCTCCCACCTGGGTCCACACCGGTTCTGTCTCTCATTAGAAAGTGAACAAGCATCTAAGGAATAATAATAAAATAAAATAAGATTTTAGAAAAAAATCAGAATAGGACAAAACAGACAAGAACCCCCCCCCAAAAAAAAACCTCCAAGAAATGAATATAAAGCAGAAACACACACACATCAGTACACACAAGAATCCCATAAAAACATAAAACCAGAAGCCATAATATATACACAAAGGACCTTTAAGGTAAAAACCAAACAAACAAAAATCTCTGACTTAATGCTATGAGGAAAAGAACGTCCAAGGATGTCGCTGAGTTTGTTTTGTGTTGGCCTTTTCTGAGTAAGCAATAAGTAAACCCAGGGTTGCGAAGCTGGGCAGGAGCCCTGCTCCTAAGAGCAGTGTCTCTCTGAGACTCCCTTGGAAAGAACCGATTTCCTTTGCAAGTGGCGTCTGTTGGAGACAGCTTCTAGGTTAGGGGTGGGACTTGCTCCTACTTCTCCTTTCAGCTCAAGGACTCCATCTGGTAGAGACCCATGGCAGGCCACCACCGTCTCCGTAAGTTCATCCACAGTCCACCTATGCCTCAACGCAGGAGTCCAGAATGGCATCATTTTCAAATGTACACACAATTTTCATTAGTTTCCTTTGATAAATATTAGAACGTAGGCTGCAAGCTAGTAAACAAATGGTTAAATCCAGTATTTCTCTGGAGTTTCTTATACAAATAGTAATGAACATGAATTCCCTCCGGGTAATCAAACAGTAGAAGTTTCTCATAATAGAAATATTTCAGCTAGTAGGTTAAAAAGGGATTATATTAATAGAATTAATATATTACAAACTCTAATGAATTAAGGGACCTGGACAATGATTAAAAACAGCTACTAATATCACAAAAGGAGACAATTGGGCATTGTTTGCCTCCTGGTAGAAACACATTTTGCATTCATAAAGCATAAAAAAATATTTATTGTTATATATAATCATCACTACACATCACATAGAACTCTTTTAACCTGAATCAAACCATGCCTTTAGGTATCAATTTATGGGAAATGGAAGCAACTAAGGGACATATTGAAAGACAGGACAGAAATTTAATCCTTAAAATCAGAAATTTCACACATAAACACACCACACACACACACACACACACACACACACACACACACACGACCCATTCACCAAATAGCTGTTAAGGAAAGAAATATAGAAGGAAACTCATAGATTGAAAGAAACTTAAGAGACACAGTCACCAAGTCATCTGTGGGCCTTATTAAGCTCGAGATTGAAACACATTATTTAAGATATGCGGGTTAAGTCAAGAAAGCTAAGCCTTGGCCTTGTGCTGAGCAGCATGAAGGGGTTTTGTGAACTTTCGGGTCTGTTACTATTTCACTTGTCCTTTAGAGATGCACTTGGAAGTGTTCACAGAAAGACAGACTTGGGTATGGTTACTTACCCTCCACAGGAATCATGCTCAGACCAGACTGAATGGAAGGATAAGGCAGAAGTTGCCCAGGAATTCATAGTTCCCTTTTGATCATGAGACCTTAGAGATTCATTATATACTTCACTATGGTTTGTGTATTTTGGAAGCATATATAAGTTTCGATAATAAACTTAATATGATCTATTATGAATGAAATTGTAAGTCTTTAAAGTCACCAATCCCTCTCTAACTCCTCCTTTGAAGACTCTTGGCCATTTGATGAGTGAAGCATTCTCTCTCGAACCCCCAATAGGAAAACAACCATCCAAGGTTGTCTTCTATCAGGAAAATATGATAACTTGAGCAGAGCAAGCCTTGCTTGCTTTATGTATCAAACACAATATAGCTGGGCTAATTCTAAAATAAGCTAACAGAAGACGTATTTTCCAACTCTGACTTTCAGCAACCTAAAAAGTGCACACCCTTCAAAACAGTTTAGATTACACCCTGTCACACCCCTTCCTCATTTTTCAACTTCACTTTTTACCGTCCTGCGTTTTGACATCGTGGACATTTACAGTGATGAGCAAGGACCCTGTTTCTGCTTCGCAACCCTGGGTTTACTTATTGTTTACTCAGAAAAGCCAAGCCCATGGCATGCAAACTGGAGTAAAGCTCTAGAGATGATTGGGTTCAGGCCCCTCGTTTCTCAGGTAGGTTAAGCTCCCAAAGGTGAGGGGAAGTGATAGACCTGGGTCCCTTAAGATTACAACCCAACTTTCCTTTCCCTCTCCAGGAACAAAAGAACCCTCAGAACTATGATTTTATCATTTGTTCTCTTCAGTGTATCCTCAACATGTACGTTCCTAAGCAATACAGTCTGTTCCTGATGTCTATCTCCTCTGGCCCTGGCTAACAGGACAGCATCCATAATGAACAGCAACTGGCCCTGGCAGGAGCAGAGCTCAGAGGCTTGAAAAGTCTTGGGAGAGGACAGGAGTGGATGGCTCTGTGTACAAAGAAGGAAGGGCCATGTTCCCATGATTTCTCCTCTCTAGAGAATGACAGGTGTGTTTTCTCTCTACAAGTGTTTGACACTTCTTTTCATTTGGCCCCTCTTTTACATCCTGCCTAGTTCTCTAGATATTACGATTGATTTTGAAAAGTCTTGTCTCGAAAAAAAATCATTAGCAAACATTGTAAGCACTCTTTTCCTCCTACTTGACGCTAAATAGATAGAAAAATTAATGGAATTATCCTTCTTACTTACTGCTCTTGCTGCCACCATTCTTAAGCTGGAGCACTTGACTAAGAGACCATTGAAGATCGTGTTTAAACTTCTGGGTTAACTTCCCATAAATGCATTAAAAATGCTCCCATCTCATTCTATAAGTGTTATAGCTTTCCAAGAAGTAATGAGTCCAAGAATAATAAGTGAGTTGCCCACAGTCTTGAAGTTGGTAAAGGCATTATTGAGAGCTAGGCTGGGGCCTAGCTAAGCCCCAAACCCACCCCTTCCCTGCAGGACAGGAGAAAGGAAAGGACCATCCGGTGTCCGTCATAACCCAGAAGTTGTAGCAGTCTTCCCAGGAAGAGAGAAGCTGAGGATTAGGGACATCTGCTCTTTAATATTCCTTCATGATCTCCCAGTGACAAGGCCAAATGCCATTCTGTGCTTTTGAGAGTGGGAGCAGCAAGGAAGAAGATCCACAGCAGGACCCTGGTCCCAGGTGTGTGCAGACAGTTCACGGCTGTGCTACAGAGTCTGAATGAGTCTCACAGAGTGACAGTGAGGCTCCCACACAAACTGTGTCCTCAGACCTCACCTTCAGCCTCCGCCACAGGTTTATTCACACTTGATTCTAGCTTGGCACCCAAATACCCCCAAATCATTCATGAGCCAGAGTTCATTCCTCCAGCACTCAGACTTGCACCCCAGATGACTGGCTATGATTTTCTTAATTGAACCGAAGAAAGAAGCATGAACATTAACAGGCCACACTCTCAGACCTATGTAGTAAAGGATATAAATTAGGACCAAAGAAGTGAAGACAGACACATTCCAAGGAAGGCCTAGAGAGATGGCTCAGTGGTTAAGAGCATTGACTGTTCTTTCAAAGGACCGGGGTTCAATTCCCAGCATCCATATGGCAGCTCACAATTGCCTGAAACTCCAGTTTCAGGGGATCTGATACCTTCACACAGACATACATACAGGTAAAAACCCCAATGTACACTAAATAAATAAAGCTTTTTTAAAAAATAAATCTTGAAAAGAAAGAAAGAAAAGAAACATTCCAAGGTTGGCAGCCCCAGAGGAGGTCAAAGGTTCCAGAGGCAGACTGCTGAGTTTGAAGGCCAGCTCTGTTCCTTAGCAAATGGTGATCGGCCGGTGATGCCGATCTTAGGTTCCTCATCATAAACAGCTTACCGTAGCTAAGACAGCAGTAAGTAAAATGTGTCCACAAGTCAACCCAACTTTGATTTTGCCTTCAGAATAACCTTGGGTAAAATAATCTCCACCTATGAGGTTTCTTCCTCCGTCCACTGCAACAGTGTATCGGAACTGCATTAGGATAGCTCAGTTCGCCATAGACTTGCTCTGTGTTTGGTGCCTAGAGAGAAACCAAAATAGGTTGGAAACTAGTACCCAGTACCAAGCACAGTGGAACGTTGTCAGAGTTTATAGTCCCCAATGAGAGACCTTTCCATGCAATCCTATCTTAGAATTATGTCTAGGTATTTTTCTACAACATTTGAGTCCGTGAGTTTATTTATCTTCTCTGTAAAGTTCAAAATCTAATTTCTAACACAGGTTACTTACGGTAATAAACTCTGCAAGCTCTAAAATGACAGGTTGAAAGATACAATTTTTTAGAGTTATGAATTAATAGCTATATATGTCAAATACTTTGAAAGTGCCAACTTTTTCATATTTATAGATATATTACTGAAATGATAAAAAATGAACTAAGGAAAGAGGAAAGAATGGGGAACCACATATAATGAATCAAGCATACTTAACAAGACATGTACAGACACTTTGGTGAGCATCTCTTTTATTGCATTACATTAATCAAATACTACTAAAGACATCCATCTGAACAAAGTGGCACAATGATATTCTATAAAAAACACTCTCTTGGAAAGAGTCCGCCCTGACAGCTATATCAACGATATTGTCTTAAGTGATTGCCAGACTTACACTTCTGAGAAATTAAGACAATTTATGTATGTCCTCCAGCTCTGCTCTCCTTCCACCCTAGCCCTACCAAGCTAGCCTTCGACAAAAATAATAATTTAATTGGAGAAAATGCACAAACTCTTACAAGGACTCATAAACCTGGATATCAATGATTTTTTTTTAAGTGTGACATAATTTCAGTTACTTTCTGTAAATTCTAATAGAACATTCTGGTTACTTACCAGGTCAACCTGACCCCACCAGGGCTTTATCTTATCATCATACAGACCTGGTTGCTATTCACTGCCCCATGGCACTGCCAGATGAGCTGTGTAGGCACCGCGGCCCTTACACGGTTGTTTTTTGTTGTTCTTGCTGTGTTTTGTTTTGTTTTGTTGAGACAGGGTTTCAGTGTAGCCCTGACATTTACCCTGTAGACCAGGCTGGCCTCAAACTCAGAGCAGCCTGCCTCTGCCGCCTGAGTGCTGGGATTAAAGGACACCACACTTAGTTGCAACTTTACCTTTATATAGGTCCAGTTTTCTCAGGCTGACAATAAAGTTCTAAAACTAAAGTTATTTGCTTGCTCTGAAGGAAAAAAAATCGACTAATGCATAATAGATAATTTTGTGGTTGGTGTAATATACTTAGAAATTTGCTTTCCAAGATTGCAGTACATGCATGGGGGTTGGGGGGAATGAAATTGTTAACACAATGATTTTTAGGATTGCTGAGGCCCGTCCGGAATCTGTTCCTCTCTCAGTGGCTCATGCTTTTCTGCAGTCCATGACACGTTGAGAACTACCTCTGCCTGTTGCCGTCACTTGCCTGCAAACTGATGCACTCTATGTAAGTATGACTAATCGCTCCTAATCTTCATTGCACAACAATTTCTTGTTTTTGTATAGAAGAAAAATAACCTGGCTTACGGGAAATCGCTTTCATAATTTGTTCAAGGCTAAGCCATAAAAGACAGCAAATTCTACCCCCAGGTTTTACATGAAAAATCTAGATTTACATTTTATTTTGTTTCGAGACAGGGTTTCTCTGTGTAGTTTTGTGCCTTTCCTGGAACTCACTTGGTAGCCCAGGCTGGCCTCCAACTCACAGAGATCCGCCTGGCTCTGCCTCCCGAGTGCTGGGATTAAAGGCGTGCGCCACCGCCACTCAGCTAGATTTAGATGTACATTTTTATGATTGACTTTTGAGCCTATTTTAGAAAAAACAAACCTCATCAATTAATTGTGCTAGTATGCTAGATGTCAAAACGTGAACGTATTTGATGACGTTCTGAATAAAAATGAAAAGACAGCTTTCCATTTCTCTTTAAACATTCGGAAAGACATCAAAGGGCTTAAACTCATGTCAATAGTCAACAGAAAATGTGTCTGGATGTCAATTCCAGTAAGTAAAATGTGCTTTTCGGTGTCATATGAACGTTAGAAGATTTGGCAAAGGGACTCAGGATCCTGCTCTAGCGGAAGGAAGGAACACCATTAGATGAAGTGTCTCCGTGGCAGTACTAGACAGCTCCTAGCCGGGCCTCCTGGGAGCCTGGGCGTTGCTGGCCTGAGGTAGCACATTTGCTTCACAATGTCTTTTCCATAGCCCAGGCTTAGAGACTGAAGAGAAGGGCCTTTGGAAGAACCCCTCCATGCTGCCCTAATGAAATCCTCAGCAGTTAGAGAAAACTCATAACCAAGCAGACCTGACTAGGGGAAAGTCCCTGCACTGGGACATAATAGCAATGAGAAACTTCTTAAAAAACAAGCAACATTTATTTTACATGCAAGTCTTCTTCTGTTTTCCCCTTTAATATTCTACTGGGACTCAAAAAAAATAAATAAATAAAAATAAAGGTCACAGAAGAGAGGGGGAAAAAAATCTAATTGGAAACAGAATATGATCTATTTATTAGCTTGTACACTGCAGTCAGGCCGCTGGTTTGTTTCACTCACACAAAGTGTTAACTTTCTGAACTTTTTTCCAGGATATAAGTGTATTTATATAAAATTCCAGATTCTGTGATTCCTATTAAAAGTGCTGACAATCTAGCCACTCTGTATCTATATATGGCAACTGTCTGGAGAAGAGTACATGTGTCCCTCAGAGGCCATGTATTGTCCAGCTTGCCTTTACACCCTGTGCTACCCTAAAGTATTCAACTATGTTTCAAACTTGACTTATAAATACATGTGTTGTGTGTATGTGGGTGTGTGTGGGTGTGTGCTGTGTGTGTGCACGCACATGTGGCTTAAGATAGTTACAAGATTCTTAGACAACTGGTCCAGCCTCTATTTTGTGCAAGGTTCTTGCCCAATTTTTCTTGCTTCAACATCAACAGCTCTCCATGAAGTTGGGAAGAACTCATAAAAGAAAAAGAAGTAGGTCATAACAGGGAAGTGAAATCTGGCTTTGAGTGATTCATGGTTCTTTTCAAACGAGCTGAACTGCCATACTCTCTCAATCCCAATTTTTTAGCATACAGGCTAAATCTGAGAAGATTGGTTTGCTTCCAAAACAGCTTAGAATTTCTCACCAGGCACCATCTCTCCCAGTCGGAGCAGCGGGCAGGTAAAGGAACCTGCCAATTCTCTGTGCCTCTTTGGAGCCACTCAAAGAGAACCTGGGGGTAAAATAAGAAACAAATAGAGAGATGGTCTATGCAGAAAGAGACCCCTGGATCGTGCCCCCCCACCCCGTCTTCTGTTTGCATCCCTACAGCCCCCTATGACTTTCCTCTCATCCCAGTTTTGAAAGAGAGCAAACACTCAGAAACAATTGGCAGGTGATTTCCAGTCATTACCTGCCCGCCATGCTAATTACAAGCCATTACCTGCCAACAGCATGCAGTTTTGTACAGTTTGTGAGGCATGGGGAGGGTGTACTTAACTGGAAAGATCATTTTTCTCAGACTAAAGAATGCCAGCATTTGGCAGCTCTGTGCGAACCAGTATGATGTAACATGTAGAGGGCACACTCTCTGTTAAGACTCATCCTTGAAGATTTACATATATGCATCTTGCATGGAAATGGCTAAAGGGAAATCTGTGGTTTTTCTATCATTCATTACCATGTGCCCCACATTTTGTATTATTTAATGGAGGAGAGCAAGCACGAATCACATTTTTTCAGTTATTCCTGCAGAATATGTACTAAACACAGAACATACACAGCATCATAGTTTCAAAAGTACATTCTACAATAAGCATGGTTTGGATTGCTATATTCTTTTAAAGTTTATATGATACTATAATCTTAATTTCCGCACGCAGAGTGGGTATTGCTAATACATGTAAATTATGCACGTCTCTGTCACACAGACGTCTATCAAAATTGTCATTTGTGCTCCATGTTATATATAAACTGTGACTCAATGGTTAATTAAAATTTTAATGCTTTCTAGTTACTTTTAAAGTTACTAAGAGCCTAGTTCGCTGCTTTCACTTTTAAGTTTAATTTTGTTGTATTGTTACTCAATCTCACCACCACCACCACCCCCAACACACAAACATTCAATTTAACATCATGTAATTGACTGAGCTACATTCCCCTTGTTTTACAGGCAAGGAATAAAAATCATAACAGGTATGATATGCATTAAATTTTGCCTGAACTTTGAGGATAATTCACAGGATTTTTCCAAAACGACACTTCCTTTTTGTTCAGCAGCTTGAACATAAAGACAAGACACTCTTTTGCCTGCAATGCAGCAATTATACCAAGTTATGCTTTGACACTGTTGCCACAGGCAAGTGGCCAAGGAGCATCCGCAGTCAAAATATCTAAGCGACTTAACAAGCTCCCTTTACTCTCCGAAGAGCAGCAGAAGAGAGGGAAGCCAACCCTTGAGAAATGTTAAAGCAAAGGAGACAAAAGACTGTTGTAGTTTGTTAATGAAAATGGTGTCGGTGTCTTGGGCTGATCAAGGTGTGGAATCTGGGGCCTGACAGACGTTCAGACCTGTATTTGACACAAAGCCTTTCTCCAGTTTAGGCCTGCTTGATGATACCAGCTAATGAATGACTCATCTGCGAGCCCTTGCCTTGGAACTCCACCTTGCTTTATGGCTTGGTCACACCAGGTCAGCCTCCCAGTCACCTCTCCCACCACTCTAGAGACTAAATGTAACGCCTCTTGTTTCCACCCCATTTTTTAAAATACCACCACAGTTACCTCACAAAAGGCATCGAAACTAATTAAGTATACTCCAAAAACACTATTACAAATCATTTGCTTCAGCCAGAGATATCAGATTTAATTAGGTGATCAGTGTTGATGGGGTACAAAAACAAAAGCCATTGCTCCTTCAAAAGGTTCAGGTCCCATAAAGTCCCAGTCTTCCCACTATGACACAAATAATAATTGGGCATTTCTAGGGAAAAAAGAAAAGATAAGAAAGACAGGCATGAAAAGAGTTTCTGTGTTAGAGTCAACCCTTCCAGCTCTGGTTCATTTTTCGTTTGCCAGGTGAATGAAAAACAAAACCTACAGCATACACAAAGAAATAGCTATTGCCCATTGAAATCACCGGCACAGACTATACCTGGCCTTATGAGCATGGTTTTTTGCAGGTGATTAATCAAAATCTGTTTACCAGTCATCTTCAATAATTATCAACAAACTTGATTAGCATCACAATGAAAATCTTCTGTTTCTCCAGTATGCATCAGCTAATAGATTCTCGTTAGCACACAAATCAAACAGTTCAAGTTAAAATTTAGCTCCATGGAAGTCTTACTCACAAGGAAAATATTTTTTAAAAGCTGTTAATTCTCCACAGCCCCACACCCAGCACTTCACTGTGGTCTGCAATCAGCCTTGCTCTCTGATCACTCATTGAAGGTGACTTTTCATAGAGTGAGTGACAATAGATGATATAGAATGGGGAAATTATTTTTACAAACCCTTTCCATAAAGAGGTTGTCAATCCCAGATAGATATGTTAAACATAGAAGTCAGTGGTGTTCTTAAAGAAAGATGATTTATTTTAAATATATATGTATGTATATATATATATATGTATGTATATGTGATAAGAAATTGAAAACAGTGCCATTCTCTTATTTTCATACCATTGATTCATGAGGTCAGGCTTTTGGCAGCAAAATCTTATCATCTTAACTCCTATATTGTGTTTACATAAACATTTAAATTCACGGATTATTACAGTAAACAAGTACCTATTATTTGATACACATTACACAGTGAACTTTTCTTATACAGCCTGGTATTATAGCATGAAACAGCTCAGGATAATGGCTCTTTATATGCTATTGTTAAGCAATTTTCCTGGAACTTTTATCCAACAAATGCACATAATTTTACATGAGAAATTGCCTTAAAGCAAGTCTGAAACAGGCGTACAAGTTACCAAAAAGGCCAATGTAGTATTTTCTGAGTTTAAGTACACCTCAAAATTCCTTTCTCTAGCTCGTAAAAATGTTGAAAGGAAAATTATTTTCAATGCTGGCATTTAAATGGTATCATTCCGTGTGGAAAGAGTTACTGAGACATTTGTTAGAAGTCAACAAAAATAATTTGGACATATTTTGAACTTATTTTATCTGACTCCTCGACATTTAATTTGGTGTGAAAACCAGCCACGGTAGGAAACAGATGTTAAGGGGCCAAGTATACAACAGAGGTCAAAACAAGCATAAAACACGGCTTCCATTTCTAAGAGGAAAAGCCCAGGATTCCTCCAGCAACAGGTTCCATGGTAAAGCCGCTTTTTTATTGTTCTGTTCGTGATATCTGTAGACTACACAATGCAATACTGTCTGCCATGGAGCAATACCTCTCAGCACGAGTAATTTAAGACTTTCTTCTCTGTAATACACTGAACCATCATAACCTGTCTCTTCCCATTTAGTTTAACCTACAACCACCACATACTGATTTGGCTGTGTGTGGCTTTTTCTATTGCCATTTATTACTCTGCTCGACTCCTGAAATTCTGTTTGCAATTTAAGGCCACAAATTAGAAGCGTAAGTCATCTGTTTCCTATAATCCCCCTGTCAGGACTCGAATCGCATTTGGAGCTCAGCACTGAGCCTGGGCCTGGGCCCACGCAGGCGTTCTGATTGGCTGGCCTCTCTAAAAGCAGCAGAATAAATAAAATGCCCCGGAAAAATAGAGCTTAAAAAAAAAGATGAAAGGAAAGAAACTGTGTTTCAAACAATTTCTTCTCCCTTTCATAATTATTAAATCAATTGTTAAAATAGTCAGTTTTTTTTTCTTCTCAGTAATCAGCCGAGCTGAATATACCTTCTTTAAGGACAAAACAGTGAGTGTCTGCGATGCCATGGGAGAGCAGAGCTGGACTCCTCACAGGGCTCCGTGTCCTCTCTGCATGGGGAATGGCTCTAAATCCTGCCATGTTTCCTACAAAACACACTTCGCTGTGTTGCATGTGCACTAATTAGGTGGGTACCCTTAAATAGTGTTATGGATCTTTTGCTAAGCTAAAAATCTATGAAATCCTAATCTACTCGTTGAAACAAACTTTCCCCTTTAATATGTTTTGGCAAGATCCAGTCAGTACCCTGCATTTATTAGAAAGATTTTTAAAAGTTAAGAATCAATGTACCTTTTTTAAATTATTCTTTTAATAATATAAGAATTTCCAAATTTGGGGAATATGACCTTTTGTTTGTTTGTTTGTTTTCTGGTTTCCTTGGCTATCTTAATGGGCCTCCTTGTAGTGCTGTTGAGTATTTGGAGTCTTATGGCATTTCATATTTTTAAATATTTTGCAAGATACAAAGTATAGATTGAAGGAAATGGAGAGTAGCCACATCCAAAAACATACCCCATGTTAAGTGTTACTCTGAACTGTCATCGGACTGGCACAAAATCATTATTTAGTTGCAATAAAATCCAGCAGACTAACTCATATTAGTAAATATACTTATGTTAGCTACACCTGAGCCAAAATGTTGGGAAAAAAAGAAGATCACCATTTACCAAATTTGTGTTTCAAAAGCACAGCTTACGTATCAAAAGAACATAAAGTTCAATGGGGAAAATTATATGTACATTACAAGCTAAATTTTAGCCAAAACTAAAAATAGATACAATAATAATAATAATTTTAGAGAAAAAGCATTTTTAAGAACAACAAAAGAATCTAATATTAAAACATTCTAGAGGTAGGTAATAATTTGCAATACCACTTCTGGAAATGTTTTACACTTCTGTAATTTAAATTCCTTTTCTATTTTTTACATCAGTTTTTGCAGCCTGTGAGTCCACAGTTTGGCCCCCTGATCTCTTGTAATTTTAAAAGAAACAAAGGAGGAAAACTCGCCAAGATGTTAAGGTTTCAAAGACAGACAGACAGACAGACACACACACACACACACACACACACACACACACACACACACAGCTACTGCACGTGCACACTCGAGCGCTCTCATTATTTTTTTCAATTTCTTTCAACTATACTTTCTGTGTTACAGATTTATTTAATAAACAAATGCATCTTCTGGGCCCATAATACACAAATGCATGCAACTGTTAATTCATTTACAGAATGTGCCATGATGGCCCCTGAGCAAAAGAGCAATCTTGTTATAATGAATGTGTACTATTCTTAATAAACACACTGTAGCAACGACCTGCCGTGCACACAAAAGCACACCCAAACCATTTGGTTTGTTCCCAAAGCTCGGACACCAGCACCACTATTAAATAGCTGTGCACTGGGAGAGCAATCCAGTATTGGCATGCAAATGAGCACCCGAAGAGGCCAGATGCTGTTCTTTAGAAAGGAAGAGTGTTTTTGCTCAAATTTGGGGGTGGGGGGAACCTGTGAATGCTACAAGCACCGGGCAGTCTTACAAGTGTGAGCCCTCTTATTTCTGTCGAGAAAGATGAGCCTAGACTGGGTGAACACTTCATGCAAACATGTGAGCATTGAAATGCCCCATTTTCCATGGCCCAGTGGACTGCTTACCATGGTTTTGCTTTTGTTTAATTTCTTATGGGTTTTCTTCTTGTTCAACATTTTTAGTCAGCAAAGATAGCTCTTACTTTGAAAACCTGAGAGATTTTAATCTCTGCTTTTTAAATGGAAGCTATCATTGTTCTTAGAAAGTGTCTTTCAAGTACATCATTGAATCATAGGAAAAGAATGTGGATTTCTTTTTTCCAAAAAAGCTCCTGGCACATGATTCCCATTTGTTTGGAAACGTCCCTAAGTTCCATGATTTGTGATGGGTATGAGACCCACCAGAGCCGCCTGGATGAAGTAGGAAGGACTCAGGTTTTGTGACAATTTTAGTAGCCAGTGCCCTTACTAAATTCAGAACACAATTTTTCTTCTTGACTCATTTTTCAATCTCGTCTTCTCTAGGTTCAGGGAGTCCTTGGTTTATTCAACTTCTTCAAGATGGTTGAGGAAGATAAGGCTTCGTATCAAGGATATGTCTTCTAAGAAACAGACTAATGAAAAGCAAGCAAGAGTAACTACATAGGGTAGAATTCACGCATAGATATAATAAGAGTTCTATAACACAAATACTTAAGTGTCCCAGCTGGATCAGGAACAGAAAGGGAGAACAAGGAATAACAGACCATGATAAATGAAGACCACATGAGAACAGGAATAGGCAGAGTGCTAGAGAGGTCCCCAGAAATCCACAATGATACATCCTCTGTAGACTGCTGGCAGTGGTCGAGGGAAAGCCTGATCTGACCTAGTCTGGTGATCAGATGGCCAAACACCCTAATGGTCGTGCTGGAACTCTCATCCAATAACTGATGGAAGTGGATGCAGAGATCCTCAGCCAGGCCCCAGGTGGAACTCCAGGTGTCCAACTGTCGAGAAGGAGGAGTGGCTGCAAGAGCGTGAATTGTTGAATCCAAGATTGCAAAAAGCACAGGGACAAATAGTCAATCGAATGGAAGCACATGAATTATGAACCAAAGGCTGTGGAGCCCCCAGCTGGTTCAGGCCCTCTGGATAAGTGAGACAATTGAATAGCTTGATCTGTTTGGGAGGTGCCCAGGCTTTGGGACTGGGACCTGTCCTTGGTGCATGAGCTGGCTGTTTGGAACCTTGGGCTTACACAGGGACACATGCTCAGCCTAGGAGGGGACGGGGCCTGCCTGTACTGAATCCACCAGATTTAAATGAGTCCCCAGGGGTGTCTTGGTCCTGGAGGACATGGGAATGGAGGGGAGGGGTAGGGGGGAAGGTGGGGGTGGGGCAGGAGGGGGGAGGACAGGGGAACCCATGGCTGATGTATAAAATTAAAACACATAATAATAATAATAATAATAATAATAATAATAACAATGATGATTATGATAATAATAATAAAAAGAATGTAAGGGTAGAAAGAAATGATATCTGGTATGTGCCTAAAATTATTAAGGAAAAATAGAGGAAAGAAATAAACAGCATCACAAGTCCTCAGAAATTGTTAAATCTGGAGTAGATTATGAGGAATTAATTAAATTCTCTCTGTCCTTATAAAAGTCCATTTGAAAACAAACATGATGAAATTTTATTATTAAAAAAAATAATAATAATTAAGTGTAAAATGCCCCTTTGTAGTGATGCTGTATAGGGACAGGAACCTTCTTTGTTCCTTTTTTTTTTTTTTTTTTTTTTTTTTTTTGAGACAGGGTCTCACTATGCATATATATCACTGTCCTGCCACTAACTCTGGCCTTGAACTCACAGAGATCTGCCTACCTCTACCTCCAAAAGGGCTGGGATTAGGGTGTGCACCACTATACTCAGATGGGACAGGAACTTTCTAGAGAAAGTTTTAAATACTTTGTGTAATAGTGGTCTCTTCCATATATATTGTTTTTATAAATATTTTTGAATACTTGTTTATAGACAGATACCCACCAATAATGTGTAACATATAAAGTTACAAATCATTGCAAATAAAATGGACACATAGTAGGGGCTAAATGTATACAACAGACCTTTAGGTGGTAAATTATTAATCATTTAGGCACATAGCAAGTACATTTTTATGCAGAAATACTGACTTCAATAGAAATAGAAATGGATTAAAATGTGTTTGATGGAATTACTTGTGTCCTTTTCATCCTTTTCTTCTTCCTTTTTTTTTTTTTAAGATAAGACTCTCACTATTTAGCTGAGGCTGGCCTAGAGCTGCTGACCTCACTAGTTTTTCATAGATGATCATAGCATCATTCTAAAGGGCCCTCGGTTCAATCAGTACATAAAATTCATCTAGACATTTACAAATTGTTGAGCAGTGTGTTGGTTCTATAGGTTGTTGTAATTCAGCACCACAAGATGAACTGTGGCAAATGCAGACGTCTATTCTCTCAAGTCCTAGATAAGGCTATTGTAGCAGATAGCAGGGTTAGGTAGGATTCTAATATCTTTGGAAGGTGGGAGCTGGGAGTGGGGAGACATGCAGTTCTACAATTACAACAAGTACTTAGTTTGGAACTCAGTGACAGACACTTATAGTTAGGTACTTCATAATTTCATCGTGAAAAAAGAAGCAAAAGCTACACAATCTATGGAAGAATTCATGACTAAGAACATTGCTAAAGCGGGACACAGTGAGAGATGCCTGTAATCCACTGTTTGAGAAACCAAGGTAGGAGGATTGAGGGTTCCAGGCCAGCCTGCACTTCATGGCGGGACCCTGCTGCTAAAGATAGTGATCTTTACGTCGTAAAGAAAAGTCCTTCTTGTGAGAACTAATGGGACAAATTGCTCTCAGAACCCAGCAATCACTGAGTTTCTTCTGATTAATTGAGATATTCTAAAAACACTTTCCATGCTATTAGGGGCAACTGATCTTCTTTCTTTCAGTTGGCTGCTAGCAAGTTTAAATTAAATCTGAGACTCATCATATATATGTATGTATGTATGTATTAACCTCATTAATGTATTTTGGATAGTGAACTTTACCCAGCTTAATTTTATTTTTCATTTTACTTCCCTTTGATATTTCCATATTATTATTTTGTCAATGTATTATTTAAAGTAGTATTAAAGGACCAATTCAAGAGTAAAGCAAACTATTAAATGAATTTCAAAATGAATTAGAATAAACGCGAATTAAATTGATTTTCCCATAGAACTAAAATAATTTAAAAGATAGAATGTGCTGTGAGAAAGAGTACATTTATAGTACAACCTTATTTATTTTCACGTAATAGGAATTACCAGAGAATACTGAGGGCAGGACACTGAACAAGTGCAAAGTCAAACTCACGGGACTCTAAAGCTAAGGGAAAGCTTTGAAGCCACAGCATTTCTGAAAACTTCCTATGTCCTGACGTGTAAGACAACGAGAAAACCGGAGGAGTAACATCAGCACTTGCTTAAGGTATCTGGATGCTGTCAAACCACAGAGCAAAATAGCTGCTGTTTGTTCAACATCCACATTCAATAGCAACTGGGATAGAACACTGCGAGACAGGAAGACAGGAAACAAAACACAAGAAAGCTGTGGCCGGGGAAAACACCCCGTTTTCAACTGCCTCTTACTAGAAATATGCAAGCTACACCAATGGGGGATCAGAAGTAAGAACCCCCACATGTGTCAGAAAGCAGTGCGGAGACTGCAGTTTGCTTGCTTGCTTGTTTGTTTGCTTGTTTGTTTGTTTGTTTGTTTGTTTGTTTTTGAAACAGGGTTTCTCTGTGTAACCCTAGATGTCCTGGAACTTGCTCTGTAGACCAGGCTGGCCTCAAACTCAGAGATCTGCTTGCCTATGCCTCAAAAGTGTTGGGGTTAAAGGTGTGCACCACCACTGCCTGGCTCCAGAACTGCTTTTTTCTTAAATCCAACTTCAGATTCCTAAGATGAATGATCCCACACATTGTTTATTTTTTAATTTAAGAAACACTGACACCTTTTTACTTAAAAATGGATCCATATAAACAGGTCTAAAATTTATAGTTCCACAAGTAAAGCCAACTAGGGATGATTTCAGCTTCTGCTGTATCTGTGTAGCACCAATTCTACACCAAGACTTCTTCTCCATCTTTACAAACTTACAGAGCCATGAAACCCAGAATTTTGATAAGCAGAGCACATTTGGCATATTTTTTCAGAAAGTGAGCCACTGGAACTCAACAAGAGGAAAATATTTATCCAGAAGTATGTAGCAAGTCTACAACACAGCCAGAGTTGTAGAGAACCAGCCTTGAAACCGTATCACAATTAACAACGTGCCAGCACTATCAGAGTCAGGGGATCATTGTCCAGACATTCTTCTCAAGACACACTTGGTTTACTTCTGCAGTCTCCAGATAACAGTTTCTGAAGCCAGTCACTAAAAGGCATAAGACAAACTTTGTGTTCTTTGGGGGACAACTAGAAATATGGTCCCAGAGTTCCACATTCAAGGCTGTGCCCTACTTTAGCCATATGATCAAAGCTTTTCTCCTGCTCACACACTACTGAGGCAAATTTCCACAAGGCTGGGAGCAGGATTCACATCACCATTTTCCCCAAACCTCCCATCATGCTATGCTGCGCTTTGATTCTCAGGCTTTTCTAAGGTGCGTGTGAATTCATCATGCCTTACTGCCTTTTGTGAAGGATGCGGGACTACAACAACAAACCTGTGAAGTCCCCTGGTGTTATTTCTGGCTGTGCACTCACCCACACTGCACCCTAGTTCTAGCCAAGTCACTCACCCTCTCCACAGCTCAGGTCCTTCAGAGGTAAACCTGGAGCTTGTCAGTTTCACCAGATCCTATTCAGGAAACACTGAAGTATGTGCCTGAAAGTTTCTGTAGACGTGGGAAAGAATTATCATTACTGTTGTTGTTTATGACTAATACAGCTGCAGAACTTGAGGATTTAAGGTCTCCCTGTGGATTTGACTGCAGCCTCCAGAACCTGAGATTTCATTTTAAAAGAATTAAATTTCCAGTCTGCTTTCCAGAGGTGACTGTAAGAACGTGTGCTGACAGACTGTTGTCTTCAGAGGCAATATCCAGACACACTAAGACAATGGCACAGCCTGAGCAGGGCTGACCCTTCCCCATTCATCTTAATGGAGTGTTAAACTTGAAGCCTAATTAGGTCCACTTAAACGCCAACATTATTATACTTTTCTGTACTTATCTTCATACCAGAAACAATCAACTAATGGACTCATTTAATCTGTGTGCATGCAAGGGTCCCCTCCAGACACCCTGTCACTTTGATACCCTGCATCACAGTCATAAAAGTGCAAGTTTTAGACTTGTGCTTTGGTTGTTTTTAATTATCCACACAATTATACTACTTTCTGTTACCTTGAAAACTTAGAGGCAAGACTGTATACAGACATATGTAAGGAGGCTTTTAAGGCCTGAAGACTGATCACTATCCCATAATGAGAAAGTAATATCAAAGTTGCAGCCAGAATAACACACAGAGAGATGTGTTAAATGAAAGATCCACTCCTGTCCCTTGACAATTTAGAGTTTACCCTTTGCATACAGGCCCAGCTTCCCACAGACCCTTTCTGATTTTATCATTGTTGCTTGAACTCTTTTTTAATTTTCAGTTCCTACACTAAGCCTTGAACAAAACAAAATTAGAAATATATAAATTTGCACTTGTGTATTTTATACTTATATTTGCATTGAGGATCCAAATCTGGGCCCTTAATGCAAAGTTCTTGACTGCCTTATAAACTATCTCATAAAAGCATATTTATTTACTCTGAATTATAAGGGGATTAGTCTGTTTTCCCTGCCTTGTCTCTGTGCCAACATGGTATATGAGAAAACTTTTGGAAGTTTATCATGCAAGCTTGTAGGTAAAGATATTAAGAATCATCTTTAAGGTGGGGAAAATATATTATCCCAACACTCATACAACTATCTTCAGCCACACCCATGTCCCAGGCAAGGACATAGAGGGATATTTTCCTATGGTACCTGTAATAAATATTCCTAATGCTACTTTAGTTTTGGGGCCCTTCTTAGATGTTCAGAACCATCTGCAGTGGAGTGGGACTGAGAACTTCTGTCCAAAGGATTGGGACACATAGTCCTTCTGAGAAAGAAGCATTTAAAAGTCAATCCATCATCTGTGGGAGCCCATTTTCAGGTTCTTCATGACTTTACCCAGCAGGTCCACATAGAGGATGATTAGGACCACAGGCCTGAGTGCGGGTGTCTGAAATGGTCTGCACTTGGCTGTGCTGGGGGGAAGGGAGGTCTTTTGCTCCAGCCCTTGGCATCTCTATAAATAGCCTGGGCCAGAGACAGTCAGGGCTCAGTGGAATAGGTTCCAGGCCCTCTCGAGGCTATCCTGTATTTTCTATCTTTTTGTCTCCACAATCTAAATCCTTCTATCTAATATTTCCTGCTGCTCACACTCAAGAAAACTCTGGAGAACTGTGGGGTTGGTGGGTAAACGCCCCGCAATCATCTTCTCTCCCTTCTTCCTGGGGGACAGACTCTAAATCCCCAATACTGAGGGGAAGTGTAGTGAGAGAGAAGAGGCAGAGAATGTTGGGTCCCCACAGAGAAAGCCCCAGACCAGCAAGTTTGTATAACTCAAAATGAACTGTGGATTAGCCGTTGAGATTGTGGGTGTTATAGATTGCTAAAGTATCCCTTTGCCTATACAGCCTAATCAACATCTTAATATACTTGCAACCAAATTTATTAGATGACATTCATATATTAATTGTCACCACTGCCTTCTTTCAGCTTCAAATACAGGAGAGCCAGCAAATGAAGATGTGGTAGTCTGATGTCACTCCTCATCTCTGACTCCCTTGAGTCTTTCCATTGTTCTTGGACAGTGAACTGGTAACATCACAGGCTGCTTTTTCCTACCAACAGAAATAGTGTCGGAGGGGAATAGTCCTCCTCAAAGCTCAGGATACCTTCCAGACAAGAATTTACATGTAAAGCCAATCCAGAGTCAAAATTTAGTTTTGAATCATTCAAGCAAGCAGGTGCTATTGCCCAGTTCAACAAGAGGACAACCCAGAGTCACTAAGAACTGACGAGCAAAAACAGTTTCGAAAAAAAAATATTTCCAAGGGGGATTATACAAGTAAAAATATCAGTTATAGATGATGTGAACTAAGCAATCTCTTTGAGCCTTTCTTTAAATTGATATTTGCAAGTATTCTTCCCCCTCCCCACTGCTGGGATCAAATCCTGAGTCATACTCTCAGCCTGCAAGCCTTCAAACGTTAACAGTTGCTCTGACAGCATTAAAAGGCAAAGAACTAATTTTTCCTTTAACAAAGACGTGTTTATTGAGTTTCCGCTAGAACAGTCACATGGTCCTAAATGCTGTCTGAAGTAGGAGTTTGTTCCTTACTTACAGATTTAATTATGCAAATTCTCAAGATGATCCCTAGATGCTGATGAGCTCCAGCAGAGACTAAGGAGAAAACATGGACCTTAGGGATCTTTGAAGAAATGGGGTAAAATGGGAAATGGACATGAAACAGAAAGTGAGGCTAAGCCAGAAGGACAGGCCACATGCTTGGGGAACCTGGTGAGCACACCAACAGGAAGGCTCTGTTTGCCCAGTGCAAGGATTACAAGCCATGTATGTGCATCGTAACAGGCATGTCCACATGTGAGTCATTTGGAACCAGGAAAGCAGTTTAGCAGTTCAGTGACCTTCATTCCACAACACAGTCTTTCTGAGAACAAGAGTGGTAGAGGAGATACCTGTCTCGAGAGCTAGTCTGAGGGCTAAAAGCTAAACGGGGTCAGCCATGCTATAACCCTATCGCGGTAACCATACAGAGTAGCTTCTGATGTTTCACTGTCTACACTAAACCATCTATATACAGCAAACAGTGAAAGTAGCAGCCTTATGGATGTGCCCCTCAATGATTGTGTTTCTCTGAGAGCAGAAATGCAAATCTGACATTGCTTCAGTAGACCTTTGATCCTAAATGGCTCTCATGGCATGAGGATATCCTAGGGATACAGATGAGTGATATCTAAGATAGTTTTCCCCCCAGAGCCCTGATGTAAGGATTGAAACTCAGAACAAGAAGTAGATGGACTGTATTAATACAGTAAGAAAACCTTGTGTAACAGCTGGTAAAGTGTCACTCACCCAGTGTTGTGTGAGCATCGTTTTTACTTTCCCTTCTTTCCCCATGAAAAGCAGCACTGTTTTGCAATGAGGATAGCATTGTGGTTGACAAATCTTGCTTTAGATTCTAGCTTGACCATTTACTAATTCTGATGTTAAAACAAGCCCTGAACCTCTTAGCTTCCATTTCCCATCAGAAAAATAAATTGATGCATCCTCTTAGGAGTGAGTAGAGATTAATTCAAAAAGCATGAAATGAACCTACTCTAATGTAAGAACAACTTTAAATTTCTTCTCAATTCTTAATTCCCTCTGCTCTAATTTGTGTTATCAGAAGATCATAATTATTTTGTGTATCTCTCACCAGGTTCTGTGCTTCTTGAAAGCAATAGCTAGAGTCTTTTATAAATGATTTTCCATTGATCACTTCCAAAGCTTTTACTGTGCAACACATTCACAAATTGTTGCTATGGGGGAGAAAAGGGGAGGGGGCAGTTCATTCACAATAATTGGACTATGCAGTTTGATTGGATCACTTGTAAAATGCATATGTAGAGAGAAGCTGCTTCCAAAGGGTTACAAAATATAGTCCTCCTAACAAATGTCTACAATCTGTATCCCGTGGAGTATATCATTTATTGAAAATGAAAACTCTTAGGCTTGCCCTGTCCTGAGCAGAAGCTCTGAAGAAAATCAAGGAATCTAGGCTTCAAGTCTCTGTAGGTGATTCTGATGCACTGTAATCTTGTGAACTCCTGACTTAGACTGTAGGCAGAACTTTCTCTCCCATTTGCCTATTCCCAAATAATTGACTTGGAGGCTTAATATTACTTACAGATGCTCGGTTTATTACTAACTAGCTCTTACACTTAATTAACCCATAATTCTTATCTATGTTAGTCATGTGCTTGGTATGATTTCTTAGCACAACATTCTCATCTTACTTCCTCTGCAACTGGCTGGTGAGTATACCTTTCCTCTTCCCAGAATTCTCTTACTCTAGTTGCCCCGCCTATGCTTCCTGCCTGGCTACTGGCCAGCATTTTATTAAACCAATTCCAGTAACAAGTCTTTACAGTGTACAAGAGCATTATCCCATAGCATTAGACCATTCACATCTGCCATGATGCTGACACTCAGCAAAGTGAAGGACCTTGGGAGTACTTACATTAATGTACAAAGCATCACTGGACTGGTTCAACTTAAGCACTAGTTAGCATTCCATGTGTACTCAAATACTTTGACTAACCTGAGTTTGTCTAGGGGAGAGGACATGGTCACTCAGCCTCCTTTTGTTTTTCACATTGCTCTCATGTCCTCTCTCAAATCTACTTAAGATCTCCCCCTGGGTCTTGGTATCTTGGAAAAGAACTAACACATGAGTTATACTAGCCATGCTAGGTAGCATCATACACAGCACCCATTCAATTGCTAGGAGAAATTCCAAGTGTACTGTCATAGCCAAACAAACTATGATGAGATGAGTCTTTAACCCAACTGTTCAGTGAACCAAACCTCAGCAGCCTCAATGTGTCTTCATTTCAGGTAGATGATATTCTTAGAAATACAACTATGGTGTCCATATGCTTTCAGCTGTGGTCCTAGAAATACTTTGTATCATCCACAGCTAGTTTCAAAATGAGCACTTTTATATAAGGCAATGGTGAGAACATTAATGAAGAACAAATCACTAAGTATGTATACCAATTCTGTGTTGCATGTTAAAACATAAATAGTTTTTATAGACTCACTTTTTATCCTTCCAATGTAGATTTAAAAAAATTGAAAGTTGCTTTGAGGGAACACCTGTATGTGTAGAGTCGGGGCCTTTTTTTTATGAACTACCTAGCATATTTGTGCTGTGGGATAATGCTTTTGTACACTGGTTTAATGAAACACTAATTGGCCAGTAGCCAGGCAGGAAGTACAGGCAGGATAAGCAGACAAGGAAAATTCTGGGAAGAGGAAGGCTGAGTCAGGAGACACCAGCCTGCTGTGCAGGGAGCAGCATGTAATGACACACAGGTAAAGCCATGGAAAATGTGGCGACATATACATGAACAGAAATGGGCTGAGTTTAAGTGTAAGAGCTAGTCAGTGGTAGGCCTGAGCTAATGGCTGAGCAGTTTTAAATAATATAAGCCTCTGTGTGTTTACTTGGGTCTGAGCAGCTGTGGACCAGGTGGGACACAGAAAAACTTTCAGCTACATATTTGCTGATTTCTATTAAACTTTCACAAAAGAAAGTACTAGTATTATGATTGGAATCAACACCTGAGTGATTCATAGGTTCAGATGAAGAGCATGCAAAGGACATTCCAGGAAATGTAAATAACCCACTTCATCATCTCTCTTGCTTACATTTGGAGATGGGGCATCTAAGAGAAACATTGTAGGAAGAATGAGAACACCACTGCACAGTTGTTACTTATTCTTGGCGAACATATTCTAGGACACTGTTTATTCTCATAAGAATTTTTATTCTTATGGTTCAGATATTATGTTCCCTGAGTTGCAAAAGGTGAAATTTATGAAAACAGTAAACCTGTCCCTCAGAGTCAACATTAACAGGAGTATATATGATGGTTAAGTACTTCCACAATAGTAATTCCATTTTACAGGTCTATCTAACTCGGTTACCAAGGCACCTACATATACATATAATACATTTTAATGTTAATAATCATTATTAATTTACAATCAAAAATTACTTTTACTTACGATACTAATATCAATGAGTTGAAGACATTAAGTGACTTAAGATCAAGTTGGTAACTTATATAACACTGAGAGAAGAATGTGGCTCTAACATTTTCTCTATTAACTACAGTTTTCAGAAATCCTAGCAAGTGGTAGAATAATCCTTTGTTCACTAACACTTTGTTTAGATCAACACTTTACTCTCTTTACTCTGTCCTGATTGCATATCCCTTTTTAGGCAGAAAAACAAAAGACTCGTTTAAAATTGTTCACACCGAGTGCTATGAGAAACCTCTCTCTAAAGATCTGGGATTATACCACACTTTTTAAACTATTTTTTTAATCATGCTGATATAAAATGTTTATATATTTATATATTTGTGGGTAGCAATAGCCAGGTGTGCTAGTTGTGCATTAAACATGGTAGGAATTGGTAAGTATTTGTTCATTCGTATTTTGGTATTAACAGGTCAAAACTTTTTATGTATGTATGTGTGCATGTGTTATAGAATAAATACTTTATTCAGTGGGATAGTGAGTAATTTTTACTCTCATTGGTGAAATTCTAGTCAGGGAAATAACATATACACATATGCAAAGCAGCCCTGTGTACTGAGTTTCCCATCAGCCTGTGGTTTAAAAACTCCTTTGAGGCTTTGCTAAGCCTGGGGCCTAGGCAAGGAGAGCAGGCTCTCCAACCATCTCCTTAGATAGGTCAAAACTTTTAAAAGTTGTAATTTGAAGATGACAAATCTATTAGGAAGCACTGAAGTGCAGATAAATTGCTACAAGTTTCAGAAAAGCACTTACGAAATTCCTTTTAAAATATTCATATATTTAATACAATATTAATTATACTTTTAAATACACGTGTAGAAGGATGTTTGTGGCAATGTTTTTCATAATGAAAAAAATTACAAACAAGCTAAATATCCAACAATAAGAGAATATGTAAATCAGTTACATTCTTCTTATTCTGAGTAATACAAAATTTCTTAGTCATCTATTTTTTTTTGGTTTTGAAGACAAAATGCTAGATACACATCATCATCCATACTTTTAGAATAAATGCAAAGCATATTTATAAAAGATATAAATGAAATTTTCAAGTGTGTCACTGATAATTGTTTCTCGCTGGAATTTATACATTATTTTATGAGTGGTTACTAATATTTTAAAACAGTTACCAGTTTCCACCATGCTCTTAACTGATATTCAAATACAGACTAAATATTTCTGTAAGAAGTAATTTTTAAGTAGGGAATTACATTTAGTAACAAACACAATAAATTCAATGTACTCACAAGAAAAATACCATTTAATGATCTCTCATTTTAGACAGGCAATATACTAAACACTTTAATCTTTCTATGAAGTGGACATCATTATAATATGTTACAGGTAAGGAAACTGATGGAATAACTATTTCAATATCACATGACCAGTAAGGAATAGCGGAAGATTTAGTCGAGCATTTTCTGTCTTTGGTGCTTCTGCTTTTAAACATGAAAAACAGTTGAGCAGAATCCAGCAGGAATGAACCATGATTTTTTTTTTATTATTATTATTTTTTGTCCAAGGGTTGTTTCAGGTAGTAGAGCCAAGGGATTCTTAAACTTTGCCCATTGTGGCAGCCTCTGCCCAAGAAATTCTGAGGTATATTAGTATAACATAATAGGTACACAAACCAAACATTCACTCATAATAAATAATAGAGAAATGTACTTTAAAAATATGACATAATCTTAAACACAAAAGAAATTTTGTATGTGAATGAGATTGATGTGCTTATTTTGCTTTCACATAAAGAGTTAATGTCTTAATGCCGGGCATGCAGCATCTTCAGCATTTTCAGAAACTGATCATTTGATTTTATAATCATCAATGCTTAGAATGCCATGTCTCAAAAATATGCAACTATGACAGAGGTCATTTTAGTGCCATTTCAGAAATTGTAGCAATTCATTTTAGCAATTTTTTGACTTATCAGCCAATCGAACAGTAATTTTTTTTTAAATCAGATATTCTAACACACACAATCTGAAGATGCACTAATTTGAGACTTATAGACTAAGGAAGGGTGGTAAGAAAATACTAAGGATAATTAAATCATCATGCTTCTAGGAAAACAGAAAGCTTTGTATACATAGCAAAGATGCTGCAATTGACAAAACACAGAAGTCTTGAATATAAGCCTAGGTGCTCAGTCCTTGGTAAGCTGGGGTGTGATGGTACGTGCATGTGGTAGGAGGTGTCCATGCTGAATATACAGGAACCAAGGACCAGACCTGAAATGCAGAGTGATACAATGTTTCTGGGAACACCGTGGATTTATTATGCACCACTTTGACTTAATATTAATATTAAGTTGGTACATTCAGAACTCTTTTACTGTTTCCAAAATTTCCATAATCCCCACATTCAGTTACCTGACCTGATATGTGGTGGTGACCTACAGTTTAGGAAGCTGTGAGTAGCACTCCCAATGGTCATTTATGTTCAAATGCTTACTGCATTCCATGTACATGTGTGAAGCTAGGTTCAAACCCAGAGTCTTGCACATCCTAGACTATCCCCTGGCCCTGGTTACTATCTTTTGACTATGGTTGGTGCAATCACTGCCTCTCTCCAAGGTATTTCAGTAGCTGGTAAAATATCTAAATTTCCATGAATGTAAACACTGACTAAAAATGAGGGCATGTGCCTTCTTAATCAACATGCTTGGTCAATGGATATGTATAAAATATAAAATCTGTCTTTTAAAAATCCTTCACAAGAATTTTTAAACTAAACATAATGAATATATAAACCAGAAATTTAGAATAGTCTTCCTAAAGAATGAAGAAAGAGACTTAGATTCACAGGAGATAGGTCTGTGAGAAAAAACATGGCACCTTTGTCCACTCTGCCTCTGAATGAAAACGTGGGGGTGGTGTTGGCAGCTCTTCTTGGAGTCCAGGTAGAACACTGAGTTCACTGATTAACTGAAACAATCTGGTTTTATATAAACTCACCTCAGATGCAACCAAGTGTGAAGACTATGGAACTGCCAGGCCAAAGAAGCTAAGCAAGCTAAGCTGAGCATGGATGAGTGTATCACCTAAGATACCAGGTTTCATATTCCCTAGAAGAAACTTCTAGATCCAAAGGATTTCCTTGGGAAAACTCTAGAATATGCAAAATGAAAAGAAAGTTTCAGAAATTGCCTTTGACATAGAATGAAACAAAATACACAGTTTTAGCTCAGTTTGTAAGACGGAATCATTTCTAGAAAAGCAGTTACCATGAAAGTAAGGTGAATTATCAGCTTACTCATAAGCATAATGTCACCACATTTAGATAGTCAGTAGTCTAATACCCCCAGGTCCAAAGGTCATCAAAGCATTTCTTTAGCCTGTCTTAAGTCCCCTGTCTGTTTAGAACTTGTATATTGGAATATATATATATATATATATATATATATATATATATATATATATATATATTCCTGCTCTTCAATCTACCATTTTGTTAAAAGATAACATTTCTTTAGGTAAGAAGTCACGTTCCTTCCTCTGAGGCACCCTTGTATCAGCTGCCAAAGCAAGCAGGTGTCTGGGATAACTTCACTTGCCCATTGAAACACAACTACTGAAGTAGCTCAAAACATGATCACATCAATGACAGAAAGATTACTTCTGGAATTCCTTCTGAACTGAGTTGGTTCACTAGATGGGTATGTCCTGGAAGCTGAATTTAAGATTTTTTTTTTAAAACAGAGGAAGATGCAAGCCTTTTGAACACAAATGTAATAGAAAACCATAAAATCAAAATCAGCAGGCAATGCCATGAACAAAATCCACAATCAAGTATATAAACTTTGTGCAATTTTTGAAACTCATTAGTTTCATACTTTTATGTGAGCTCAACAGTCCAAATAAAAGCATTGAACCTGTTTATACAAAAATAGAATTCTGTTACTTTCCTTTCAGACTTAACAATTCCATATTCAAGAAAACTAAAACTATATATGTGACTATTAGAATCTTAACAATTTAGATAATTTGAAGATGCAGAAATTACTCTTAACATAAAAGGTCTTCCTGATTTTTAGTCCTTAAGTTCATACTCACAAATGTTTAAACTCAGGCAGAGTATACTGATCCTAGTAGGACCACTTGGCCTCTGTTGATCACATATCAACTCTCCCCAGTCCCCTTAGCCCAAGACAACATGGCAGTATACAATTAGTTGGTAGAGCTTACTGAAATCAGTTTTTCAATTTTTATTATATGTCATATATTTAGAAAAAAATGTCCCAACAAAGTTAAGCCAAGAAGCTAGCTGCATGCATTTCCATATTTATTATTTCCCACAATGATTGTTCTTATTTGTTTAGTCCACACTTGTCTAGAATGCTTGTTTCTAAAATCAAGAGGAGATATCTAGCCCCAAATAGATATGTTCCCTACTATTTGAAGTTATGGCTAGCTTCAGTAATTTACTTGTTAATACAATAACACATTTTTTTTTTCAGCCCAGTTCTTTACCAACCTGTTTTACTTGCTTACCCATTAAGGCTAAGGCCCTTCCAGCTGATGCAGAAGGAAAGAGTGAGGTGAGAGGATGGTAAGAAAAAGTAGAGACAGAGTAATTGAGTTTTAACCCACCTTCTGATAAAGCTGCTAGGGAGCCACAATTCCACAGGTAATGTAGTGTATTTAATATAAATCAATTTCTTGTTTTCCTTTAGAAAGCTTATGGCTTTACTAAATATGATAAAGTGAAGTAATGAGCTAATGAATCTGTGAGCAACCCAATTGAATAACCCATTATTATTATTGTGGTATTTCTTGCTGATTTGAATGAGATACTAAAATGTAAATATAACTGGATAAATAAAACAGCAAAATGTGTCTGAGCACCAAGACTGCATGCCACTAACCAATTTGATTCTCAGTCACTTCGGAAGGGGAAGTTGCCCACATGGAGTTTTCTCAGGACACGCATATATTTGCCTCTGTCTTAGACCCTCTTTTGGTAACTAAGCTCTTTTTTCCTGTGTTTTACTTTCTTCTTGTTTTTTTTTTTGTTTTGTTTTGTTTTGGGGGGTTTTTTTGGGTTTTTTGTTTTGTTTTGTTTTGTTTTGTTTTGGTGGAGAAGTGAGGCTGTTTGTTGGTTTGTTTTAGTTTGGGACAAGCAATTATTTCCCTTCTATATGCATCCTGGACAATCTTGGCACTCTGTCCACCAAATGTTCCATTCATTTCCTATCCATCCATCTTTATGTGACTCAGGTATAGGACTATCTTCCTGGACAGTCTAGTCAGAGCCTCTGGCTCTGAAATAGGAAGCTTTCCTTGGGATGACAAGATACAGGAGCTGGGTGCTGTATCTGCCCTGGATCAGGAATAGACTCTCCTTTAGCTCTGTTAATAGGTCCCCTTAGTTCTGCTGTTCTGGAATTTTCTGAATGTTGGCTGTTTGTCTTCTTCCTTATGTATATATAAGGGTCACGTTATATCTCTCCAACAACCTGCTTACTTACATATTGTTTTTGTTCATTATATTTAAGTTAGCCAGTGCCCACTTCTAAACCCCAGAAAACTAAAAGATACAAGGATCCTAATAACACAGATGAAAAGAAACTTACTTACATCAAATAAATCGTATTCCCTTGCTATCCAACAAGAGATGTCAAAATCTCAGCATGGCTCACTAAGACTCCTTTTAATTTTATTACCTATTTTGGAAGTGATGATTTTAGCACCCAACAGCCATTCCATATACAAAATAATAATCAATGTAATGAGATCAGATGCAATAGCTGTAGTTTGGGGAATATCCCATAACTCAAAATCTCCATTTCCTTGCCTAGGAAAGGATGTAATTAAAATAAAAGATCTGCAAAAAGGCCCTCTCATCATGATGGCTCCTGAGTTTTACGTTTACATAGATTGAAACCTATACCAACTCTTAGTTTTCCCCTAGTGTTGAGGAGGTTTGGAAGGAATCCGCTATCTTGTGTTTACAGGGTAAGTTAATACTAGACCCACCTAGGATCAGTCTAGGCAGTAGTGTGACATTCTCCCACAGCTTTGTAAAAATCTTTTTGTGATGGAAATGAGAGCCAGTTTCTGTACTTACATTTTCCCTCTTCCGTTCTCCTCCTGTGAGTTAGAAAAAAGTAAGTTATAATTAGAACCAAGAAAATACAGCAAGGATAAATACAATGTATCCTGTTTTTATAAACGGTCATTCTTTCAAGCTCTCAAAGCCATTTCAACAAATACCTAATTGATGGTCACAGCCTCCTCTGTAGGAGGAGGCTCTGCCCAGTTTACAGATGAAGAAATCAAAGAGTCAAGAGAATTTCAGCTGGCCATTGTAGATCCCTGAGTAAGAGACTCAGAGCATAAACCTTTTAGAATAGTGTGTGTCACGGTGCCAAATTAGCTTGGTTAGTTGGGCATTATTTTAATCTTGACCCAGAAATGTGTGTAATACATTTATAATGAAAACAAAAGAAACGACATATTCAAATAGCAAAGAGTCAATCCTAAAACAAATAGCTATTACAGTGGATTTCAGAATAAGTTCTTTGGTGACTCGCTGATGACTCTGTGAAAACCCCATCTAAGTGCGACAAGTCTAATTTACTGTACAATTACAGAACACTGGAAGAGAGTCTCCCCTTAAGACCAAGGTATACATACTAATAGACCTGAGCTGATGATGAGGATCATAACAGCATGTCACTCATATAAACCAGAAGCTTACTTCCCTGCAGCACCATGAACAGTGGTCTAGAATGAGAAAGAACACTTCAGTGCCTTTTGTTCAGGACACAATGCCAGATTAACATTTAATATCATTGGCTTTCTTATTTATTAAAAAAATTAAGTAACAGTTCTTGAGTACTTGCTTGGTACTGTGCAATCCACTCCAACAAGCCAATCATCCCAGAATTTCCGGAACTCACTCTGTCACTTTGAAGAATCCAAGGAGCCCCAGGGAACATTGGGCAGTGAAGGAGCTGAAAGCCTTTCCTGACTGTCTTCCAGTTATCACCTTTATTTAATTTTCTGTTGAATTATTTTCCAGAACAAGTGAACTTCTTCAAGGAGATTGTCATCTGTTATTGACTATGGAAAGTTCCTATGTCACACCAAAGTAAAGACCACACTGATAAGACCCCAGTGGAGTATTTCTAAATGCCATTGAACTTGTGAACTACAACCAGGGGGACACAATAGTCATGAGCCATCAGAGCAGCAGAGAAAGAAGCAGCAATACAGGCCACACCTTGAAGGCATGAGACAGAGAATTGAGAAGTAACATCTTTTGTGCATTCACCCTTTACCAGTCAGTTGATCACATCTTAGATAATATTTGACTGTTCCATCCTTATCCACCTCCACAAAACACTGAGCAACCAATCTGATATGCCATACATTTTATTTATATGTTCATCATTTGTCTCCCTCTTCTGGAATGCAAACTACTCAAAGTCAAGAAACCAGGATTGCTAGTCTCACCATGATAGTTAAACATGCTTCTCTACCCAGCCAAGCCAGTGGGGAAAGGGAAAATGTGGTCAGAAGAAGCCATCTGATGGTGTTCCATGTTTCCTGGTAAGGTGCTTGGAGACTGTGGCTTCTGTTCACACCAAACAAACACAGCTTCTCTCCTAGTCTCAGTGTCTTAAGTCAGCTCATCTCCTTACTACACACAAAAAAGTCTAGAAAAGGGCAGACCTTACCAAGAGAAAAGAAAATGTGCAGAACAAAACCACTTCCAGAGGAAATAGCTAGAAAAAGGAGGCATGGCACTAGAGTGCCTCACTGTGCCTTGTGTCATTCAAGTGCCAAAAGCATAGTCTCTGGAAACTTCTAAGATACTTGAACTTTTGCTGTACTACAGACCCACTGAGCCATAATCAGCATCTTCATAAGGTCCTTAATTGACACATAGTCATTTTAGAGTTTTCACCTTTAAGCAAGCCAGGCTGAAGAGATGGCTCATCAATTAAAAGCACTGGCTGTTCTTCCAGAGGACTTGGGTTCAATTCCCACATGGCAGCTCACAACTATCATCTGTAACTCCAGTTCCAGGGGATCTAACATTCCCATACAGTACACATAAAGTAAAAATAAATAAATAAATAAACAAACAAACAAACAAACAAATAAATAAATAAATCGCTAAGGAAAAAAATCTTTAAAAAAAAAAAAAAGAAGAAGAGGAAGAAGAAGCCAGGCAAGAGGTAGACAGATTTCTGTGAGTTTGAGGCCAGGCTGGTCTACACAGTGAGTTCTAGCCCAGCAGTGGAAGAAGAGGAGGAGGACGACAAAGACGAGGACAGGAAGAAGAAGAAGAAGAAGAAGAAGAAGAAGAAGAAGAAGAAGAAGAAGAAGAAGAAGAAGAAGAAGAAGTTGCTGCTGTCTGAACACATGTAAAATAAACTTTGTCATATCAACACTACCACAGTATGTACACCAATGGGTATTAGATAGGCCATCTTAATAGTCAAATCCCTCTACCTTCTGTTCATCATTAGGTACCAATTGCTGTGAATTGTGCACGGGAGACCCTGAGGGTATTCTGTGTGTGCAGGGAAACATGCTGACATGCTGGGCAGATGCAGGGGCGAGGGGCTGGAGGAGGGCAACCCATGTCATGTGGGCATGGCGGTGTTGGAGTGTCTGGTGGACATTCACAATCCAGACGCTGCATCCACGTGAAAGTGGATTATTATAATAGAGAGATGAAAAGAAGATAGGAAAGATGGATAGAATAGAGGGAGGTGGGTCCAGGATCATGAGAGTGGAGAGAGAGAGAGTAGAAGAGAGGAAGGGGAGGGGTTTTTCTTTCTGTCAGGATGCAGGGTGGCCCCAAGGGGCAGGATTTCAAGGGCCAGGTCAGAATATTAACATTCCTCCATTTTGATTATTATCAAAAGAGGTGAGTGATGGAAGCAAGTGGGGAACAAGGGGGCACTGAGTTCCCAAGACTACTTCAAGCTGACAAGGGGCAAAGTGGGGAGGGGGGAACCAGGAGTCACACACAGCAGAAGATCTCAGGAACGTTCCTTGAGGGAGCTGAGGAGGCAGGTTGCAGCAGTGGTGTTCCAGGAGCTTGGGGGTAAATGGAATGCCAAATCAGGAGTATAGAAGCCATGGCAGCTGCTATTTCTCTGGAGGTCAGGCAGGAAAAATGAATCTGCAAAATATGCTCGAAAAATAGGTGGGGTCAGCAATGGGCTCTGGAGATTGTTAGCTTTCATCAGAACAGATTTCTTGATACAGTAGCAAAACTTTTCCCAGGAGCCTGTAGGTATCTGTAAGACAGCTGGAATGGATTTACATCATGGCAAAGGGGTTAAAAATCCATTTAAGGACTCTTAAGAACTCTTTGTAGTCAATGTCCTATCAGTTTATCAAAGCTACATTTATCAGTATTAAAACTTTGAACCTCTGGAATTATATCTGAAACCGGTCTAGCCTGTACCATGAAGTCTGTGAATGAGGCATACCTGTCTGTAATTGGACTATATATATAACATATACATGTGTGTGTGTGTGTGTGTGTGTGTGTGTGTGTGAGAGAGAGAGAGAGAGAGAGAGAGAGAGAGAGAGAGAGAGAGAGAGAAACCTTGGGATTGGGGCTGTTAAACTGATACCCTAGTCATCAAACATTGTCAGATCTGAGAAGGATAAATTTAAGAAATGAGACAGCTTTCCAGCTACCTACACAGCAATCCCAAGTCTCTCCCTGGTTGTTGGGGGGCAGAAGGCCCAAAGGCCGCACTTGTTCAGCTGATAGGCCTAGGAAATCTGACATACTTTTTCTGTGGAGTAGAAATTTGGGAAGACTGACCCACCTTGACTTTGCAGCATGGGGCAATCAATCCTCCATTACTCCACTTATTCACAGTCTGGAAAGGACTAAACCTCCATCCCGGACGACTCAGTGCCGCATGCCCCACCCATAACTTGAGTCAGGAAGTGACTTCCCCTGGGTCATTAGTATAAAGATAGTGGTGAGGTCATATGATCTGTCCATTTTGATCTTATTTAAGATGGTGCTGCCTGACCACATGATTGCCCCTATAAAATATAACCCCTGCCCACATGTTCATGTGCAGAAATGGTTTATCATAATAGACAAAGAGAGATAGGAAAGAGGGAGAGGAGAGAGAGAAAGAAAGGGGGTCAAGGGGTACACACCTCTTGGGAGTAGAGAGAGAGTGGAAGAGAGAGAGGAAGGGGAGGGGGTTTTCCTTTCCAGTCAGGATGCAGGGCAGCCCCAAGGGGTGGGATTTCAAGGGCGGGTCAGAATATTAACACCAATAACATGAAGACAAAGAATTGTTAATTCTTATCTCCCAAAAGAGGTCGAAACTCCTAAAGTATTGTGTTGTTGTTTTTAAAGTTAATTCTTATTGCATAGACAACTGATAAATCAATCAACAGCCACCTCAAGCTTTAGAACACAAGCACACTGATGGCCACTGCTTGATCACAGAGAATTTTACAAACATTTTTGTATTATCGTGATGGTCAAAAATGTGTAGCAGTGATGCCTGTCCACAAAACACACACAAATATTTTAATATGTTAATACTTAACAGACAAGTGTCTTTGAGATAAAGTGCAGAGCGTAGAAGGAAAAATTTAACGACTAACTACTGTATTTTGAAAAAATAAACACAGCTGTATTTAGACTCCAGTGTGTGAGAGTGTGTGTGTGTATGTGTGTTACATCCTTTCTTAATTTTGAAAATTCGAAACTCTCATCTATCCCACTCTACCTATAACTAGCAACATAGGTAAAATAGAAATAAAATTTGCCTTCGATAAAACAAGCAGTGACCTTTCTATAGAATTGGAGATAGTGGATAGTGAGTTATTTTGTCTAGTTATACAGAATAATAAATCTACAGCAGTCATTTGTTTAAACTGATTAAACAGCATGCACATATTTCAAAGATTATGGGGCTCTTCCTTGGAACTCTCTTTTCATCTTTAAAAGAAAACAATGCTGACAGGTTCCTTTTTCCCATACTCCACACTACTTACCACCCTCCTTGATGTGAACTTTGCAGAGACAGAGAAAGCCTGCCAAGGTTTCAATGTCCCTCCTTTAAGACTGCTCTGGCATGCCTGTAAAAATGCATAAAGAGTACTTCTTGGAAAATTGATAATGTCCCCGTTCAGTATTTGTGTATTAAGGACTGTCAGTTCCGTTTAGTGTACCCATTCATTGGACTCACTGTTAATCTGCATGCAACTGATTTCTGAACAGCAGAGTGGTCAGAAGTCAAAGTTAACATAACAATTCCTTTTCTACAAACAACAGCCAAAGATGCTATGGGCCCAAATTTCAAAGCAAGTTACTGCATTTGCAAGTTTTAAGTCACACTTGGCAGTTTTTCCAAACACAGTGGTCAGGAACTGGAAAAAATAAACATGTGTTTCCAGGATTTTCTTTTCACATGCCACACAAAATGTAATGTTACCAAGATGATTTCACTCCGGAGAAGTGCTTCATAAAGAAGAAAGCTTTCTGTTTGTGTTAAGGTACGTGTTACAAAATCATGTTAAGAAGCGAAATAAAAATTGCTTACATGGTATAAACGAAAGTTAAACTTCCCCAAAGGGATTTCTTGAAAAATCCGATTTACCTATTCATTCAGTGATAGTTTGTGTTTTAAATCTCATACTTCAGTTCACAAATCTGTCTTCTAGGTGCCTTTCACAAGATGAAAAACAAAGGCTTGAATCTACATTTGATTCTTATGCAGCACAGGCTGGTACATTCCCATTTTGCTAAAAGAATACTGAGGTAAATTTATGTCTTCCCTTTGGCTTTCCAAGGTTTCCTCCTTCTAGGTGAATGAAAACTCACAGGTGTGGCTCTTATTCAAGAGAGAGGAAACAGTCAATCACAGAGCAGGATTTCGGCAGTTCATAAAGCCGCCAGACCCCAAATAACTAATCAGCCAGGTGGCTTAAAGCTCCTCTACAAACTGCCCACCCTAGTGTAAAGCGCTGCTCCATTAAAATGTAAATCTCATACCTTGGAGGAATAACAATGCCAGCCATCAGCTCAGTAGGACGGATTTATTTTTCAGTCTCCTAACAATGACCTAGACCCACAGAGACTAGGGTCCAGGGCAGAAAGTGACTGTGGATAATAAAGGGGGAAAAGTACTCAGTGTAGAGACTTAGGAAAATTATACCGGCTAGTTGAGACCCTAGACTGCAAAAGGGGGTTGTAGGGCCCTGCCATTTGAATGACAAGGAGGGGGTAAAGAATGGTAAGAAGCAGACCCATCAAGGCAGGATGGGTACCATTAGGATGTTTTCAGGAGAAAGAGTACTTGTACTGAAGACTTCAGAGACACAAGGGGAAAAGTCTGTCCCATGACATGACTCCTTGATGTTTACCCAGAGTCAGAAAAGCATGTGCACATGAAAGTCTAGACAGAGATGTTTTTAGCAGATACAGTCTTAATTGCAAAGCTTGGAAACAACTAAGTTGAGGGAATAAATCTAGACAGAGGAACAGTTTTCATTGTTGAAAACACATTAGCTATAAAACCATGAAAAGCCAGGAAGGACGTTTAAATGCATATCGATAACCAAAAGAAGCCATATGAAAAAGCTAGCAAGTGCATAATTCCAACCATAGGACATTCTGAAAAGGCGAGTGTCAACACCGAAGAAAGTGAGAAGACTAGGAGGTGAGAGATGTGATGGGAGAGGACAGTAGGAGCAGAGAGTTCTTAGGCTGTGAGACTAAACAAGGGGCTACAGTGAGAGACACAGGTCATGGTATCTGTGTCAGCCCATAGGGTGTGTACCATCAGCCAGAAGGAACCCTAAAATAAAGTGTGGAAATGAAGGCACAATAAGGTGGCAATGTAGATGCATACATAATAGCAAATGCATTACTCAGTCTTGGGGAATGGATAATGCAGAAGGAAGGGGAGCTATAGGAACTTCCTGCACTTGTATTAATTTTGCCACAGACATAAACCTGTGCTAAAATATGTTATTTATGTTTGAAAGAAACTGTTTAATCAGTCTGGGATTGTCTTCACAAAAAGTTCTGTTTTGCTGTTGGAGGTGTTTTGTTGCTTTTGTTGTTAACTGATAATAGCACTTTGAGATTTCAATGGTACAGAATCATTTACTACATAATGATCTTTTGGTGTGTCGCAGACCTCATATCAGTGGATTCATAATACTATAGGAAAGCTGAGAATTATCTATCACTCAGTGACCACAGTCATCAGAACACCATAACATAAAGCATCTCCTGGTACTGGTGATGCTAGTATAGATAAACACAGCATGTATGTTACATATGATGCATAATGCATTGTAAGAATAAAAGATCATGGAACTGCTATCTGTGTTCATTTGTTTTGTTTTGTACTATTTTGTTTTATTTTCTCTATTTGGGGGTATACTCCTTTTATTTAGAAAGCATAAAAGTGTGCTGCAACATTGCATTCTGTGTTACATCAGAAGCACCCAGACTCATTTTGTTTATCACCACTCAATAACATCAGGAGGCCATCTACTGCTAGCTGTATTTGTGAAGGCCTAGACTTAATTTTATAGGCTCTACCTTAGAGAAAGGATCACCATCTCAGACCACCTTCTGTACTCACTTCCAGAAAGGACCTCAGGAATGTGCCATGACAACTGGAACAGATACAGAGCAGTATCCTCCTGCAGACATCCTGTCTGTAGTTTAGGCCCTTGAAGATATCTAGATAATCTTGCTGAGCAGTCCAGATCCTGTTCTGTGGGTTGTGGTTCCCTGCCAAAAGTCTAACCCAATGGTTTCAAATGTGGTTTCATGCCCAAAGTCTAGACCAATAGTTTTAAAATTCATCTTGCCCCTTCTACCCAATAAATTTACCAATTCCCAGCTTGTAGTTTTTCCCTATAAAAACCCTCTACACCTGGACTCATGGCTACTGCCACATTTCCTTCCATCTACCCTATGGTGGCCCAGGTTGAACCTGAATAAAAGGACCCCTTATGTGCTCACATCAGAAACCGGCTCCTTGGTGGTCTCTGGGGGTTTCGCAAAACAGGTACAACACCCTGAAGTAGGCAGCTTTGCTCTGACATGCCCTACTGCCAGTGTTCTGTCATTACAGCTCACAAACAATAGAACCAGCTAGCCATGACCTGAAACCTCTGAAAAAGTGAGCAAAATTTGATATTTCTAACTTTTAAGTGGTTTTTCTTGGGAATTTGTCACAACTATGAGAAGTTTGGCTAACATAAAGAATTCGTACCACCTTTCATGAAGACCTTCAAAACCGAGATTGTTTCCTACATTAGAACATCATTATGAAAATGAAATACATTTGAAAACATCAAGAAATGAGGGCAAGGACTCAGCAGTTAAGAGCACAGACCACTCTTGAGTGGTTTCCCAACAGCCATGTTGGGTAGCTCACAACTGTCTGTAACTCCAACTCTGGCGGATCCAAAGTAGCTAGTAGCAATGGATACCTGCACACATAATTTTTTAAATAATGAAAAAAATAATAAAAATACAAAGAGATGAGTGCAAAAATGGAGAACATTTAGATGAAAAGGGGAGGTCGTGCTGAATGACTGGCCTGTACCACCTAGATTTGAATAAGTACTCTCTGATATTCAGACAATGAAGCTGTCTAATGAGCTACGCAGAATACATCCCATTGTTAGGTTGTACACAATTGTAGTCTCTCCCATAGATAGAATAATACGTCATTCCCTGCATTCGTAGAATTCTCATAAAATAATATGTTCAACTAGGTATTCACAAATTCCCCGAAATTCATCCCAAACTCTGAAACTAGCTAATTTTATTGCATGCTAGATCAGAGACTTAGTTGAGTGTTCTATCATGTTCTATCATATTTCACCCCAGCAAATGCCCAATAAGGCTATTATAATTACCACCCCTATTTATGTAGAAATAAATGTAGTTGAAGGTTTCATTTTTCCCATAGCCGTTACATTTCAGAACTGGGACTCTAACCTAGGCTGGTTGTAAGGAGCATATATGTTCTTAACCCTGTCTACAAAAGAATGCTGTTTTGATTGATCATAAACAACAGCTAAGCACTATTCATACAGGAGCAGGCCTATCCCTCTGCTCCCTACCTCTTACTTCTGATGTCAGTGAAATGGTTAGAGACAGTATGGAGAGATTGCACAAACTCTACCTGCACTAGCATACAAAGAAAACACCTAGGTCACGGTCCAAAACTGACCCCATATATATGTCTTCTCTGCCAGGCCAGAGGAGGCAGGCAGCAGCAGACATTTTCTGCAATTACCTGAGAGGAGAAGACATGGACCATGATGGATCATTGCCACAGAAACCAAAAGATGAGTTTAGTTCAGTTTAAATATGATGTTGATGGTAGATAAGAGAAAGAATTCCAGCCAGGCAATGGTGGTGCACGCCTTTAATCCCAGCACTCGGGAGGCAGAGGCAGATGGATCTCTGTGAGTTCGAGGCCAGCCTGGTCTCCAAATCGAGTTCCAGGAAAGGTGCAAAACTACACAGAGAAACCCTGTCTTGAAAAACCAAAAAAACAAACAAACAAAAAAAAAAAAAAACCAACCAAACAAACAAACAAACAAAACAAACAAACAAAAAAAAAAACAGAAAGAGAGAGAATTCCATAGTCAGCAGAGATTCAAAACAATTGGCATATATGTAAGCAGATATTTGCAAATGATGAGTAAATTGGTCAGATATGAATAAATGAAACATAAGACAAAATAATGTCCAAATCCTTTAATATGTCACACACATACACACAAAAATACACACAAAGAAATAATAAAATAAAATAAAGAAAAGAAAAGCTCAATTTCCCTTGAGCTCCAACTTTCTGGTTCCAGAATACATATTTCTTTCAGGTCAATTCAACAAAGATTTCTTTTTGTTATCTTAGAAAATCATCAAATCTAATCTGTGTAGATCAGAATGTCTTTCCCATGATGGGTATGTTTCTTCATGTAATTTCCAAATTTCAATGAATGAAATAATTCACCAAAACCCAAAGCAAATAAATAAAATATAAACCATATACATACATATATATATATATGTGTGTGTGTGTGTGTGTGTATATATATATATGTATATATGTGTATGTATACACACACACACACACACACACACACACACACAAACCAATAACACAAATGTAATTCTTCAAATCAACACTTCACTCCCATATTTAAATTTTCACATGTCATGGTATTCAAGCTTGTAATTATCTTCTTAGTCACTTTATCATCCGCTGAGAATGTGATAGTAGCTTCCCAGCTAATCCATTACCTTTACTTTCAATGCTGTCTCTAAGCCTCTTTCCAAGATTGCCAAATTGTTATTTTAAAATACACATTTACTGATCTTTTAATCAAAATCCTCCGGGTTTGCTTATTTCTTTCAAATATTGTACAAACTCTTCAAGATGTCATAATAAGGCCTAATTTCACATAACCTCCTTCTAAGCACAGTAACACCAAACCACAGGCTCATCTGTGTGGAGAACTTTGCCAGCCAATAACACATACCGATCACAGAATCTCATCCTTTTCCATAGACCCAGCTAAGCCACTCCTCGAACTCGAACATGGCCTCCAGAAGTTCCACTTTATATGATTTAATTAACATCACCTATTTTTCCAAATTGTCTCTGAAGACTCCATCTCAATCAGCAGTTTTCTACTGCTAGATCAAACAGGCCCATTACATGCTCACTAAAAGGGGTATCCAAAAGCTAAGAAGAGAATTAAATGCATTCTTTTTTTATTTGAAAGCAATAAAAGCCTTACGCTAGGTAAACCAAAACTTTGTTGGTCTTTGTTGCTAATTTTATGGCTTACCATTATTTTTATGTTTAATTGAAAAGGGATACAACATAATCTTACTGGGCCACCAGGGTTCTCAGGGACTACCCAGAATATCATGGAGTCTGGGGAGCCCCACACTGACTTTGAAGAGCACAGATAGTCTTATCCTCAGACATCCCAGCAGATGATACTAATTATAGGGTGTTCTGCTCACACCAGGCCATAAGCAATGCCATGCCTCTTCCCTTAAAACTTTATTTGTACAGTGACAAAATTCTCTGAGGAGCCTATTTAGTGGCATATACTACATTGTTATCCAAAAGGTCATGGGACCTTTTAATCCATTTTCTAAATCTAAACTAAGACATATGCTAAATGAGAGGCAAAGTATTTTGAAAGTTATAATGAACTTTTATGGTAAAAATTATATTATACAAAAATGTAAACATCTGTATTTAAGGAAGATAATGGTTTAACTCCAAGAAATAATAGCTAAGCAGCAAGCAGCGATGACTTACGCAAGTGCTTTACAATTAATGGAAATCAAAAGTACATATTATTACAGTTAAAGGATGCTGAGAGAATGAGACAGGGGGTAAGCCATACCAATGTACTCTTAACGAACCAGAGCAAATTCAGGCTTGTATAAATCAGTCTCCCCCAAAGAGGGAAACTACAAAAAGATCAAACTTCTTTAAGTTCAAAGATGTTCAGTTCTACTCTTTAAACCCCATTACATAAATAGCTGCTAGTAGAGCCATTTCTTACCTTCAGGAGACTCACTGCCCCTCTTTAAAAGAGATCTCTAAAAGCACTGTTGGCCTGGTGTCTTGGATGGCAGATCACAGAGTTCCAAAGCCCTTAAGATGCTGTATCACCCAGTCTTACTGAGTCATAATTAACTTCATTGGGAATTATAAGACAGAAACTTAGAACAAAATTTTGCAGAACATTATTGGTATTCTTCTACTTGGTAATTACTACTTCAGTGAAAACCTCAAGTAAGAAACAGGGGCCAGATTTGGGCCCTCAAAAAGAAGCATGTCAACTAACTGGCCCCACTTATAATGCCAATAAAGGGTACATTAAAATTTCCCATGAAATTTCTCCCATTAGGGCATCGATTTCATCATGAATGTAAAGTCAACCAAAATGACTGCTCCCATTTTTACCCCGGCTGCACGAAAAGCCATGAGAAGGTGGAACACACATAGGTAACTGCTCTGTATGCCAGATAACAGCTGTTGAAGAGCAAATGTGTGCAAACTGAGTAAAGAGCTGGCTGTTATTGACACTTCAGCCACATCATTCATTTTTGCCACCACAGCATTAAGTATCTGAAGAATAAGATTAAGTTACTAACATTTAGGCTCATGCTTCAAAATGAGAAGCCAATGTTCTATTCAGAATGATAGTTATACATTATAAAACTCCCAGCTACTCAATATACAACTCTTTACCACCATGAACTGTGTGACATGAGATTCTTAAAGTTTTATCATGAATTTCCATCAAACGTATTTAGTTGGCACACGGTGACCTAATTTTTATTGTAAAGATGGAGAGGTTTCCCCTCTTTGGTTTGCTGGCTTTAAATGACAGTAACCAGTTGGAAACCAATTTTCGATTACTATCAATTCTGCACGTGAGTTTAAAGTATACTAAAACATCTCAAACATATGAAATCTATAGGAAAACAATATGTTAAAACTATATTCTCATCTTTGCTGTTCATGTTCCCCCAGTAATTCACCTGAGGCCTGAGGAAAATGACTAAGACGTTTCATCTGATGACTTTGGTGTGGAAACTTAGCCAAGCTTTCAGTGGAAAGCTCATAGAACCACTTCCCCAAACGGCCTCTAAATGATTCTTCCCTGTTCCAAAGGCTTTGTTTTTACCACCACCAGCTCATCTCTACTTGTTCCTTGTATTAGTTATTTTTTTTTTTATCACGGTGCCCAAGATGCTCAAGAGAACAGACTATGAGGGGAAAGATGATTTATTTGGACGACCTGTCCACTTATGGCAGAGAAGGACCATTACAACAGACTCCTCTCATGGCAGACCACAGGAAACAGAGATGCAGGCAAGAATCTGGGAGTGCATAAGCTTCAAAAGCTCGGCCTTAATGGCATACATTTGCCAACTTCAGGTCGCAAAGGTTCCTCGCTTCTAAAACAGCGCCACTAGCTGGAGGCCAGGTGTTCAAACACACGAGCAGATGAAGAACATTTCAAATTCAAGCTGTACCATCCCTACGTCTCAGTAACCACAACAGTGAGAAACAAAAGAAAAACCAAACCAGAATGTCCTACCAAGCAAGGCAGACTGCTCTCCCATGGGCCAACCCGCCCATCAATGCACCATGTTTGTTAACATTCTGAAAGACATTTGCGCGGAGCACAAATTAACTGAGCTCCTGTTTATATCAGAGATTTCGGAAGCGGCAGGAGATTTATTCGTGGAATCTTAACACCCATTCAGACTATCGTAAAACACAAAGGACCAGATTCAATAAAAACTCTGTCCAACTTCCACAACAGTTAAGTCTGCGTGCGCCTTCAAAACAAAATCAATTTTTCCAGTTTTGCATAGGGCCGCTCCGACTTCGGAGGTTTGGAAGCCAGCTGGGGCATTTCCTAGCTCATTCCCTGAATTACTTTCAAAAGTAGTTTTGAGGACCACAGTCCATCAGAAGTCAGTCTCCCCCTCCCCTCCCCACTCCCTGCCCCCTCTTTCTCTCTTCTCTTTTTAAAAACATATTTCAGAGTACGTCTCATAAAGAACAAATGACAACCACAGCATATGTCTCATGCAGAACTGGCCCATAAACAGAATTCTTTGGTACACAGTGAAAAAATATTTTTGATTCCATACTCCATACTACAGTAAAGCTGGGTATAATCGCTTTTAAAAATCGCTGTGCCCATGGACAGCTGTTCTTCATACATACTGGGAATGTTTCCTTTACATTCCTAAGGACATAACTGTTTGACGCTAAGCCAATACCTTTAGAATCGGTGAAAGATAAACAGGCCTTGTGCTGATGCCTTGCTCTCCCAACAAACTTTCTCCCACAACTAAAATGTTAAAACTTTTACCCTCCAGCCCACATTCTGACATTAGTCCAATAACTAATGTTCTGTCCAAGTAAAATACATTTTGTCATAGCTTGAAAATGTTACCTTTCACAGAAGTATAGTATTTCTGACCAGCGGGGAACATATGTCAACATTATCTATTATTACCCAGTGTCAAGACCGAAAAGGGAAGGTGGGCGGTGGATGTTAATAGCGACTTAAGCGATTTCTAAAAGAGGCATTTGAGAAGTACAGAGCCTAAAGTTTCAAACGTTTTTGTCTTCTTTTCGCTGTGTCAGCAATCTCCCCTCCCCCCCCCCCCCCCCACCAAGGACAACGCTGCCTCTGACCGACGCCGCCGCCTAGTTCTCCTTTTAATTTTAGCCTATGCTTCGCTAAGCTGGAAAGTTTGAAAAATACCCTAGAAAACTCCTCTGCCAGGAGACCAAGACAACAGCCTACCACCAGGACGGCAGCGACTCCCACGCACTGAGAGAAAGATTTGCAGTCACAGAAGCACAAGCGTTTTGAACGTGAAAACTTATTTTTAGTTCACAGCCACTAGTCCAGTGTTTACATCTGAGGTTTAGGCCTCTGGTCGAGCACCGGAGGAGTCGGGGGCAACACTGGATAGCAGTGTTAACTGCAGTGAAGGGGCAGAAAGCACCTCAGCGGGGAAATGCAGCTTTCTCGACAGAAGTGTGATGTGGTGCTTAGGGATGCGTCTCGCCTTTTCTGCAATGGTGGTGCTATGTGTAACATCGGACCTGGGGAGACTGTGGTTCCCAAAGCCACGTCCTGGGCAGTCATGACCATGAGTTGAAGGCTTTCTTCAGGTCACCATGCTGGGAACAGCTAAGTTCTCCTTAGTCTTTGAGCCATGCGGTTTTAAAAAGTGTTTCACAAGGAAAGGACTTGGCTATTCCTCACCACACAAGCATCTTGAAGAAGAGTTTACTTTGGGTCAGAGACTAAAACTTGGGTCCTGCTTCAGACCTGGACTAGGAAGTGCTCAGCAGTGGGCTCCAGTTCCTGGAGGTCTGTGTATTTTCCATCAGGAGCATTAGGTCTTAGGGCCCCAGGCCTTTTGGAAAGTAACTTTTCAATCATTCTTCTCAATTCCATTAGGAGTGAACCATTTCCCTTTGAAAAAATAGTCAGTCAGAAATCAGAGATTATAGGCTCATTGAAATGTATCTCTTGTGGTGAAGAACTCTAAGAACTACAGAAAGCTCATCCATAGCAGACCATGTGTCACAAGACTGGAGGGGATGGCCATGCTTACTGTTTCGAATTTAGGAGGAAGTTATCCAACTTGTTCTTCCTCATCTCACTCATTTCTGAGGAAGAAGTCACACAAGAGTTTCCTTCTCGAAGCTGTATGGCTAAGGCAAGAGCAGATTTTAATGCCCATGCCATCTGCACTGCTGCCCTAGTAGGACATTAATTGCTAAGTGCAGAAGTCCACCTTCACCCCATTGCCTGATGCATCAGCAAAGCCTCTGAGGAGCTGGGCAGAGATCCCTCCAGCCTCGTGGGTGAGGTGGGAAGCCCTCTTTCTTTAAAGTAAGCAATCCTCTCTCACAGACCCCTCCTGACCCCTGATGATAGGAAATACACTGTATTCACGGCCAAAGATAAAGTGGATTGGTTCCCTCTCCTTGGGAAAGCGCCTTCTTCAAGTTCACCTGAGCTAACAAAGCATAGAAGATGTTTATACAAAGAGCACCGGCTGTCACATAGGGTGCTCTGTAGACATTCATCGGACATAGGGTGCTCTGTAGACGTTCACCAGATGTAGGGTGCTCTGTAGACATTCATCAGACATGGAAGTGGAAAACAACTTTTTTTTCTGGTTTTTTGAGACAAGGTTTCTCTATTTAGCTTTGGTGCCTGTCCTAGAACTCACTTTGTACCCCAGGCAGGCCTCAAACTCACAGAGATCGCCTGTCTGCCTCCCAAGTGCTAGGATTAAAGGCCTGCACCATCACCACACCGCTGGAAAACAACTCTTTTTAAACCTTTTTTTAGTTAGTTTTTTTTCTTTTTTCTTTCTATTTTTTCTTTCTTGTTTTTGTTGTTGTTGTTGTTTGTTTGTTTGTTTGTTTTTTCTTTTTGGGATAGGTTCTCATTCTATAGCCCAGATTTGCCTGCAAAACACTATGTAGCTCAGCTGGTTCATAGCAATTCTTCTGCCTCAACCTTCTGAGTATTAGGATAACAGACATGAACCATAAGCCAGCATGCCCAGTGACCAGCTTGTTGTTTATCTATTTATTCATTTATTTTAAGACAGGATTCATGTAGTCCAGGGTAGTTTTGAACTCCTCATTTAGCTAAGGATAACTTTGAAATTCTGATCTTCATGCCTCCTCCTCCTCCTCCAAAATGCCAGGGTTATAGGCATGTAGAGCCACTAGTCCTGATTTTTATGCAGTGTTGGAGCTCAGTGTAGGGCTTTTGGCGTAGTAGATAAGCACTCTACCTGACCAAGGTACATCCGTGACCAAGCTACATCCCTGTCCAACCCCTTCATTTTTTAAATAACAAACCAGATTCTACCCTGTCTGATACCATCTCATAGAGAACTAAGTGATACTATTGGAAGTTGGGATCCTGGTCTCTGTCTTAGTAGAGGGAATAGGGTAGGGCTTGGAAATGGTCTGAGAAGATGGAACAGTTGCAAATGAAAGCCCACACTAGACTAAGCCTCATAGCAAGATCTGGGGGCAGGAGGGTGAAGAAAAGAAAAAAAAACAAAAACAGAATGCCAAGGAGAAGCAGAAAGGCAAAAAGCAAAGGTGAAGGAAGAAAGGAACAGGTGCACAAGTGGGGACTTTCCACTTCTCTGAGCCTTCAGGCTCTCAGGGTGTGCTCTTCACATGGCCCAGTTACTCTTTACAGGGATGCTATTTGTCAGCTAAGAAAGGAGGGCTGAGGATACAGCTCCAGGGTAAGACAGGTGCATGCTCCAGGCTCTGGGTTCAAAACAGAAAAAGAAAAAAGTAGACACAATAAAAATACATGTATGCACTGCAATTATTATTTCTAGAAAATAACTCCAGAAATTAAGATTGAGCACTTCCTACAGTGGGGTTGACTATAGCTGGGTTCTCATTCCAACCACAACAAGGGAGATAAATTCACAAGAGTCCACAAAACAATAACATATGCCTCTCAAATAATAATAACAGCATTACAATAATTTTAAAGTGTACTGACCAGTTAACCTAATAGTCTGTTATTGTATTTCCTTTGATCTCAAGAACGACCTACTCTCTAAGGAGAAATTTTATTTGTATCATCATTTTATAACAATGAACACCAATGATCAAAAAAAAAAATTAGAAAGTGGCCTGGCAGCCACTAGCCAGTCCTACAGGAAGAAGACCCATTTGGAGCCATGCCCACCTGAGTGAGTTCACCACAGCATGTGGTTGGCGATCACAAGTTTGCTTTTGCAAAAATGAAGGACATTTTCATTAACTCTCAAACATGCTTATCGAAGAGTAGGCACTTCAGGGAATATAATGGGAAATGGAAACCTAACTTCAAGAAATTTGTTTTCTCACAAGGAAGTGAAACAGCTTAGTTTTGAAGGTGTAAGTGCAATCACAAAAAATTAATCTTAGGAGCTACTTTTGACTGCACTTGCATTTTGAGACGGTCGTATCTAAGAAAAGCTGAAGAAGCATTTTATGCTAAGGTTGCCGAGAACTAAGTTCCCTTTTGAGGCTAGAAACTTTTTTCATAGTAAAAGCAGGGGGAGAGCTGACTGCCCATTGATGCATTAGTTGATGTTCTGTGCACCTATATGCCTCACTGAAGTTCTGTATGCTTCACAGGAGCATTTATTAACTCTACTGAAAACGTCAAGCTCTATCAATGATGTTTTTCACATAATTTGCCATCTAAATGGGTAAATGATGTATAATATCAACCAAACTCCACAGGAAAATTGGTAGAGAAAGAAAACTATTACAAAGAGGCAACAAAGACTGAAGAATGACCTTTTCTCTGAATGTCACTTAGCAGCCACCTGGGCGTGCATAGGCAACTTTGCCAGTGCCCACAGAGAGCACACACACTTATGGGATGGGTGAACAGGGAGCAGCTTGTGCTCCAAAGCCCTCTTTGCACATTTTCCTGGCTAACCTCATCACAAGTCTCACCTCTAGCTGTGGCCATGATTGATGGATGACAATTGCCTAAATTTGGAGTGAGTGTTAATATACCCTCATAGAGTACAGGGCGTGGTTCTTGTCTTCAATTTCTTAGAGACATTTTGCAGAAAAATACTAAAACATGTGACAGATCCCAACATAACCAGCCAATAGCAGAGAAGGAAAAGAATTATGCCAAATTAATAAATCTGAAGTAGTAAGCACTGTCGAATCTAGCCAATTATTCGAGACTTGCTCATTGCCAACTTCCAACACCACAGAGTCAGTGTGTTTGGATGTCACCAGGGAATAGCTATGAGGTTTGAGAATAATAAACCAATAAGCTGCAACCAAGTCAATGTTTGAATAGTATAATCTTTGTAAGGAAAGTGGTTAAAGCAGTTAGTTACTATAACTAAAGGCTTACAGTCTCTGTACATCTTTCATCCAGTAATTCCCTTTCTAGAAATATGTTCTAAGAAAATAATCAAGAATGTGAACATATGTTTGGTTATATGGAACATTTATGCCAGCCCAATTTATATTCTTGAAAAGATTGGAAACAACCTTATGCTTCACAATGGAGGATTGCTTAAGTAAATAACAGTGCAGCCAAGACAAAAGGCATGGCAGAGAATATTTGATGACAGTGAAATATATTCAGTAGATACTCTTATTTGGAAGGGAAGATTTGGAAATTATGGTAGGATTTACATTATTTTACATGGATGAAATGTTTAGAAGAATGTGCACTAAAATACTAACAATAGTGCGTGATTTAAATTGTTTCCCATCTAGACTTCCTAGATTTTCTAGAATGTGCTTTTCAGGTAAAGCAGAAATGACTACTACCAAACTACATAGGAAATGTATAAACACAGCAAAAGTAATGTATGTTAACAAGCACATTCATTGTCATAAGCATTTCCCACTAAAAGTGAAAATCCCTTTGCAATGCAGATAAAAGAACACGGGAAATGGTTCTCTGTAATTACTCTGCCTTGCTATAGTTATCCTTTAATATCAAAACTATCTGACATTAATACTGAACAATACCAGTTTAATCATAAACTGTTAGGTAATAATCAATCTGAGTGTCTATAATCTTTTAGTGTCTTAGTCTAATTACAAATAAAAGGAGACAATCTTTGACTCATCCTCAGCTCTTTGAAGAATATTAGACCAATCAGGCTAGAACAATGCTTTAATTTCATTTGGACTTAGTTCCTGCTTTAGAACAGAATTAAAAATAAACACAGAGAAAGAGATGGGGAAAGTGAGTCATCTAATTTACATTGAACATAATGCAAATAAGTATTTTTAATAGATGGTCAATACCTAAAATACTCAGTTATAGTAGATTAGGAGTGACTTCTTACTGGAAAATTTTAGTAATTTTAATCTTACTGCAGTTTTTTTAGCCTGTCAACTCAGAACTCATTTATTTTTGAAGAAGAGAAATCTTTTGCTTGGAGACAAAGGTAAGTCACAGTACACCTCAAACTAATTAAAGATGAATCTTTTATGTAACAATAGTACAAAGAAAAAAATCAAATTGTATTTAATAACTCAGACAAAACAGCCATCCAGCAGAAGAATATTGCCTTCTTTTAATTATTAGAATAAATCATTTCATGGAAAACTGTTTGGCACACAGTAACTATAAGATGATGATAAATATAACACAAAACAATAAAAGGAGAGGGATTCTCTATCCAGGCAAACTCACGCCAGTCTCAGGGGAAACCTCTGAAGAATCATGTGCTGAGAGGCACCTTAGAGATCTCAAAATGTCTGTTACCACCCCCCCAAAGACTTAAACAGAGCCTTGGCCAATTGAGGTTGACCCATTTTCATCATTAGGACCTACCCTTTTGTATTATTCCAAACCAGACTAGGCACTGAAATGCTGTTCTAAGAGAGTTCTTGTTGTTAGGATAAAATAATGCAGGTCTGCTGGTCACTGAGTGTGGGTTGAGGAGCATAGACTCAGAGCTTGTCCTGTTGAAGAAACCCAAGTCTAGCAAGACAATCTGCCCGAGCTCTGCATCCTTTTCCAGATGTTGTGGCACTGAGAACCAAGCAAATTCCTAGCCTTCTAACTGGTTTTAGTTTTAAGTCCCACCACAGATGCTTGGAAGCTACACTTGTGCTCTGGCTACCTTGTAGCAGATAGACATTTAATTAAAAGCAAGAACACCAACAATCTAAGACATCATTATTTCTTGTCATCCCCCTTGGAATGGCTTTACCATGTACTCTGTGAGATGTAGATTGAGATGGTTTCTTCCCATAGGCAGATCTTCACAAACTATATGACAAAGCTCACTTCTTACTTTTCCTAAAAAGTATATTTGCTACAATAGCTGGCTCTGGACTTTCTACTAAATTTCTGTGAATTCTTTCAATAAAGGTCACTACCTACCAATATTCTTAACTATAATGAAAAAAAAATAGAATCTCACCCTGAGGAGTATTTCTTCATGAGGTATATGTTATATTTTAGTAATTTGGTTCCTTCTAAAATTCTGGTAGGTTCCTCTCAAATACTGGTACACCTATCCTAATTCTTAACTATGTTGGTCAGGATTGAAATGCTCTTTACTAACTAACTCTACCTAATTAGGTTATTCAGTGCCTCACAATTTTGCTAACTATATTTGCAAGACTGTGGACATTTTCTTCTGAAAGAGAAAACCACAATTCTCTTGGGCCAGGAGGCTGGCTTAGTGACCTTTGTCTCATTATCCTAAAAGACTGGAATTCATCATACAAGAGAAGAACACAGACAACAGAGACTCATGAGAAGCAGAAAATCCTAATAATGACCATGGTTTGCAAGAGTGTAACCTTTGACCCTGAATAGCACACAGGGCCTGGTCTATACAAATTCAACAGTACAATGAGATAGAAAAAAGAATAAAGAGTGTAGTTTTTCAAGATTTTTACCCACAAAAAAAAAAATTGATGGTCAAATTATGATTATTTATGTGGAGAAGTTTAGAGATACTTTCAATTTTGTTGATGCTTTTTTTCCAGCCAAGGAAACCTAATTATTTTTATAATAATACTTATTGTTACTAGTATATAATTTACATAAGAAAAAAATTTTTATCTGTTTTTAATTACTTACAGTCTTAGAGATTAAACCCAGGACTTTGCACATTTTAGGCTAGTGGTCTCCAATTGAGCTACATTCCAGCCCCATGAAACAGAAAGTTCTCCATGCATATTTTCTTATGTAATCTATGTAAATGCCCTTCTTAGTTCCTTAAAGAAATCAAGTTTTACCAGGTGGTAGTGGTGCACACCTTTAATCCCAGCACTCAGGAGGCAGAGGCATGTGGATCTCTGTGAGTTCAAAGCCAACCTGGTCTATAGAGTGAGTTCCAGGACAGCCAGAGCTGTTACACAAAGAAACCCTGTCTCAAAAACAAAAACAAAAACAAAACAAACAAACAAAAAAAAAAGGAATGAAAGAAGATAGGGAGAGAGAGAGAGAGAGGGAAAGAAATCAAGGTTCAGAAAAAATGATCAACTTGTTCAGTGTCAAAAATCTAGTAAGCCAGAGCTGGAGAGACATCTCAGCAGTTGAAATCACTTATTGGTCTTGAAAAGGACAGAGGTCTAGTTCCCAGCACCCACATGGAGGCTCACAACCTTTTTTAACTCCAGTTCCAAGGGTGATTATAACCCTCTTAACAATCTCCAAGAGCACTGTACACACAGGACACATGTACATGCTTGCAAGTAAAACACTCATATACATAAAACAATAACAATATGTATTTTAAATCTACTAAGCAGGGCCTTAGGCTCAGTGGAGGCCTACAGGTTCCACAGCCCATGTACTACACTATACAGATGTTTCAGAGGAGAAAATCGAGGTGTAGGAAGGAACCTGGAAATCTTCATTCAAAACATAAACGTCAAACTAACTTTAAAAGGTAGAAATATAGCTGGGCATTGGTGGCACATGCCTTTAATCCCAGCACTTGGGAGGCAGAGGTAGGCAGATCTTTGTGAGTTCAAGGGCAGCCTGGTCTCCAAAGCAAGTTCCAGGAAAGGAGCAAAGCTACACAGAGAAATGCTGTCTCGAAAAACCAAAAAAAAAAAAAAAAAGTAGAAATATGCTTTTCAGAAGTAGAATAAAAACAGTGAATTAGAAATTAAATAATTTTATAAAATGACTTATAATGATGTTCTGCTATACACATAGATCAGGGTCTGGCTCAGCCATCGTCAGAGAGGTTTTCTCCTATTGTGGATGGTGGCTAACACAGAGACCCAAAACTGGACAATGAGAAGAGGGTGAAAGACTTTGGAACAGTCAGTCCTAAATGGGATGTCTTCATCAAATCCCTCCCCTCAGGGATCAGGGATCTATGTGAAGAGGAGCTGGAAGGATGGTAAAATCCAGAGGGGATGGGACACCATGAAAACATGCCCTCTCGGGCACAGCAGGACTGATGCACATAGGAACTCACAGAGACTCACAGCATGTACAGGGCCAAGCTACACAGGCCCCAGTGCTGAAGGCAAAAGTGGACAGGAGCTCTCCTCCCTAACCAAGAAGCTGTGTCTTCAACTGATAAGTGCACATAAAGGAAAAAAATCCATTGATTCTCACTGGGTTTACAAATCACACTTAATGGCAGGCCCCATGCCCAACAGTAGATGGCCAACACAAAATGAACACAATGATGTTTTTGGAGACTTTCTTTTTGTATCAATTTGCTTTCTTTGGGCATTTTTTTTAACCTTACTTTTGCTTGTATACTATGGTTTCCGATTTGTGGTGTGTGTGTGTGTGTGTGTGTGTGTGTGTGTGTGTGTGTGTGTGTGTGTTTCTCATGCTTTTTCTTTGTTTTTGTTTTATTCTCCTTTTTTTTTAATTTGCCTGTTTCTTAAAGAGAGAGAGAAAGAAGGCATGGAGTTGGAAGGGTGTGGGGGATGAGGAGATGAGTAAAGGGAATTTATGACCAGAATATATCGTATGGGAAAAAATTATTTCCAATTTGAAAAGAAAAAATAATAATTTCATAATTGAAAATACCAATACAACTGAAATGAAATTGACTGGTAACCTAAAAGTTCAAGTTTATAAGGTTTTCCAGCAGTGCTGGGTAGCTTGTTCAAACTCTGCTGGAGTAAAATTTGATGCCCTAGATGTTTCTTGGACTTTAGCCAGCTACTTAGTTACTGATCTTATAATTAGTTACGCTGACTGTCCAGACAGCCTACAGAGCAGGCCAGGAGCTATGAGACTGCATTCCTTAAGTTCATATTGTATAGTCTTGGACAGTAATCACAATAGTAGACACAGTGTGGTATAATTACAATAGCTTTAGACTGAGGCAAGAGCCAAAATTCTCGTTGTAGATTTACTAATCTTGTGAGCCTAACAAATTAACTTGATTTCTTTGTGTCCTATACTTACCATTTGGGGAGGAGGAAATTTGTTTACTCAACCAAGTTGCACTCACTCCACTTCCAGTGGCTCCATTCTCCTGAGACTCACAGCTTGGTAAAGGGTGGGAGGACCAGAAAGTTGCAAAGACAGAAATTCCATAAAGGAAGTCAGAAACTGATAGGTAGAAAAGTAACCCAGGGACGTGTGACAGTGGAGGCAGAAAAGAGACACATGTCTTGTTTTTACCACATCAAGACATGGTTGTCTCATCTTGAAAAAGAACTGAATTGGCTCAGGATAGCAAGAAGGTAAGATTTACTACGTGGAAGGCCATGAAAGTCATAGGATTCCTGGATGAGTCCCAGGAGCTTTCCTTTTCAATAGCTCTATAACTGAGGGTGGTGTTCCTTTGCATGGAGGAAAAATGACAATGGCCATGTTTTAGAATTGTTTGGCTTCCAGATATGACCCTGAGTAATCTCTGAGACTGATTCCAATGATGGCATTCTGTAAGCACACGTGGGAACCAAATAAGCCATTTGAAAGGTATAAGGTGGTGGGAGATAAATTAGATCCATACCAATGAGCAGCTTAGGACAAAAAAAAAAAAAAAAAAAAAAAAAAAAGAAAGAAAGAAAGAAAGAAAGAAGAGAAGAAAAGGAAAAAAAAGGCAGCCAAGAGAATCTAAGATAAGTACAAGCTAGGAGCTCAGTTGGTATTAATGAACTCTAAAACCATAGTCTTCTGGAAAACCATACATACATGGCATGCTGAAGGGGTCCCAAGAAGACAACAGGGTAGAGCCAAGCAAAAGTCCACTTTGCAGCTCACTCGGTGCCTCTATATTCTTGAAGGGCTAAATGAGTAGGTACTACAAGAATTTGTCTGGGTGGGTTTAGTGTGAAACCCACCATCTTACTTTGTAAGGGCTGGACTTATCACCTCAGAAGTGTGAAAAGGGGTGTGAAAAACATTCCCTCTCCCACCCTTATTTCATCTAATAAATAATTTGGTTTTTTTTCTTTAGAGCCTTTGCTCAACCAGCAAATGAACCAAAATACCTTGTTGTTCCTCATGCCCAAACCTCACCTTTTAAAACATAATTTTCTGAAACTCTTGGGAGCAGAAATTTGGTGTCACCATAGGTTCAGGCACAGTCAGAGTTAGTTGCTATGGGACACACTCTCTTCTCGCTCTGTTCCACATTACCACATTCAGAAATATTCCTTGGCACCTGTGTGCCACAGGAAGATTTCTCTTGAGATGTTCTTCCTCAGTGTGAGGAATCACCTCCTCTCCCAAAGAAGGAGCTTACCTTGCTGTATGGATGGCCATCAGCACTGGGAAGATGCCACCTGCTCTCCCCACTTAGATACAGCCGATGGTCCCTGGAGGTGGTGTCAGGGAAAGCATCTTGTAAACTGTAAGGCTCTACACTGACACATTAGGTTTTTATTTGAATATGAGTGTGTGTTGCTTTTAAGTGGAGGAAATTCCTCCAGTGTTCTTGCTCCTTTAAGGTTAGTTTACAAAAGCGCTGTCACAATCCCAGCTGGTTTTGACCAGTCTAAGCAAGGACTGTTGTTGAGAAGACAAGGTGAGAGGCGTGTGTCAAGTCAATGGGAGCATAAAAGTTCGCTTCACTACTTGATGCATGACATTAAATGGCACTAAAAAAGTAAAGGGTATTTCACACTTTTTTTTTTATTTCTTAAGTGACAGGTTCCACCCAAGCCAAGTAAGTTCCAGCTTATTTTCTAGCCTTTTTTATTATTTCTCTTATGTTTAGAGATTATAATATGATTAATCATTTCCCCCTTTCCTTTCCTCCCTTCAAACCCATATATCTTTCCTTTCTCTCTTTCAAAATTGTGCCCTCCTTTTCCACTAGTTGTTGTTAATGTGTGTGTGTGTGTGTGTGTGTGTGTGTGTGTGTGTGTGTTCCTACCCATGTAAGTACGGCCTGCTCTGTCTTTCATAAGTGGCCAATGTCTTTGGGTTTTTTAATGTGAGCTTTGGATCTTGTCTCCAGTAAGCCTTCACTTTCTTGTCTCCTCCAAGAAACCGCTGTTTGTGTTCCAGTCACTCCGTCATTGACACCAATGGGTTAGAGAACATCCACACTCAACTATTCACGAGAAGTTCTGTAGTCTTATAAATCTCAGTTTACAAACACAAGGAGATGCCTACTCATAATGCCAAGTACAGCCCCCTGCCTGGATACCTGCATCCTTAATTTGACACCATGAAACTCTTAACAGTAACTTCACTTTGAACTGTACTAACTAAGCATTTCCTTTCTGTTGGACTGGAAAACTTAATTATTAGTAAATTGTTCTTCTACTGACAAAATAACATTCAGAAACTGACTATTGGAGAGAAGGAAGCAATTCACTCTGAGCACGTGGAAGATAGAACCTGATGTGTAGCACACAACTTTTAGGAACTCATACTGAAGTTAGAACAAAAGTCAAAATGTAGTGGAGAGGATATCCAGATTAAAAAAAAAAAAATCCTTAAGTCTCTAGGGCATAGGTAAAGATTCCCCCTGAGGATATTCTGGTCACCAAACCCAAAACCTATTCAGGAACAAAAGAACAAAAGTAAGATTAAAACAGGACAAAATTCCACAGTTTTATTGAAGAAGTGATATTTGAGCTATAAAGGATTTCCTGTCATTCTTACTTTAAGTAATTTTATAATATTCTTTTGTTCTTGGGTTAGTCTAAATCCAAACAATCACGTATGCAAATGGCTCACTATAGCAGTGGATGACCCAACAGTGTAAACATTATTGTTTATCCAGAAGCATTATATGTTCATACACAAATGGCATTAAAAGCTTGTGGTCAGATCAAAAAACCACAACTGTAATTGTTTATTTATATAGCTCACCATTACTCCGTAGTGTAAGTTTACATTTTACAAAATTTCTAAACAATGCTGTTAGAAGAGTGAAAAATGTATGCCTTGCCCAAATGATGAAAGACAAACAGCTTAGGTCTAAGCCTGTGGCAAGATGCTTTAGTATGGAAATTATTTACTTTGCCCCGTCTTAAAATTCCCATTTTTAGGCCGCCCTTGAAACTCTATGATAACAAGGCCATTCAGTGAATTTCTGCATTTTTCTTTTTAGTTCAGGGCAGCTGGTTTCTTTCTTCTCTAAGCAGAAAGCTAAAGTATATTTATCACCCTAAGAATGACTCAAAACAAACAGGAAGTCTTCATCAGCCGACTCCTGGGCATAGCTGATATAAGGTACCGGCAGAGAGGAAACAGAGCGTCCTTTCTCTAGGAGCCTTGCAGAAGGTACATGCAGATGCAGGCGATAACCAAGTTAGAGATGCTTCGAATGACCACCATGTCCTCCCAAGATTAAGTGGCGTGGCAACGCTAGCCAGCTTTCTGAGGCTACGAAAATTCCTCAGGAGTTTTCCTTTCCATTTCAGTTTGAAAGAGCAGTTTGAACTGGATACCATGAGCCTCAGAATCCTTGTGAACCTAAGCGCCAAAGGAAACCTGGGCGGGAGCTATTCTGGGAGATCTGCCTTTGATCTGGTTGCTAGGAAAAAGCCCGGCTTTTGTCTGGAAGTATTCTGAATGGCTCCTTCAGTCAGAATGAGGCCTGCAGGTCACTGTCTGAATGAAGTGAAGAGGATTTTTTTTTTTTAACGCTAAAAATGAAGTTGTCGCTGTATGCCGCAATAAAGCTGGAGAGAGCGACTGTATTGCCATGCCATGGCAGCGGTTCTTTGCTACAACTTAAAACTCCAAGGTATACTGTGAAAATCAGTGGAGCATGCTTGCAGATCAAATATATGCAAATATCCCTCAGTGGCACATATGTTCCTAGAGACCTTCCCCTACACCTTCTTTTCTAATAAAACCTGTTTCAGATTCAAAGCACACTTTGTTTTTATTAATACAAATGTTCACTATCAAACCATTTTTAACCTTATAAATAAATAGACAGACCTCACACCTAACTTTCCCTGACCAACCAAAGTCGGTGGACTGTGTTGTTAACTACTAGTAGTCTTTCAAAAGTATTAGGAAATACACTGGGAAGGGAGCCTTTAAATGCTTTTCCCCCTTCTACCCGTTGACTAATCTTGTTTAGGATAATGCAAGTACCTTTGTAGAAGGACTTTGAGGACAGTATCTAATCTTCCCAGATCCTGCTAAGGTAGAAAAGGAGGAAATCTTATCTCTATTCAACAGATGAGAGGACAGAGATGCAAGGAGGCTGAATGACAAGCTCCCATCTGAAGTGTCACATTCTGTACAGACATAGGGAACCACAGGACCAGGGCTGGAGTGTAACCCACCACTCATATTCCTGGTCCCTTTCAGAACCTGCATTATTTTCTTGTGACCGCGATAGCTCTCTGTATATTCTTGGGAAAATGTGCAGCAGCTCCGAGGAGCAAGCCCTTGACCTTGGCACCAGTGAAATCAGGTGCAAATGAACAGAGCCACTGAATGATAAACCCAAGTAGCCTGAAGCAGAATAGGACAAACCAAGCCCCTTCTAAATCAGTCTGGAATAGGAAAGAAAGGGCTGTTTTTCACATTCATTACTTAATAAAACTTCATTAAGTTTTATTCTCTCTGTGGGTTTTCTAAATTTTATTTTGTTCTCCTAGCAAATCCTAAAATGTAAGCAGACACAAAAATTAGATGGAGCTAAAGAGAAAAATGCATAAATAAACATTCACTTTTAAAGAACAAACTGAAAGAGGAGAAAATGAACAGAAGTTGAGAACTTGGAGCCCAGAGCAACACTGCTGAATGAAGTGATTCTGCACTTGTATTTATGCTACATAGTAAATGTAAGAAATGTCTAACAATAAAAGGGATCCCTCTCCAAACAATATCAGACATCCTCTTTTAAAGAAAGTACCTTATTTCTTGGAGAAAGTTAAAGTGGAAATAAATTCAGACTCACGGGAGTAGTGATCAGATGTTCCCCAAATGAACTAGGTAATAAGAGATGACCACCTCAAGGAGGCTGGGGACAGAGGTATCTGTCACACAGGAACACCTCCTCCAGTCTGAGCAGGAAGGCAGCCTGGGCTATCTCTTGGAATGCAATTACCCTGCAGATCCCCAGGCAAAAAATGCAGGAAGCCCAAAACAGACCTGCCTGCCAAAAGATATTTGGACAAAAAAGCAGAAATGTTTTCTAAGGAGTGTGACATCTCCTTTTACCTGCTGACTTACCCAAATCTCTTTTTGAACTTTTTATTCCGCTGTAGGCGATCTTTGGGCACTAAAAAAGTTTTGTAATTCTACCCCTGAAAGGCACAAAGCAGATCTAGATTTTAGTATCAAATTAATGGATCCTGAACTCACAATCCAGGACTGCTAGTGTGTTAAAAAACCAGCTCTGAATGTGGAAAGAAACCAAATTGCCTTCCTGGATCCCTGTAATGGCAACAGGCTAACAGTACCAATTAGCCAGCTCACAATGGGTCTTCAAGAACTGCCACTGGACCAAATCTGAGGAACTCCTACTGAGTGGGACCCAAACCTGAGGGCTTGCTCTGTCCTCGGTTACTCACCATGGCCCTGTGTGACCGTTCCAGAAACCCGCGAGGACTTGGCATGAATTCCGCAGTGCGTCGCCGTGGCTAGAGCAAAGCAGGAGCCAAAAATGAATTAGGTAAAGACAGGAGGCTCCAGGCACAAAGTCAGCAGGTGAATTTATTTGCAAATTACTCCTTTTAGCTTCCTCATGTGAGATATTCTCTTTAGATACTTGGAAGGAAAACTTTATCATTCTTAAAGCAATATCTGGTTTCAATAATTGGTTCAGAACCAATCAGGCAAAAAATAATAAGGGAGTCCTTTTTTTAAGTCATTATGCATTTATGATGGTATTATTGGTTTCAATGATGAGAATGTTATTGTTAGGACTGAGTTGAGTTAAACCATCTTATTTTCTTAGAGATTTCTCTATCATTTAATTGATCTACCTTATTCCTTCTGCCCCCACACACTAGTTTTCTGTGTTCTTGCTCTTTGGAGTAATCTGTGTGAAAACCTTCTGCAAAAGCTATCTTTTGGGACCCAAAACCTCCTCTATGAGCATTTGGTAACACATGACGTTATACTGAAGGGTAAGTCCATCAGAAATTAGACACTAGATCATAGTTTTGATAGTTTGGAAGGCTGACAAAGCACTAATAGCTAAGGCAGTGATCCTCCGCTCTGGTTTGGTAGTAGCCTGGAGTATCTCCAAGTACCTCCTAGATGGTGAAAAACAAAATTACAAAACAATTTCTGGAGAAAATTAATTAGAGTTTATCCTAATTTGAAATGTTAAAAAAAAAAATCTGCTGTTAGACATAGGAAGTGTGTCACTGTGGGACTTGGAACTTTGTGAGAAAATAAGCAACAATAGTCATTGAAACTCCTCAAAGCTTAAAAACCAGTATGTACTCCACAAGTTAAAAGAAGAAGAAGAAAAGAAACTCTATTCTTGTTCCTAGGAAGTTCAATTCTAACACATACCTTATGACACACTCAGAAAGGAACTAAGACAAAACCCATTCCAGGACATTTCCTCTAAAAGAATGCAAATAAGGTGTGTCACATACTTTCATGAATAAAATAAACTCGATAATATCTAATAACACCATTACGCTATTCAATGTGCCTAAATTACAGTTGTACTAAGAAATGAGAAAATCTCTGGAATGGGACCAGGATTGCTTTTTAATTGTCCATTAGAAAAAGGCAAAAAATAAAATCACCGGCAATGATTTCCTTTTGAGATCATTCACCTTATTTTTAAAATGCAAAATCAAAAACACACTGTGAGGCTGAGGGATCCAAGCAGGCAGCTGTCTGCTCTCCTCAGCTCAGACATAGCAGCTACAGTAAACCCACAGTGCCAGCTTGAGCCTGGCCGGGCAACTAGCAGTGCCCGCAACACAAAACCTTCACTTTTCAGTGTCCAATGAGCCCACTGAGAACCTCTCTCTCTCTCTCTCTCTCTCTCTCTCTCTCTCTCTCTCTCTCTCTCCCTTTTTCTTCTGAATTGAGGTCTTACTGTTTAGGGATTTCTTCCATTATGTGATATATTCCCAAAGCCCCTGAAAAACAATGACAATTTTATTTTCACATTAAAATTCCTCTCCCAGGGCCATATTCCATGAATGAATGGCTTGTAAGACACACCGCTAATAATAAAATCTGCCAACTGTGCCAACACAAGTGGAAGAAAAGCACAGGAAAGCTGAGGCTGGCCAGAGAGTTTCTCCCATACCTACAGTGGCTGACGCCTTCCAAGAAAGCTGTGGAGTCGCCTGCTTATTTACGTGCGTGCTCGCCAGGAAGGTATTACTTTTAAAAAGTGAAAATAAATAGCTCCTGCAACCCTTTCCTTGTCTTGAAATTACTATTTCTATTAGAAAATAAACTTGTAAACTCCATCTGTTAAGATGCTCGGGAATCAGACCCCACAGAGCATACCAATGTGCGTTGAAGGATCAATCCTAGACTGGCAAGGGAAGGAACTAGATATGAGAAGGCAATTCCCATTCAGATTTAACGCCACTGTGAAAGGCTGCAGAAAAGTCAAATACAACAAGAATGATCATACATGTCACAAACTCAACTCACCTGCTGTCCCCAACACTGGTACCCTGTGCTACTGTCATTGAAGTGTCTGGATTCCAGAGGGAACTCTGCCTCTGCTCTCTCTCCCATTGGATTAGCCAAGACCTGGTTTTGCTTGTTTGGGTTTTGTTTTTTGTTTTTTTTTTTAATCTCAGGCCAGGCTTCTTTCCTCTCCAACAACCACAGCCTCACCGTCACCAAAAGACTTTTAATCCATTTATTTACCCACCATCAATAAGCTGGTATGTAAAAAGAAAGCAATTTAGCTAACGTAGAGAAATACCTATATAATTTATCCTGTTCTCCAAATTATTTACTTTGCAATACACGAGCTTCTCCCTGTTGCCACACCCTCACTCACTGGTGACTTCACCCATCTTCATTTCACAAATACTCATTGAGCACCTATGGTGTTCAAAGCACTTGGTTGGTACAGACTGTTTAGCACCAGATAAGACAAAGGAAATCTCCTTCTCCAGCTTTAATTCTCATAGTGATGTGGAGACAGAAAGACAACTCAGACGCTTCAAATTCTAAACTTCAAAAGCATTATCAAAGAAAATGCAATTTGGGGAAAAGAAATAAAGATTGAACTGCGGAAATTTTACTGTTCTTAAATATGAAGACAGTGACCTGCTTCCTAAGAAATGACAGAAAGGAGCCAGGGCTAGCACGTTGACTCAGTTGGTAAAGATGCTTTCTGACAAGACTGGAAACCTGAGTTTAATCCCTGAGACATAGGCCTACCTGGTGGAAGAAGAGAACAAACTATGCAAGCTATCCTCTGACCTCTACACATGACCTCTACCACACACACACACACACACACACACACACACACACACACACACACACACTTTTTTTTTTTTTTAGTGGCAAAATGAAGCAGTCACAACACAGGACTTAAGTTTAGTTGCCCAGGGAAGAACTGGACATTTCAGCTCTTTTTTTTGAGAGGCACTCAGAAAAAGAAAAGAAAGTAGGTAAAAATGTTCCAAGGTGAGCTTAAGAAAGACGAAAGAAGCCAGAAGGCTGAAACATACTGAATTAAGTAAGCAAAGGAGGGCTGGAAATTTGAGGTTCTTCAGGGCTAAAATGTATTCTAAAATAGTGGTCAGCCTGCAGAGGATGTAAGACATGGAAGCGCCTTGGCATGACAGTGGTGTTGCCCTCCCTGAAGAAGCAAATGAAGAAGGGCAGCAAGGCAGGAGATATTTTTAACTGAGAAGAGAAGGAGGGTGTAATAAAGTTGTCATAACTTGTATTTCCCGAGAAGATGGTGAGCCATTAAGTATAATGCAGACCCTAGTTGGGACTGGAAGGTCTCAAGAGGTAGAAATTCACTTTTTAACCTTATCCTTCTGCAGGCATTGAATTCATATGTAGCTCTTTCTTATCTCCTATTACATCAGGAGGTGAGGCTGCCCTGTCCCTCTTATGGGACACTCTTGGCTAAATACCAAAACTCCTTCTCTCCTTCTCAGGCTAAAGAGGTGGGGAAACAGGCCAGAGGAAGCAGCTGCCTTAAAAAGCAATCAGGATTCAGGAAGGCAACACACCTGAAGCCATCATTGTCTTGAGTGAAATAAGGGCTGTCATTCTTCTGCTGTCCCTTGGCTTTGCCTGTGAAAGTGGCAGCCATCTTTCCAGCATGGTTGTGCTCTCTGAGAGGAGCCTGATACTCCCATGCCTTGAACATATAGTGCATTTTGTATGTTCATATCCCTCATAAATAAAATCCCTCCAAAGATTTAATGAAGCCTTCTTCAAGATATTTGGAAGATATTTTATTGACTTTTGTTGTTAAATGATGAACATAAAACAACCAATTTTTAAAAACATTTTTATAACTTCTACCCAGCTAGACTGGATCCCCTTAAGGTAGAACTACTTTTATTCCCCACCTTACAATTCCATTTTTTATAATATATACGTATGTGTGTATAAATATGCATGCCACATAGAGAGATATGTATGTATCTCTGCATATAAACTATTGTCCATTTTAAAGGTTTCCTGAATTAAATTCTTGAACAATTGTCTTGCTGAGGTCACCAGGGATGCTTCTATTTAAAAAAAGAAAAATATTTTTAAAAAGAAAAAAAAACCTCTCCATTTGCTGTGAACAGAAGGAATTACAGCAGCAAGGAACCACTCTAGCTCATAAGACTTGGGGAATCTGAAGACCAGAGTAAGGTGGGATATTCCTGCTGGTGACACGTGTCCATCAACACCAATTAATATTTCTTGTACAAGGTGTGGGTATGGGCCACGAGTCAGGTCATTCTGTACATGTCCTTTAAACATAAAGATCTTATGTCTGCTTTCTCTTACATCAATAAAGAATGTTCATGCAAGATGTATGTACTTACACATTTAATTCTAGGGAGGCAGAAGAGGCAGGCTGATTTCTATGATTTCAAGGCCAGCCCAGTCTATATAATGACTTCCAGGAAGCCAGGGCTGCATATTGTGAGACTATGTTTCTATATGTATGTATTGCTCATGACCACAGTTAATAATAAGCATTGATGGTGCCACAGGTTTGTCCATAGTGTAGAATCTCATTGCATGTAAGAAAGGAAACCTTATCAAACATATAGGTATTTCCTGACTTTAAGATATCACAGGGACAGAGTTTTGTGGAGACATAAAGGGGAAGTGTGTGGATATGAAACTAAATCAACAGTGATCAGAGCTTACCTTTTTCAAAACTAAGCACCAAATGCTTAGTCAGGTAAGGCTGCAGGTATCATCCCAGCAGCACCAAAGCTATGTTAATGTGCAGGCTGGACATCTCTGTTCACAAAACATCACCTATGCTAAATAGGAGGGTTTTTTTTTTCCTAAACAGGATTTTCTATCATCTCCATGAACATGATTTTATTATATTCCTTGTTCCTAGGTAATCACATACCAAAGTAATTATAAAGGTAATTTTTACCATCCTACCTAAAGAATAGCATTTTTCAGCAGTAATGAACTAATGTTAAAACTCCAGAGCAATTACACCATCTATAATTCATTACAGCTCTCTCTGTTCATTTGAGCTTTCCTCCTTACCTACCTTCACTTTTTTCCATCCCCTCCCTTTGCTCTCCTGCGTGCTTTACCATTTGTAAACAATTTGGCACTCTCTCTTAGCTGATAGGCTGTATCTTCAGGCTCTAGTCAGCAGCGACCCTCTGGTCCACAGACTGAGCCACTTAACTGCAGGAATCTTTGTCTCGTCGACTAACTCATCTTTTCTCGGCTCAGTTATAGCACATACTTTTTTCATCAACTCCTGAAGAGACTGACAAAGACTTCACTCTTACACAGTAACACAAAACCCAGGCTAAATTTCTAATGCAGCACCCTTTAAATTATCAAAATTTCTACGTCACAATCTGTGACATATCCTGAATTATGATGTTAAAAAAAAACTGCCCAATTCTGTGCATAAAGTTCATCTCTCCAGATGTCTGATTGAGAAACTAGAGCACACTCAGTCTGAAAGAAATGGGTGAGGAAACCACCAAGATAACCATGAAATCCTGTTTCTTAATTTCTTCATGCTTCACTGTCTGCCATGGCTTCATATCCAGAACCGTATGGACTCATGCATGAATTCAGTTCATGTTTGGTCTTTTGGACCTTGTCTTTCTCTTTTTATCTTTCTTCCTTGCTATTCATACTTCTCCATTACTTATCATAAGTGGCAAAGCCCGTAATTGCAAATAAACACCTGTTCAGCTCTATTTGAAAGTGAAAAACCTCTCACACTTTGCATCTATCATTTGCTCTTGAGAGAGATTAGAAAAGCATATTTGCTCTTACTTCTCCTGGCTTCCTACCCTCGTCTTCAAGAAATAATATGCATTCAAATCAAGGTATTGATGTTTAATTCATCAAAAGTGGTTTGGACCACTACTTTTGTTTGCCTTCCTACCTACTGAAAGTCGGAACAGGGAAAGGAGCAAGTGAAAGAGACTTGAAAAGAGAGACATGATATCCGAATAATTCTGTAATAATGAACCTTTCCCTACATGACCCAAAGCTGATTCTGAATTTAGAAGACGGAGTGAAATCCATTCTTAAAGTGTAAAATCAAGTAGGAAGCTTAAACTTTCAGCTAGTTTACTTGTAAGTAGCAAGCTATCACAAAGACATGTTTTGATTTGTTTTATTTGCTGTCCTATCTCTATGACTACAACAGTGTCTGCCATGTAGAAAGGGATTAAATCAACTAAGTGTGAAAGGAATGAGCTACTTTTTCTTAAAATACTGAAACTTATTCACTAGCTGCCAAAAGTAGGCTCCTTCATGCACAGAGTAGCATCAACCGTGTACTTGGCCCCAACTTCCTCCTCTTGCAGAGAGCCAATAAAAGAGCTATACTTTTTAACCTAAGAACCAAAGTTATCAACCTATTGTTTCATGCTACTTTAAAGTCTTGGATAATAATATTTGGTTATTTTTAGCTAATTTCTTTTATTTTGAACTAGAAAGAAGTATTAACAAAGATCAAAAACAAAATCACCAACTCATAGCAAAAAAAGAAGAAAAAAAAAAAAAAACACATGTCAAGAAGACCAAAACAGTCTGCAGATGCTGTGAGATAGCCACCCTATAGCACAAACTGGATCCTGCTTTTAGCACTCAGGTGTGTTATATCAACCCCACATGGGCCCATCAATGTAAAAGAAATGAGTAGAAGGATGGGCATGGTGGCACGATCCTTTAATCCCAGAACTCAGGAGGCAGAGGCAGTGGTTCTCTGTGAGTTTGAGAAAGGCCTGTTATACACAGTGAGGTCCAGGAAAGACAAATCTACATAGTGAGACCCTGTCTCAAACAAAGCAAAAAAAAAAAAAAAAAAAAAAGCCTTGGGACTGGAGAGGTGGCTCAACAGTTAAGAGCACTGACTGCTCTTCCAGACGACCTGGGTTTGATTCCCATCTCCCATATGGTGGCCTGCAACCATCTGTAACTCCAGTTCCAGAGGATCCAATATTTCTTCTGACTTCTGTGGACACCTGCATGCACATGGTTCCCTCCCATAAACTCAGGTACATACATTTACACATAAACTTAAATAAATAAATCCTTTATAAAAAGGAAAAGAAAAAGAGAGAAAGAAAGTGAGTAGAACTCGAAGATAGTACATAAGAGAAGAAACATTTTTTTAAACTGTAAAGCAATACATGCATTTTTGGTACATAAAACAATAAACCAGAAGATTTAAAAAAAACAAAAACAAAACAAGGGGCTGGAGAGATGGCTCAGAGGTTAAGAACACTGGCTGTTCTTCCAGAGGTCCTGAGTTCAATTCCCAGCAACCACATGGTGATTCACAACCATCTGTAATGAGATCTGTCTCCCTCTTCTGGCATGCAGGGATACATGCAAACTGAACACTGTATACGTAATAAATAAATAAATCTTAAAAAAAACAATCAAAATATAGCAGTGTTCAATTCTCAATGATAAGATTATAGGTAAGTTTATTCTTGCCCATATTTTCTGTATGTCAAAACATTACACAGTATGTATATAGAACTGGGGCAGTCATAAAGAAAACAATATACATTTTTAAGTCACACACAAAAAAAATGAGACAATGAGGTGGTGAGAAAGCTCAGCAATTAAGAGTACTTGCTGCTATTCCAGAGGATCTAGTTCAGTTACCAGCACCCCTGTAGCAGCTCACAACCCACTGTAACTGCAGATATGATGTCCTCTTCTGGCCCCTACATGCAACAGAAATGCATGCAATACATGCAGGCAAAGCACACTTACACAAAAAAATAAAATAAAAATAAACGTCTTTAAAAAAAGAAAAAAAGAAGAGAGAAAATCATGGGTTAGATGGAGCAAAGGACAAAGGATAAAGATTATAGATGCAAAAACACAAGACTATCATAACCATTTACAGAAACATTCTGTAAACTTACAACAGGTTTATTTCACATTTCAGATGCATATATTTGTACGCATACATGCAAAGGTATGTACTCAGTCACAGGGAGTCTTATTCATAATAGTAATGACAAGGCTCATTCAAATAGTATGAAAGCAAACACTCAGGTAATCAGTCTATTGTTTAAAGTAGTAACACCTACATGGTAGTCGTAAATAAAAATAGAGAACACGAACAAGAGGAGAGAGGAACATGTCTTCCCCAAAAGACAAGCATCCATATTTAGTGAAGTCAAGCTTGAGGGTACATTTGTTATGTGAGCTTTCAGGAGGCTGAAGGAGGAAGCTAACTTGAGCCCAAGTGTTCAATATTGGCCTTAGTAACAGTGTGAAAGTCAAAACTTGCAAGAGAGAAAGAGATGGAGACAGAGAGACAGAGCTAGTGGAGAGGCTGAATTGTACAAGGCAATGTGAGCTCAAGTTGCTCCTCTTGCAGGTGAGGGTAAAGTGGTCAGAAATTAAAGGTATTGTTTAGAAATCTTTAGCGTTGTTCGTTCCACAAGACTGACTAGAAGTTTCTCTGACATCTGTGCATCTTGTCAGATTCAAATTACTTGGGAGAACACAAACCTTAACCTTAGTTAACTTCTTTGACCCTTTCTATGGTCAAAAACTGTAATATACATGAGATATGTAATATATAATATAGCTGTAATTTCCAATTAGCTGACAGACATAGTTTCCCTCTTTCTGGTCAGTAAATAAGAAGTCAGCATAATCCGCAGTGTAGGATACAATCCCTGTCAGATATCACAATTGCAACACAAAAGGAATATCAGGAAAATGTAGATGTATCCAACTACAGGAAAACATGATTTTACTTCAAGGAATTGCTGTACTAGTGAAATATTGGGTGTGATGGTACATGCCACGGTTATCCAGGAGAGAGATTTCAGATTCTTCAAGTCACAGAGTCTGTCTCCCTTGGATCTCCTGACAGTGGCTTGCACACACACATATCTAGAATTTGAATATTTGGAGTTAATTCATATAGTCACACTTTTACACTGATAGAAAAGTACAAACAATCCCATCTTCCATTCAAGATAGGAGCTCCTACCAAGCTGAACTGCCTCCTCATACAGTATTACAACTAGCAAGCACAGCCAAAGGGTACAATGAACAAGAAGTAAAGCCAACTTCAGTCTTCACAAGAAACACTAAAAATACAGTGTCTGCTGTGTGCTGACTAGTGAACATCATACTTTACAGCCATTTCTATTTCTTTGGGTTCTCAATGCTGTCCTGTTCTACCTAGTGGCCTTGGGTGACAGGTAAGCAAAGTTGGAAAACAGTAGAAACCCCCCTTCAATAGTGTAAGAGTAAGTATATTAAGTTTAGGGACATCAAACTTAATGTTCCATTCACTCAGAGAGGATGAAGATAACCTTGTGTGAAAGCAGGGGGAGGCCTGGGAACCCTACTTCACTATGGAGGGCCCAGCACCCCTGTCTTGCTTCAGAGAAAATTCTGAAAGAGTTTAAAGCGGGATCATTACCAGCTCGATGTATTTGGTGCCTTCTCTCGTATTCATTCATTCTTTCTTTCTTCCTCCCTCCCTGCCTCCCCCTTCTCCCCCTCCCTTCTTCCCTCCCTCCTCCTCTCCCTCCCTCCCTCTTTCCCCATGAGACCAAAAGAATGCACAAAGTTGGTGAGAGGTGGCAGAGAATACACGAAGTTGGTGAGAGGTGGCAGAGATCAAAAGGCAGAATCACCAACTTGTTCCAAGGTGTTAGCCCTGGGACTGTACTGTTACTCTCAATTCCACCCACAGCCTTTTATTTTCTATCTCTTTCTCCCCTTCTGTCACCCTTACCTACAGTGACATTCACACACACACACACACACACACACACACACACACAAACACACAGAGACAGATACATACACACACACACACAGACAGATACACACACACACAAACATACACACAGATACACACACACACACACACACACACACACACACACACACACTTCCTTTACTTCAAAGGACATTAGAAATTCAGCTTAGAGAAAAGGAAACATTCCTGTCCCACTGAAGCCAGGCACATGCCCTCTGACTCAAACTTTGACTTGGTTAGAGAGTGGTTTCACAGCCCAGAATTAATACCACAACAGGATCTACTTCAAATGTTCTTTTTAACTAAAGCTTTGACTGACCAAGTGTAGGGCAGATACAAGAATTAGATGGAATCCTTTCTACCAAGATGTTCACAAAAGATTTCAGAGTAACTCTTTACTGGCAGTTCCTCTTTATTCTCTACGTCTCAGAAACCTGCAAAACCCAACTGCATGTAAAACAACACCAAAGTTTGGAATGAACAGCAGTGCACCCTGTGAGTAGAAGGCCACATGCTTGTGGGGGAAATAATCTTTTAAAATCAGTATGACCTCCCAAATCTGATCTTTCTTTCCTCTCATGTGGCCTACTGTTGCATGGTGTTTGCCTGCATTCATCTGGACAATAGACTCTGCCCTGTATCATCCTACTGGTGTGTACTGAAGAGATGGGAAGGGAAATGCTAAAGGGAGCCTCAAAGATGGCCAGCTGTTAAGTTTGTGTTCAGCAACCAGGCAGCCATAGCCTTCTGTTATCCTTGAAAGTCAAGCAACACCCTATTGCTTCCCCACCAAGATGAACTCCTGCTTCCTGAAGAGGATTTCTGAGGTAGAAGGCAGAGGTGATGAAAAAAATATGGGGAAGCTGCAAAGTCCAATCTGTCAAGCTCCATTTTAGAAGAAAGGCAAGCTGAAAAGTGAACGTGTTTAGCATGAGCCATTTCCTGCACTCAGGAGGGAAGAAAGCGTGCGAGGAGCCGCGTGCAGGAGTAGATCCGCACTGGTTTATCTCTGACCTGCAGCTTAGCCCCAGTGTCTCAGCTGCCAAAAAGCTCCCATTCAACGTTGTGCTGAGTTCATCAATGCTCCACGTGTCAGGATCCTAACAGGAAAAAGCAGGACAGACAGTCCCTCCATTCAACTGCCTGGGGACCCCATGACAACTCCAATCCCCTCACAGACTGTCCATATCAACCTACGGCAGGTCAGAGCACACAACCCCTTCAGAACCACAGGCTCGGGCCCACACCCTTTCCTCTTGTCAACATTGTCACTTTAAACAGAACATCGAGCCTTATCACGGAACCTGGAGTAAGTATGACAATTAAGATGGATTGCAAAGCCTGCTTGTGCTGCACAATTAACAATCGCTTGGCAGCAGGCTCCACACAACTGTTGGGGGGTATGGCAAGAACTTTATCCCCGCTTAGTGCTGCATTAGCATATTTAGTAGGCTGCAAGACATAATTCCTGAGATATGAACATATTTTTGTCTTTTAAAAAAATCTGCAATTAAGCTATAATATGGAGAAACTGCACCAGGCAAGCAGTGTGCAAATACCACGATGGGGTTGGGCAAGGTGGGCCAGCAAAGAAAGGACCTCTAGCATTGCACACCTCCTGCACCAGGCTCCTTCCAGTGCCACAGAGGAAATGGCCACAGTGCCCCCCCACACACACTGTTGGCATCTGATGCATCTCTGGAAGCCCCAGCTACATGCTTTCACATTTCACCCGACACGTTCTCAAAAGCAGATCCTGGTTTGAGGCTCATGGTTCCTTAGCAAGCATAGCATTTTCCCAGAAGGTATTTTCTTGATTCTTCATCTCTGAGTCGTAGAAGATGCTGATAAAAACCAAAAGGTATTTCATTCCACAAATGTGAAGTCTCTTCCCCAAACTCTCCACTGTTTCTCCTTTGCAGTTGACGCACCTTCCTGTGGAAGGACTGGGGTCCTGGTGCATCAGCTTACAGCAGGCTCTAAGACAACCAACCCAGCTAAGCTGCCAGGCTTCTCCAGGGTGCTTACTGCATTGGCTCTGACCTGTGGTCCAAGGTTGACCTGGGTGGAGGCTGAAGAGGGAAAGAAACAGAGCCAGATCTTTCTGAGATAGCCAGGACTTTGTCTTTCTTGACATCTGAGTTTCAAGAAGCAGGATATCCTGCCAAATACATTACAGTTAGGAGACCCACCTCTGTGACAAAGACACTGCTTAGGCTGGAGGACTCAGGGGAAATAGATGTGGGATACTCTGGGCAAGAAACCTCACCCTTACTAGGTACCTCCTCGTAAGAGAAAATACACACAGAAGTTTAGGTGAGCCGCTCCCAGCTGCATAAACTCAAGCATATGAAAGTAACAAATGTGATGTAGCACACAAAGTCTTTCTTTACAAAAGCAAAAGAAGAGCAGATTAAGGCACCTGGCAGTCTTGGCACACCGAAAGAAAATCTTAGCTGTGACAAAACAAAACAGGTGTATAGGTATAAAACTTTTGCTTTCCAATAATGCCCCACTCTTCACTGGAATGCTTTGACAGGTGCGGAAGTTCAAGTTACAGTGGGGAAGTAGCAAATAAATACACAGCATTAGCGTCTGACGTGCTCGCTGAGCACCCGGGGATGTTAATAACTGGCAAGGTACACTAATCTCTGATTGCAACATTTGGTTTACCTTAATCTGGAGGGACAGCTGTATTAAAGAGGGAATTATACTAATCAGTTCAAGGCCCTTGCATATAAAACTTCCCATTAGGCTTAAAGTACACCAGCTTATGCTCATTCTCTAGGAGCCTCGCATCTGGTTCTGAATACGGCTGCCTCTCATTTGCAAGGTACAAACTGAAAACAAGGGGGAGGGGCTGACAGTTGCTGGAGGATGGGTGATAGAAAAGGAAGCTACTAATTCTTTGAAATTTTTAACAGCACAAAACTGGCTTCTAGGCATCTTAATAATAAAAGAAAAAGAAGAGGGGGAAAGCATGTGTTATCAACCCTAGGCCATTTTTTCCTGTTACCGGAGGTGGCCAACATAAAATAAAATTGATGATGTCAGTCAAAACCAGCTAAGCACAAAGCTTGGCTTTGTTATCTTAAGTCAGAAGGTATGATAGGCCATGCCATATGGCTCTAATCCGCCCCTATCTCCCATCACCTAACAGGAAACCTTCATGTAGCATGACCTTATTTGGCTGGTTCCAGGTTAGGCCTGCCCAAAGGGGATTTTTCTGTCTCTACTCTATCCAAAGGTTTATGTTGATTTTTTTCTGAGCCCTGCAAACTATAAATCCGACTGATTACTCTGCACTCTTTTGCTTGACTGAGCCTTTACAATCAGACAACCCCGTTAACAATAAGCTCCTAATGAATCAAACATCTACAGCATTAGTTTCACCTAGCTGCCTCTTTCCCATGCAAGCTCTGCTTTGTCAGACCTGGTTTGACGAGAAAAGCTCATGACACCCGCTGCACCTATTGATCAACAATTCAGTAATGAGGGGCATAACAAAAATTACCTAAAACAACCTGATTAAACATGACAAGCAAGGCTTACTCCTTGCTCTGTGGTGAAGGTAACCTTCGTACTGTGCAGGAGAAATAATGAGGTAAAATAAAATCTTTCTAGACCATGGAGTTCACTTCTGAATGTGGGTTCACGAAGAGAAGAAATTCTTCAGTAATGTTTTCAGTTCTTTCAGGTTTTGTGACCATCAATAATGTTAGGGGCTCCGAGGGCCCAGGATGCTTGTCTTTCACATTTCTGAAATGCTCTCCCCTGCTTTTCTTCTAATGCTTTCTGGATAATCAAACTAATATTGAGATCTTCACATTCTTTCTCAAATGGGGGTTTAGTCATTGAGAAACACAAGAGTTCAAGTGTGATAATTAGGGAACTACAATATGATCTAAAAAAAAAATAAAAAATAAAAAAAACTCCTAGGACACACACACACAAATATTTTGAATAAAGTAGTTTTAAAAAGTTATGGCTAATATCACCTCCTTAAAAAGAATAAATTAGCCTTACCATGGACATTGATAGGGATCACCTAGGGGACCTTTGCAACTTGGAAACAAGCTTATGCCCATGGGAGGCCAGGCTCTTGCGAAAGTTTGATTCAAACACAGAAATGTGTGGGCTTCGCAATTGTGTGGCAGCCTGTTGGGAGGGTTTCCATCGGTGCGCAGATGCACTTGAAAATCAAATATGGACGTGGGGAATGTTTTTTGGAGATGGAAAATGAGTGCTGGTGACATGTTTATACTTCGCAGATGGATCCAGCACAGAACCATTTTTTGTAAAGAAACAATATCCACCATTTGCTATTTTTTTTTAACAACTACAAAATGGTGGCACAAAAAGTGAATATTCCCACCACATACACTCCACCTGTTCCTTGGTCTTACAACTGTCTTCCAGCCTGAATGTAATCATTGACTGTTGTAGTCTTATTTTTTCCCAAATGTTATCCAAAAGAATATGAAAAAAGAAATACAATACACAAAGACACTTGGAATAGCAAAATGGCTTGAAATTAATTTGCTACATATGAAAATTTGGAAGATGACAAATGCTATTAAGTAACAAATGCTGAATTTAATCCTGAAAGATGCATTTTCTTATTGGCGTTTTTTCTCCTTAAGTCTGATAATCAATTTTTGAATATCTTCTTCCAAGTATCTAGAACATTTCCTTTATTTCTTCCCTTAGCACACCAGTAGCCTCTTAGTTATCTAAAGTCCTGGAGGATGCAAACATTCAGCATGGGATTAATTTCACCTTATTGTTGACAAATCTAAGCAACAAATATTTTGTGCTTCTAGATATCTTTTATGAGAACAGGAAAATGTACAGCACATATAGGATGTATACTTTATAAGATCATCCAAAACATGTAACTGACTTATGGATGATGTTAGTTGCAGACTTTGCCTCTTCAGTACATGTCAGCATAATGAAATCCCAGTTTACTGCCAATATCAGTAATAGCTGTGTTTCAGGTGTGAAATGTTGATGAATGCTAACTACTTCAAAGATGTAGATATCATCGAATTATTTTTTTCATTGCATTATTTTTAAAAGGGATAGATATGAAATTTTAAGATATTTTGCTTTATATAATACTTAGAGCAATATTTAAAAGAGGAATATCCCACATACATTTTCAGACTTGATAAATGAGTAATTTTACTTGTGCAAAATTATATATAATATACTAGTTTTTTCTTAGTACCAACAAGTCAGACTGACTTCCCCTGATATTCCATTTGTCTTACTATAGGTTTTCATAATCAACTGAATTCCACAGTCAACCTTTAGTTAATAATATTTTCATCCTAAGAATTTGTCTGAGGTTAAGAACTACAAACAGAATATGAATCTCAAAAAATGATCAAACAGTCTGAGATTATATAACAAAATCCTGAGACTATACAAAACTAACACATTCTCTGAGCCTGGTGTCTCCTGGCAGTGGATCAGGCTTCAATGTGCAGCTCAACATTCTATAAGTTTCACATCTTGTTATCATCCAGGAACTAATGAAAGGCCATGCACACCTCTCTAGATAAAGCCGTGTTCTTGTTTTGGTCTGATCTCTGGTACATGTGAATAAGGTCAAAACATTTTATAAATCCTTAATTTTTGCTTACGTGTAAAAAGAAAAAGTTTAAAAGGCTCATTATATTCTTAGAGTCTCATAGAAGATCTCAATTTGTTAAATTTGAAATGATTAAGAAAAATGAAAATATGTCTTTCCAATTACTGTTGTTAAACATCTTTCAACAAAAAAACATGGAACAGAATTATAAAGGCTCAGAAATCTTATATTTTGACTCATTGATTTAAAATATTAATGAAAGAAGCCTCAAGATAGGAAATTAACTACAGAAGTTCAAATAAGTGGAACATTTCTGAAAATCATGTTTTCTGAGGCTTGCTTGACTCCATCAGACCACTCTGTGTGCATATTCTGCAATGACAGTTTATAATGGACTAGCTCTAGCCTGCCAGCCACTTACTTTTGAGAAATACACCACTTCTCCACACTGCAGTGCTTAGAGGGATTGTACTCAAAGGATAAGTGAGTAATAAAATAAAAATTAATAAGCTTGAGTCTGCCAACACCTAAATTATTGCCTGGGTAAAAGGTTGACCCTTTTTAAAGGTCATCAGACAATTTTAGGTTTTGGTTTTGGTTTTGGTTTGATTTGGAGAAATTGGTTGTTTGAGGCTTGTTGGCACAAGGTCTCAACCCAGGCTGACCTAGACACTGACCCTCTGCTTGCACTTCTCAAGGACTGAGATTATAGCATATACGACCACTCCCTGTGTCAGCCATTGGATCATTCGCCAAGAAACTAGTCATGTGATGATATCACCAGCTTCCTGGTGACAAGCACAAGTTAAGTAATTTGGACATATGCTGTTAACCAAAGTACACTCTAAATGAAGAGTTTGGGGGTTGGGGTCAATTATATTATTCCACACTGCTCTACCACTTACTGGCTATTCAGCCACATCATCATTGTGAAACTATTTACCATGGAAACATCTCCTAGAAGTAAACTCTAAGTCACATGCATATCTGTGACTCAAAAAAGAGAAATTCTGGTCTATAGAATTCGTGACTACCCAATATGAAGCAGATAGTTAGATGCATCTGTAAGTAGGTAGGTTTTGACACAAGTCTTTAAGAACCAATACCAATTTTTAGCTTACAGGAAAAAAAATGATAGCTTTACCTTGGAAAGTCAGGTGACATACCACTGTATGCATTGAAATAGATACTATGAGGAAACTGAGAATTTGGTTGATCAGTAAAGTACACAGAAAGACTCAGAGGTCCCATGTTTCCATGAAAAAGAGGGAATACTAGTCAATATTCATAACTGCATTTTCTCCTTGGAACCTTGATTTCCACTTTCACATCTTCCTGTGATTTCTACTTTTATAATCTATGAATTATGAAAAGTATTTAACAGAAAATATTGCTGTGGGATATTCTGTATGTCAAATGTGTTGCTCTGATTGGTTAAAATAAATAAAGTGCTAATTGGCCAGTAGCCAGGCAGGAAAGATAGGGTAGGTGGGACAAGGAGGAGGAGAATTGTGGGAAGTGGAAGGCTGGGTAGAGAGACACTGCCAGCCGCTGCCATGACAAGGAACATGTAAGGTACTGGTAAGCCACGAGCCACATGGCAAAGTATAGATTAATAGAAATGGGCTAAATATAAGAGTAAGAGCTAGACAATGATAGGTCTGAGCTAATGGCCAAGCAGTTTAAATAATATAAATGTCTGTGTGTTTATTTTATAAGTGGGCTATTGGACTACTGGGGCTTAGTGGGACCTGGAGAGAAGCTCTCCAACTACAAAATATGGTGTCTATAGCTCCATAGTTATCTAGAATTTATTTGGAAAGGTGAATTTAAAATAGGAAATTATACTTAACTTTTTTATTGTAAAAATAATGCATGTGCATCATAAATATATGAAAGTAAGTAAATAATAAAAAATACATTAAAATATTACTCCTATGATGCCATGTTACTTTACAGCCTTTGTAATTTTTCCTGTGCTAAATTACAAATATTTTATTACAAAGAAGCATTTTTTTTTTATTTTACTACAAAGAAGAGGCCATGCTGTGCATGGCATCTTTTGACCTTATTTTTACTTTTTAAGAGTGTGTTTCGAATGTACTTTTTCCTGACTGTAAAAATAATCATCTGCTTTGCCATCATAGTAATCTAAGCTACCACCATCATTCACTTCCTCAGCTAGCCAACCATAGTAACTCATATTTCTATTCATGCTTTCATCACAACCACAATGAACTATTAGAATACAACTCTGATCCTGTCATCTGCTCTCATTTTCTTAAAATTCTTTGAAGATTTTCACTGTCTATGTCAAGCTTTCTTAACATCAGCACTAGCGGCACTTTGAGCCAATTAACTCCTTGTTGTAATTCCTGCACAGTAGAAAGGTTAGCCACTCATTTACCTCTACCTATGAAATGCCAGTAGCATCGTCAACCTATGACAACCAAGAGTATCTCCAGATATTGCCAAATGTTCATTAGAAGCCAGAATAGTTCACAGATGAACACCATTGGTCTGACTCAATAGCCAGATCTTTAGCATGAACCACAGGGGCCTATATGCTGATCTAGAACTAGTTGGTTCTCTGTCATAAACTTACTTTTCTCTTCCTCTTCTTCTCTCTCTCTTTCTACTCCACAATAGTTTTTCTACTGGTCAGTCTAAATGCATGAGTCCCATCCTCTTCAAGCTTTTTACACATGCCACCTGACAGGTTTGTCGTCCACCTCCCTTTTTGCCTACGCAACTTCAACTCATCCTGTGGACTTCATTTGAAGAATTGCCTTCTGGGAGTCCTTCCTAGCTCCCTCCCAAGGGCTGAATCCTTCACTGTGTGCCTTTTATGGAACTGTAGATCTTTCTGACTTGTCATGTCTATCTCTACATGAATATTCATTAGTATGATTATTCACTGCCTATCTATCCTTCTCTAGACTGGAAACTCTGTGAACAGAAGGTAGGCATCTTGACAACCTCAACATTTAGGAAGAGTTTTAATAAAAAACTGATGAATAAAATGGTTGCCCAGAATCACTGTCTCTGATGTAAAAATTGTCCCTGATGAGATCTGCTCCCATTGGTTATGTAGCTATAAAGGCATGTCTTATTTTTCTGGGTCACTTGTCTAATTTGTATTTACTCATACAGTAGCTGCTCTGATTTATAAACCTTAATCCCAATTAGAGTTCATGCATAAGCATTGGTCTAAAACTAAACATGCAATGAGCATATTCCTTTTTATTGTTTGCATTTTAAATTTTTCATTAGCATTCAGCCAATTGAATAATTTAATATATAGGCAAAGATATTTGGCTCTCATATACAAAAATGCACACAAAAAAAATCACATGAGAAGGCCTTTAATGGTTTATACACCTTTTCAGAGTCTTTTAGTTTGTATTGAATCCACCCTTAAATGTGGCCATCCCAAATGTAGCACAGAAAACCATGAGATGTTTCTTTTATAGGCTTGCAGCACTGGAAGCTCCAATTGCTTGGCACATAGCTCCCACTGATCACTACACAAGATCCTGATCTGGATATATTACTTTTGACTATTTGTTTCCCAGTTGTGATGGCCTAGGACAAGTGTAATTTGTTCTCTAACTCTTGAGGAACTCCACTTACTGCAGTTGCAGTATTGTTCAAAATCAACAATTTCAGGAAGGTTATAGAAAATGTTATATCACTGCATTCCTAGTGGTAATAGTAATTTGAACAAAATATAAGTTCTATCAATAAAATGTGGAGATTTGAATGTGAACCCCTAACTCTACTTAAGAAAATACAATAGGGTGAAAATACTAGATTTAGAAAATCAGTCCCAAAATACAGCTACAGACAGTTCCTAAAAGACTTGTAAATTATAATATTTTCAAATGCATTAATTGTTCAAGATGTGAAAATCTGAAGAGAATTACCACTACCATGGGTTCTCGGTTCCCTCAAGCTTGTGATGGGTCATTGTCTTCCCCACCCTTCCTGAATAGAAAAAGTTCTTTGGAACTTCTGGTAGTCTTTCTTTGCCTGCAAAAGTTCTTATTGACTGCAACCGACTTCTGTACATCACATTTCCTGCCTAGTGTAATATCAGATGAAATCTTTCTACTGCCCTTTGTCTCCTGTAGATTTAAATTAACCAAAGTCACCATATTTGAAAACCATAACATTCCAAATACTATAACTTAAATTACATAAAACACTATTAAGATTTTAATTTTTTCAAATAACAAGTCATCTTGAAATGCACCTTGACCAATTTTTTGCATGTGCACATTTTTATTTAATTTATTTAGTTATTTTAAGTCCCAACTGCAGTTTCCTCTCCCTCCTCTTCTCCCATCCCCTCTCCCACCTCCCTTCTGCCCTCCCCCCAATCCATTCCTTCTCTGTTTCTGTTCAGAAATGGTCAGGGCTCCCACAGGTGTCAACAAAGCATGGCATATCAAGTCCCAGTAAGACTAAGCATCTCTCCTTGTCTTAAGGGTGGGCAAGACAATATAGTATGAAGAGTAGGTTCCCAAAAGCTAGCCAAAGCATTAGGGACAGCCACTGCTCCCATTGTTAGGAGTCCCACAAATAGACCAAGCTACACAACTGTCACAAATATGTAGATGGCCTAGGTCTGTCCCATGCAGGCTCCCTGGCTGTATATTCAGACTCTGTGAGTTCCTATGAGCCAGGTTAGCTGATTCTGTGGGTTTTCTTGTGATGTCCTTAATCCCTCAGGCTCCTGCAATCCTTCCTCCCTCTGTTCAGCAGGATTCCCTGAGCTCCACATAATGTTTGGCTATGAACCCTTGACCGATTCTTGAGTGAAGTAGATCACTAAAAATTTGATTTCATTGAGGTCAATATTCCACAATCTACAATTACTTAATTCCATGAATGTTCATGAAATTTGGGTGTGTGAAAAGGCACTATGTGGAAGGAGACAGATTTATGGGCCTCTAGATCTCATGATTTATATTTACTTTATAAATGTATATTGACATGAAGATCTTTTAAAGAAAATGCTTGTTATTTGATGAAAGCTGACTCTTTGTCTCTGCCCACTACCCAGTTATCTTGTTAGTGATTCCAATTGGCATTTTATAAAAAAAAAAAAAAAAAAAAAAAAAAACCTTTAATTTCACTTTAAATCTGTGCTTTTAGATTTTATTATGTACACACAGTGTACACATATGGTTTTCAACTTTTCATTATATAAATTCATTGTACATTATATTGTGTTTATGTTCTACAAATTTCATATTATAGACCATGATATAGTGAATAGGACTAACTTAATAGTCTTGAAAAAAAAATCATATTCTCTCTGCATCTGTAAGGTGAGTTGCTAATAGTTTTTCCTGGTAGCATCTCAAGTACTTCTTGAAAAAAATGTGCATGAATTCTTTTGTGATGCAATCTACATGACTACAGAGGTATACTTAATGGGAGCAACAAAGAAATGAAGAAAGGCCAGATACAAAAACATGTGTTCAGAAACGCAACCAGGTAGGTTGTGCTTGCTCTGATGGAAGGCACCAACTACAACAGCAATCTGGAACCTCACTGAGTTTAGTTTATACATCTGGAACAAAGAGGTAGGTTTTTATGTGTATAGCTGAATAATGAGAAGGGTTTATGGTATAGAGTTGAACAAGGAGGCAGGTTTAGCTAATCTTGATAGGAAATCTCTGTAGGGGAGTAGTCTCAGGTTGTAGTCATCCTAAAGAAGGAAGCTGTAGATAATAGTTTTTGTACATACCCTATCAACATCCATACTCCAACCAGAGGCAGGCTTTGACATTCCTTTGAGTCTTGAAGGATTTGCCCCTCTCATGGGTGTGAGGCAATGGGGTCCTTGATAAGACCATGCCCATGTCAAACAATAAACATTCACTTGGGATTTCATTCATTCTCCACTTAAGTCTATGCCCTCACATGTAGTTGCATCCAATAATTGGTTTTCTTGACAAAGGCGAACCCAGGAGAGATGGTGCATGATTCACTACATAACCAACATGACTTTGGTTTTAGTAATACATGGAGTTGCAGAGCTCTCCTCTCTGGTAAGAAGTAAACACTGGGAGACGAATGACCTAGCTAGAGGGCGAAAAGAGTGTGTCCTGCTAGAGGGAAGAGTTTCAAGTATATTTCAGCTGGAGTTAACCCTGAAACCAAAGCCTAAGACAAGGGCTTGGATACATGTTGGTTATCCTCAGAAATAGGAATGAAGAAATTTTAAAAAACAGTACAAAAGGATTCATCAAATCCCATCTGCTGAAAACAGGACCTCCAAGAAGCATGTGGGTGCCTCTCAGAACTGCCTGTGCACAGGACACCTGGCTGGAATCATTATCCACAGACGCCTATCTCTCTCTGGCTGCAGACTGTTGTTTGTTGGGTATGAGTTCCCTTAACATTTCCATGGTTGGGTGAGCATTGAGCAGACTTTTGCAGCTCAGGGAAGGCTATCAGACAGAAAAATGAAGATTCAAAAAGTTCTCCAGGGGTGAGAAGACCCAACTCCAGCATGGGCTTCCTAGGAAAATGTCCACTGGTGCAGCCCAGTTAAAGGACGAGGCATGAGCTCTGAACAATTATCAAAATGATCTTTCTGTGAGGCCATAAAAACTCCAAGAAGATGAGGTCAAAAAAACATGAATACTGACCCAAAAGGATAAATCAGATACTTGGTTCTCTATAAATTGTGGCATAATGGTCTGTCATGTGCTCTAGACTATTGTAACCAAAATACAAGTGCCAGGAAATGGGATCTTTCCAGAAGATCTTACCAGAATCAGAATCACACAGGTTTCAAACTTGGCAAAATATAGATAGCTTCTGTACTGCCACATGGGGAAAATATGGCTCACAAATCTAGTACGTACTCTTGGCATCATTCAATTTTCTTCATGGCAGCCACTGACACCAGTCAAAGCCTGGTTGACCCAGGTAAGCCACACTGCTCAGCCAGCATCTCCGAAGTCTTCATTTTAATAAATGATTAAGCAGACATCTTTATGTATGAGAACTAACAACCCCCAACTTGACCTGAAAACATGATAGAGGGAATTAAGCTCAACACCAAGGGGTTTAAAATTCTGACTTCTAAAGCAAGCCTGTTGGTTTACTTAATCTGACAATCAAAGGTAACAATCATCTTCAAATAACTATCAGTAGTTGAGTTATGCATTCAATATATGGCTATAATTTCTATCCAATCAGAGTGCCACCCACGGTTAACCTATAAAAATGTTAGCATGTACTTGAGCCATGCTCATACTGAAACATTACTTATTAATTACAGGAAATACAAATTACTGATATGTTATTGATATTATTTTATTTTATATCACATCTGGCAACCCAAGTGTAGCTCTCAAAAACTATAGAGAAAGAACTGCTCATTACAACAAGAGAGTAAAGGTTCTGTCAAAAGTTCTAGGACTTTTCACTAGCAGCAGCGTTTCAATAAACTGACATGTGAATTAACTACAAAAATGTACACATTGTTTCCTTAGGCAGGTTTCTACAAACTTTCCAAAGCATTTCAATAATTTATTTTGTCACAACATGGCAATTTGTATAGTATAAAAACAACCACAGTGAGAGGAAAAATGTCATTTCAAATATTTCCAAATGAGCTTTCAAGAGGTTCCCATTTACTTAAGAGTCAAATAAGCATGCTTTAAACTGTTTTCACGTTATTCACCTAAATATTCTCTTGTAAATAGAATGAAAATCAGCTGTTATGTCACAGAGCAACTCTGCAGAATTCCTTGAAGAAAAGGAGCATCCAAGAGGCAGCATCATGTACTTGTAAAATTTGGATTACATCTCAACTTCCAAACCAGTGTCAGTCAGTACAAACGTCCTGACAGTCTCACCTCAGCATAGTGAGGAGCCCTGTCTTCCCATTCATTCACTCATTACATCTAAATAGAGAAGGCACAGTTACCAGAATTTTATACAATTAGTGCTCCGAGAGTGTTTTAAATGCAAACCCATAAGAGGAAAGTAAAAACAAATCAAAGTTAATTGTGACTGGCTGGAACAAAATGCTTAAATCAATACGAGGGTAGCTCATCTGCTCATCATTTCCCCATTACCTGGGAGACGAACACCTCCTGCTGTGCGTGACTGTTGATACAGGCTCACCACACTTGCATCCGAAGGCACATGCTAAGGAAAACAGGCATTCTCCGACTCCCTCTCATCATCCTCTATATACCTAACAACTGACTCACTTCTTCATCCTTATTCGACTCTTGTTTGTGCACTATTGTTTACAAAGTGCACACGTACACAGGAAAGCCCAGTAGTCTTGAAAGTTTATCCAGAAGCAGGGCTTCTCCTGAGGCAGTCATGGAGGCATGGGTACATGCCCATGAACTTTCCTCAGCTCATCAGTCACTGTACTTTTCAGGAACTCCCCAGAGGAAAAGAGGGCTCCTTTCACGGACTCTATTTGGAAAATTGTTTGAGGATTCAGGTATGGAAAGATAAATAAAAGCCCACACATTCACAAGTATAAGGTGGTAAATTCTTTAATGAAAGGGATGTTTTAAAACCCATGTCAGTACTGGGGTGTGGGGTTGTCATAGGCAGACTCCTCTTCAGTGTCAGAACCTCTGGCCATGAAGACCATGAGCATTCTTAGCTATTGTAGTTAGAGACAACCTCATGTGTAACCATGTGCTATCTTTCTAAAAATATCCTTCACCCTGGCCCAGAATCCAAAGCCTGGGTTGTAAGACATATCTGCAATTTCAAGTTAATATGTATCTCTGTGTTAAATACACACATCAAATATACATACTTCCACATAGGACAATGTATGTGTAACTACAGTGTGTTTTTACTGTCAAACTTTCTGGTTACTCAACTTTGCTGATACACACAGATGAGCTAATAGACTTTGGGTAGGGCAGAAAGATGATCAGACTGTGAGAATATTGGAAGATGGTTCTCATTGTTAAAATGCAGATTAAATAAAAGCAGAAAAACCTAAGAGTGCACTGGTGTGGTGCAGGGGAAACAGCCCGGTGAAAGAACGGCTGGAGGAAAGCTGTGAAGATTTAGGGGGAAAGAAGGAGAAATGAGATGCAACTGATGGCCAGTCCGACTGCCACTGACTCTTGGCTTGTGTCCCAGTGACCTCTCTCGGTATCCCCTTTGGTTCTTTTGGGGGTGGAGGAGGACATTCATGCTCAGGAACAATGTTGTGATGACAGCAAATGTAGGATTTAAGATACATTTTTATTTCTTAAAGAGCACCTTTAACCGATGCTAAAAAGCCACCAAGTGTTGGGGTAGAGGGTAGTTACCTAGCTCAAGGTTTTATTTAGTGGTGGGTTGCACTTTTTCACTCACTGCCTGCAAATCAGCATTTTCAGTGGACAAAGGGCTCAGAAGCGGCCTTATGATTGCTTCTTTTCAAATGGTAATGGCATCCTAACTCCTCTGCCAGGTTTTTCTTACCAGCGTACAAATTGCAGTTTACAAGGCTCTGAGGGGGAAAAAAATCTTAGCTGAATATCTTTTTTTTCCCCGACAAACTGACATGTAAATTACCCTTTAAGTGCTCCACTCTAGGGCTCTGATCATCTCCTAATTGTCACAGTCAATTGTAGCCAACAGTCTCTTCAATCCCAAGCGCTTTGACAACAAGCACAAGGATCAAAGCAGAATCAACTCCCTGCAATATCCTTCTGTTTAGGATGCTACAAAACGCCCCAGAAAGAAAGGTGTAAGGGCATGGCAGCAGAGGCAACTTAAGAGTGGTGAGTGTTACAATAGTCGTTTGCTCCATCTCTAGAACATGCTGCAGAAGCGGCTGTGATCTTTAATCACATGTGCAGAACAAATATATGAACCTCCTGGGCAATTAATACGCTCTTAAGATTATACTAATAGTGGAGCTTTACAAACAGCCCTGTCTCTGTGGCTTAGGAAAGCTATGACATAGTTGTGGGATAACAATCACTTCATAGCAGCTTAAGCATCGGAAACTATTGGTACACATGCTCTGTATCTGAGGAGAAATTCCAAAGCATGGTTTCGTTACTTTGGTGTCGGGATTCTCTGTTCCTCCAAATTAAATAGACCACTGAAAATTCTGGCGTTTCTTTCCTTAAGTTAACCCAGAAATGTCCAGCTAGAAATTCAGCACCAAGCAAATGTAGAATGTGAGAGGCTAGAGAGATGATGACTCCTTGATTAAGAGCACTGGCTACTCTCCCAGAAGACCCGAGTTCAATTCTCCGCATCCAAGTCAGGCTGCTAAATTCAGCTCCAGAGGTTCCAATACCCTCTTCTAACCAGCAGCTATACTTACACACAATGTGATATACACACAACACAGATGCACACACATGTACACATAAATAAAAATAAATTTTAAAAATTATTTAAAATGTCAGCTGGCAGTGGTGGTACACTCCTTTAATCCCAGCACTCAGGAGGCAGAGGCAGGCAGATCTCTGTGAGTTCGAGACCAGCCTGGTGTAGAAAATGAGTTCCAGGACTACACAGGGCTACACAGAAAAAACATGTCTTAGAAAAACAAAACAAAACAAGAACAACCACCAAAAAAGGATGGTTCCTGCCACTACTTTCATGAAGGTTTATTTTTGCTTTTTATACAAGAGAAAAACCTTTTAGTTCACCACTGTGACACTATAACTAATTATTCAGTGGAAAGTACCTAATAAAAATCTATGTCGAATACATGCCATAAAAAAAAACTGAAAATAATCTTATCAGAACAAAAATGATAGATGGAAAGACTTCAAAGGTGCACATGACACCCTCCACATCTTGTTATGTACCCAGGCACCAAACACATAGAGGATATAAGGTCACACAGTGATTGACAGTCTTCCTATGCTAAAGGAAAAAAAGAAGAAAAGAGAAAGCACATGGCACGCACCCTAGGTTCCTCTCTCAGCTGGCTAGTTCACTCATTGCCCTACAGAGTAACCCAGCCTCCCTTCAATTCCACCTTGACTCCTCAGTTTGAAGAGCTTCACAGAGGGTCTATTACACATTGAGGAATGATCCATTTCACATCTGAAGCTCCAAAGAGCTGCTTGTGAAGACTCTTTGAGTGCATTTATCTCACATGTGAGGCTTTCTGCACAATCAATATGGGCATTTTTCAGTTTGACAAGTCAACATGAAATATCACATCATAATAGAAAAAACAGACTTGTACATTCAGACACACAATATAGTTATCTGTGACAAAGCTTCTAGTTAAGTACTCACAGACATCCTTGAGGACATCTAATCAGAGTTTTTCTGGCAGCTGGGCTAAAGAATGTAGAGCATGTCACTGAGTAGAACCATGGCTTCACTGCTCTATCCTAATTGACCCTGGTTGTGGTGACAGTGGAGAATGGGCAGATAACCATGCCCTTTTTCTGATCTAACAGTGATATGGTAAGAGGCAAGAAATTAACGAGGGAAAAGAAAGAAAAAGAAAGGAAGGAGGGGAGGGAGGAAAAAAACAGAGGGAGAGAGAACCCTAGCAAAGGGGAATAATTTAATATCTTGTTTTTAGTTCACATTTAACTAATTGGCAAAACTGAGTACATTGGTCACCTATAGAATTGGCAAGAATGTAGCTGGGAGGCAGTGGCACATGCCTTTAATCCCAGCATTCAGGAGGCAGAGCCAGGCGGATCTCTGTGAGTTCAAGGCCAGCCTAGTTTTCAGAGCAAGATCCAAGACAGGCACCAAAACCACATGGAGAAACTCTGTTTGGAAAAAAAAAAAAAAAATGCAAGAATGCACAACCATCGCCAATATGCAGCAAGTATTAGCACAATAACTGACATCTTCATGTCGACAATCTTCGAGTGAATTCCAGCTCTATATTACCATCTGCATAAGCTTAAAGAACAGGCTCTGACTTTGAAAATCTGTGGGTTGGTTTTCTTTGTTTGTTTTTTGAAGTGGGGTTAATTCTGAGGCTTACCTTCTAAACCTTAGAGAACTAAACAACATGATGCAGAGTTTGGTGTATAGAGAACACTTAGTTGTTGGTAATTATTGAAATTATTGTAGTTTTCTTAAACCTATCTACAAGCTTCACAGAGTTCTCAGATGGTACTTATTCTACTGTTTCCTGGACCTGAGATCAAGTTGTAGATACTCACTGAATTAGCTCTGGTCCTAGCTCAGGAGGGCAGAGCTTAGGAACAGGCCCCCTCTAGCAAGTATCACCTCAAACAAGCATGTAGGAATGGGAAAAAGAAACAGACCATGTGTTTAGAGACCACTTAGTTATTGATTCAAAGACTGAGTGAGGTGAGACATGCAGAGAAATGTCCTCATGATTTTCCCTCATGTGCCATAATGTCCTAACTAATGATGAAATTTCCTCTGTATTCCTCACCACAGGAGAACCTTAAAGCAAATGCAGAGTTCCCTGGGAGAGGTTCAGATTTAACTGAACACTTCATTGTAACTGTTCATTCCTCTCCACATTTTTCTACATCACGACCTGACCAATATTAGCACCTAAGCATCTTCACGTCATTATCTGTGCTAACACCAACTAATGTGTAGATTACTTTTGAAACATATTATAAATCTTAAGTTACTCCCTCCACCATTCAACGTAAACCTAGAGTAGGCAAAACATGCACTTACAGAAATAAAACTTCATGTGAATAATAAGGTGAGAAAAACATCATTGTGAAACAGTTGAAAATTTAAAACTCTAGCCATATATTTTAAAGTCAAATGACTATATAGAAATTACTTTGTTTTTAATTAATCCAACAACATGTATAAAAACTTCATATATGTAATACTGTTTAGTTTAGCTAACCCACTTTTCTCCTCCATTATTAAAATTAAGCTACAGCTTTCACTCCAAAAACACATTAAAATATTTTATTATATACTGATGTAGACTTACAAGTACAAATTGAAATAATTTCCTTCTTCAAAGGGGTCATTTCCTCAAATTTTTTCTCTATTTGATTTTGACTCAAATATATTTTAATAGGGAAACAAGTTTACAAATGACCATTAAATTCCCAAATTAATATATAAAAAATCCTATTTAATGTGAAATGTACCTGAAACACACTAATGCCAACTGTTGAACAACCCTAAATCATAAAATATATAAATTCAGGCCTGTAAAAGCAAAGCAGGTGTCCAAACTTTGGGACAAGACATTCAAGAGATCAAATAGAAGGACGTATTAGTTGAGTTTGGATGATCACTATTCCCATGATCACCACCATAACAACACCACTCATACTCACTATATCAGCCCATAGTAGCTATAAAGATGTTGACAGTGGGTGGCCATTTGAAGGACATTTCATCATCATATCATGACATTTTAACTGGGTAGAGAAGTCCACCAGGAGATCAGTACTTCACCTCTCTCTCTGGAGCTTGTGCCATATGAGTGCTGTTTATTTTCCAGCCAGGACACTGAACACTCTTAAATATATTCAGTAAAATAAAAAAGATAGGAGAGCTCTGTAATATTACAGTCCCAATTTCTGCATTCAAGTTTTTAAGCATAGCTTTGAAAGGTCTAAGAACTCTCAACAATCTCTGGCATTCTGATAGTAACTCAACAAAAACCATTACACTGAACTAAATGTTTGCCTCTTTTAACTGTTTTTTTGAATTTTTATTACACTTTTGAGGGCTATAACTGCACACATAGAGATATGGAGGTCAGAGGACAACCTGAGGAAGTTTATTCTCTTCTGTCATCATGCAGGTCCAGGGGATCAAACACAGATCATCAGGATTGGTGCTACTAACCATCTCACCAACCCTATTTGCATCTTTTAAAGCTCTCAATGGAAAATTCATAACATCTTTCACTTTTTGGGGTACTTCAATGGTTTTCTTACTCCATTATTATGGCTTTCTGCCTCGTTTCATTTCTGTTCCTGGTTTTAATTGCAAGCCTTATTATTCTAAATGATGAATTAATAGAAGAAACATGGCTCAATCATAGAGCATTTGCAGGTATGTACAAGGCCCTGGGTTGGGTCCCCAAATCACAAAAAGAGATAAAATGTGGATGATACCTGACCTTCCGGCACAATTAGATTGGATCTCCACTTCAGTTCATTGCAATGGTGACTACAGGTACTCAATTCTACCACTGGAGCATGGTGGGCTCCCATGTTGGTACACACAGGTGCATGCAACAACTACATCTCCCCAAGAATCTACCAGTATCCAGAAATTCATCAGAGTGGGTGGGATATGGTCCAGTGAGTCTCTTGCTGATCCAGGATAGACTGTGAACAGATAGGCCCAGTATTCCGCATGCCCAATTTAGGCAAGCACAGCACTTATGAAATCATGATTGCAATGGTTGTGTTATGCCCAGAAGACAGTATTCTGGAGCCCTGCTCTCTGTCTGGCTTATACATTGCTTTCACCTCCTCTCCCTGGGCCTGGGTTAGAGCTGAACTTCTTGCCTGGGAAATTATAAATGTTCCAATTCCAAATGGACTAACATATAACCTGACATGAGAAATTCCACAGGAAAATACAGGCAAAAACCAAGTAAATACATGAAACCCAAGCTACAGAATTTCACTTCTCTTCTGAAAGATTCAAAGAGTGAAACACAACAACAACACCCTTTCCAGGTGCTCTGCCATAAGGTTGTAACCAACACACATTGCTACTGGGTATAATCTCACAAATTCACTAAATAGTCAGTGAACAAAAAAGAAAAAAAAAAACTTGAGGCTCACTGAGACAAAAATACTTGACCCCAAACCAGTCTAGTTTTCAGTGGTTTCTTCATTTCCATAACAGTATATCAACAGTATCTTACTGAACTCACTGTCTTTGGAGTTGACAAGTTTTTATATTCAAAATTTTGTTATCTCTTTCATGATTTCATCTTTGACTAGGACCAGGACTTCTGCTGAAAAAATAGTGCTTCCTATATAGCTCATGGTAGCTGTATCCATGAAATCTCAACAATACAGTAACCTTCACAAGTTCTGAGCAATGACAACACAAGTTGACATACCAACATGAATGAGAGAAATCACACAAGGTTCCACCCCTAAATGAAGAGCAACAGTCAATTAATGACTGCTGGAAGAGGGAAAATTGGACTTCCCAGGTATGAGTCCCAAATTGGTTATCCAGTACCAATTAGTCAGCCCTAAAAACGTACATACAAGGAAGACTAAATGGCCTCAGCAAGTTGTGTTTATATATTTATATGTGTGTATGCTTGTAACAACAATAATTAAAGGGAAAAAAGAAAACAATAGAGATATATGGAAGAAGAAAGAGGGCTTAGAGAGGAGTGTTGTGGAATGTTATTTTAAGGTGTGTTACATTTGTTTATGCCTGTGGATCATCTGTTTAATGATGCAAAGATGTGTCGCATTCTTTTTTGTTACATTTGTTTAACTTTGTGTAGCTGTGTTACTTTGCCTGTCTAAAACACCTGATGGTCTAATAAAGATCTACACAGCCAATAGCAAGGCATGAGAAAGGATAGGTGGGGCTGGCAGGCAGAAAGAATAAATGGAAGCAGAAATCTGGGAAAAGAAGAAGAGAGAGCAAGAGAACTAGGAGAGGAGGATGCTAGGGGCCAGCCATGGAGTAAGAGTAAAAGTAAGAGTTATAGAAGTAAGAGAATGCTAAAAGTCCAGAGGCAAAAAGAAGACAAGATAATTTTAAAACAGCTGGGAAGAAACAAGCCAAGCTAAGGCTGGGCATTTATAACTAAGCATAAGCCTCCAAGTGTGATTTATTTGGGAGCTGGGTGGTGGCCCCAAAGAGCCAAAGAGCAAAGAGTGAAAAAAACAAAAACAACCAACAACAGAGGAGGAAAGGGAACGGCTGGAGAGGGACTAGTATACGGTAACAGAGGACTGGTGGTGATCACAGCATGTCATACACATGCATGAAATGTCATGTTAAAACCTGTGATTTTATAAAACTAATAAATGCTAATAAGATTGAAAAATGTTTCCAACATTTTATCTTAATTTCCTACCATTTTTAAAAACTACAAATTTTAAAACAAAATAATGATTTTTTTTCATGAATGATGGTTATAATCCTTTTCTGAAACAAGCTGAGCAAGTTTACACCTGTTTCACACACAGACAAGAGACTGAGGTTTAACAGTGGACTAAACAAGACGTAGGGCAATACAAGTAGCTGAGGAAACTACTTCACAGCCCTGTATCCTCTACATAGACTGAAACCCCCAAGAGTAAAAGTAGGTGACTTCTATTTGCATAAGTCTACAAGAATAAAACAGAAAAATGGAAACTAGTGGACATGATGTATTAATTCAAAATTTTATGGAAAGTTTTCTTCTGAATATATACTATAATCATTCTTTTTTGTAGTTTTGTTTTGTTTTAGTTGAAATAGTGTCTCTCTATGTAGTCTCGGCTGTCCTGGAACTAACTAGCTAGACCAGGCTGGACTCGAACTCAGAAAGATCCACCTGCCTCTGCCTCCCAAGTGCTAGAGTTGAAGGCATGTGTCACCATGCACAGGATACTTGATCACTCTGTGATAATCATTTGTTTTTAAGATTTATTCCCATAGTTTGTGTATCTTATTAGATTAGGTATAGCAAAACCCTTAAAAACTGATATGATTGTAAAGTTTGAATAAAACTTCACATTTTTATATATAGTAATTACCAGTAAGTAACATATCTTGGGCACTTGTACCATCTCTTTAAAAAACAGTTGTGCTAGTTAAATACCAATTTCCCTCTGAGATATGAGGAAACTGAGGCTTGGAAAGGCTAAATAACTTGGACAAAACCACACACTAAAAGCTTCAGAGTACTGACCACAAAGCTCTCTTTCATCTTGACGCACTGTTATGAGTGTAACTTTAGCTCTCTTACAAACCCATGTTTATCATCTCAAGAAATGAGAGTCCTCTTACTTTGTGACTACTCGATTGCTCAATAGTCCCTAAACAGAAACCATATCTTAGGCATAAACACTTGTTTGGTTCTCTGATTGAACAAAATACAGTCATTAGCCAACACGGTTATTGATAACAATAACCACTCACTTATTCCACTGGTTCCTTTCAAGCACCAACATTAATTCACCCCTGTGGAGTGTGATCATCAAGTGACAAGGTATAGACCAGTTACTATATAGATTAGTATTGATACCAAAATGTCTTTTGAACCCCACATGCATTCAGGACTGCAGTCATCAGCAATACAGGGCATTACAGAAGACACCAACACCAATTATGAATACTAAAATTAATATACTAAAGAATTCAAAGATCAATACAACAGCCCTCTGTACTTCCCATCTCAGATCTGAATCTTCTCTTTTCCCAGGTAGATATCTGCAAGCTTTTCTAATGAACATTGAAGGTGGGCACATTCTTGACAAGTTAGCAAGGGCTTATCTTAGAATCTGATAACAGTTAAAGCTGGAACATTGACTTGCTATCCCCTGCCATAAAATTACATGAGAAAAAAATGTAGACTAAAAGATCCAATGGTTTGCCCAATGTCATAAAGTAATAAAGACATGGAGGCTTTAAACTCCAAGTTCAGTGCATTTTCCCCTTCTAGTGGCTGTTTTGAAAGATGGAATAATATATAAGACACTTAAATAGTATTCATGTATTCTTGCAACCTTCCTATGTGGTAAGTAATATCACTTTCCTTACAAATGAAATAGATGAAGAAATTTAACAAAATTCATATGACTAGAAAGTAGTGATGCAAAGAGAAGCTACTAGCACCACACTTCTGATGTAAGGGGCAATCCTCCAATGTCCTTAATCTGGAAAGTGGTAAGACACTGGACAAGGGTGGGCTAATATTGAAATTATATGAAGATGAGTTGTGAGGTAAAGGCTCAGAGAAGGAAAAATAACCAGAAGAAAGGTGTGGCATTAACAAAATGGTCTTCATTTCTATTTCTTTATTCTCTGTTTCTCTCCCACAAGATTTAAGTTGGCTTGCCAAAAAATACAACCATGCAATATGATAACCTAAATTTAAAATAAGTATAAGGGAAATCCAATCAAGAGGGAACTTTTTGGAAGAGTATCCCATACTTGTCAGGAGTAAACTATAAATATGAATTTAGCTTTCAGACAGACAGCTACATGGATGGAAGAAACATGAATCATTACATATATTTCAAAGTCTGTAAAACAAAGAACAAGCTATTTGCTCAGAAGAAACACAATTATTCCTAGTTATAAGACCATGGGGAAATTTGTCTCTGTAACCCTCCTTGAGAAGTCATGACACAAAAGAGAACAATTACCTCCATAATGTTCTCCCAACAACACACAGGGTGATGTGTTACATGGGGGCACTTATGACTCGGTTCATTAGTAAAAGGCAGCCATGCTGTACTTGGTCAGAATTCAACTATAGAAGTTGAATTCTCTACAGGGAGAGTATGCTAGTTGTCTCTGAGAAATAGAAGAAAAGAAGGTTGGGTTGTATGGGAGGGAGGCCAAAAGGATTCATGGAACAGACATCTTGCACAGACAGCATGAGTGCCAACCTCCTTTATGTCCTTGCTGGCCTGCAAGTCTCCTTGTCATCGGAGGCATCAAGCCCTACCTAACTTCTTCTTGAGAACAGGCCAGCAGTGGCTTCTGCTGTCCAACCCTGACCCCATGCTCTCCTGATTAGAATGATGACACAGGCCTAGTCCAAAGGAACCATTCAACAGTGTGCTCAAACATTTGAACTGTCTGGTATCAGACAGAAGGCCCACCCTCCCTAAGATCGGTAGAGATGCTGAAGGAGTTCTGATTGTAACACTTGTCACCCCACTGTGTGCCAGGGCTAACTGAGCTAATTTGGTTGGCTAGGAAGGTGTCTCAATTCCCTTGTGGTGCACTTCCTTCCACACTAACCTTAAACTAACATGCTCAAAGAAGAAAAGCTTCTGCCCACCCCTCTTGTATAAGAGGACCTACACTCCCCTGTTGGGTCCTCTAAACAGGATCACAAAATCTTAAATTCAACAGAAAACACCAGCTAGAAATAGCAGATCTCTGCTAAAGGCGCTACTTGGGTCCATCTTTCCATTCATCTATTCAATAAGTTAACACATACTTACTAGGCTTTGTTGTGGTATCTACTGGGGATACATAAGTAGACAAGACATAAACAACACCTCCTTTGTGAGAGCAGACACTAAGATATGTCCATATTTGACATTTAAAGGGGTTATTTTTGCAAATTTTTTTCCTTAAATTGAGACCACCTAGTAAGTAACCAAATTTTAAATCAGCTATGATTTCTCAGAAATCATCATGCACATAAATGCTTCAGAGTGAGAATATTTACCCAAAAACTTCTTTGCAAATGTAATGACTCTAACAAACATTTTTTTTGCGGGGGGGGGGGGGCTGCTATAAAATTGCAGTTTAAAAATTCTTTTTGGTTTTTGGAGACAGAGTTTTTCTATGTAGCCCTGGCTGTAGACCAGACTGGCCTCAAACTCACATAGACCTGCCTGCCTCTGCCTCTGCCTCTGAATGCTGAGAATGTGTGTGCCACCACTGCATGGTAAAATCTCTTAATCTGAATACTGTACTTTTTGTATTTTGTTCTCTAAATATTGCTGTGGAATAATCCTTCTGCACACTGTGAAGATTTGTCACTCAGATTGGTTTAATAGAAAGCTGATTGGCCAGTAGCCACGCAGTAATTATAGATGGGACAACCAAACTAGGAAAATGATGGGAAGAAGAAGGGTAGAATCAGAAGAGATGCCAGCCAGCCACCAAGGAAGCAGTATGTGTAGAAAATGAGGTAACTTGCCATGAGCCATGTGGCAAAGCATACAAATATGGGTTAATTTAAAGTGTAAGAGTTAGCCAGTAACAAGCCTGAGCTATTTGCTGATCATTTATAATTTATATTGAGTCTCTGAGTCAGTTATTTGGGAGGCAGCTGCCAAGTATTTGCGAGCAGGTGGTCAGGACAGAAAAACTCCACCTACATAATATTTTCCTAGAACCATAAAACTTAAAAACTCTGGTTTGTGTCTTTTGTTCCTAATGAAAGAAATGAGATGAACCTGCCCAGATCTGTAACAAAAGACTTCCTCTCATCTTCTCCAGACACCAGACACAGAAGTCTCTGGAGATAGAGCAACAAAAATCCAGCAGACAAGATAGGCACTGTGCGATACAGTTGCATTCTTCAGAGGAAAGTGGGTGTTGGCTTGTCCCCTGACAAGAAGTTCACATGCACATAGAAACAATGCCTTCTTGGAGATTCTATGCATGTAGGTTTTCTCTCAATGCCTGGTAACTGCATTGAGTTCCATGTTTGAAGTGTTTTCTTACAGTTTTCAAATTAAATCTTCCTTGAGGTCTAGTTTGATGTTAGGGAAATAATGTGTAATTGACCACATTTCCTCCCTGTTCAAAAAATAAGCATTCAGTGAAAACCTCCTGAGAAGTACATAAACACATTGCATACACTTGAACATCTCACAGTCAGACTTCAGAAGCCCCTTAAAGGTAACAGTTACAGATAATAGGTGGAACTCCCCCAACACCTACCCAGTAGTGAATTATGTGTGAGCTAGACATCTCCCAGCCCACAACTCCCAACTCCATATTTCATACCCTTTCTCCTAGACTACAAGAAATATAAATGTCCAGGAAATCTTGGAAAAGTTTGGAGAATTATGGCATATTACTTTTTCTGCAAATTCCATGATGTCTTTCTCAATATTTATTTACAAGTCTAATTTTCTTGTGTACAACATTGAACTTCAGAAACAACAGCACTTACAAATTATGCCTTACATACCTTCAACATGCCATACACTAGGGCAGAGTGATATGCCTTTTGCAATATCTCACCAATTCATTGTTTCTCTATATACGTTTACACTGGGTGAGCACTTTATCTGTGCCAGGCCCTGTGCTGAACCCTGTGAGTAGAACAGACTGAGTCCCTGAAAACAAAAAACACAACTGTTGCCAACTCATCCCAGTATTTTATGCACAGACTTCTGCAAGACTAATTTAAGCCTGTTTCGCTAAAAATCCAATCCCATAACTCCCTGTTTTGCCAACAGAGTAGGTAAACAGCAGCCAATCACTATCCTCTCCAAAATAGCCCTCCCAAAACTTCAAGTACTCAAAGTTCCAATCTTTTATTAAAAATAAACCTATTTCTGTGAAGAATTTACATTTGATGCTTGAAACCAGCCAGGAAGACTCTTCTGCTATGTCATCACATTGTCATTGATATGAAAAGATAGAATATGAATTTTCAACCACAATGAAAATAGAAAGCAAAAGATGGCTTGTATGATCAGCCCTTTTCTTAGACATTAATCTGCAATGCAATCCTGATATTGCTCTCCTAAGAAAATATATATAATGGAACAAAAAGAATGTTATCACTGCATTAGCTGAGGGGAAATAACTAACAGTTCTCTATGCCTGTGACATAACTGAGTGCCCTGCCCCCAAAGAAATCAAGACACACTGTCACGGAACCACATTATTATCCTTTAAGAAGACTATAAAATGTGTCCATCATTCATTCATTGACATTGAACTTGTGCCAAAACTATTAAGAATACATATTAATAGATATTCCAAACGTGCAGGAATGAATGCTGAACAAAACGCAAAATGAGATTGCTACTCACTATTAATTTGTCTTTTATAAATGATAAAGTAAAGTATATGAAAGGGCAATAAATATCCTTTTATCACAAACTCAGGGATTTCTCTTACTCTATACGTGTACCAACCAGCTTAGAAACATGTATAATTACCTATGGTCATCATCATATCACTACACATTACACATTAAATAGATAACAACTATGATTATAAAGGCAATTTCCTTGACCTCCTATTTTATCTGGCTAGAAATTCCTGTGTTTTCCTAGATCGACTCTTCTGCTATGCCAGTCATGCTGTGCAGGTCAATTTTTATCAGGATAAATGACCCATGCCTTACAGCACTTTCTCTAAAACATGCTTCTATACATATGAATAGCATATGCTCAGGAAATATGATCATAGCTGCTCTTTAAGTGCTTTTTAAAAATCTGAAGTCTGTGTTGGGATAGATATACATACATACATATATATGTGTGTATATAATATATATACATATATCATACATATATGTGTGTATATCATATGTATACATATATATTATATATATATATACAACTAAGGTACAATGTGTGTTATTTGGCAGCTGAATTTGACATGAAAATATAAAAGGTTTGGGCAACCACATATTTGGAAATAGAAATCTTTCCTTAAAACATGGCTTTGGTTTTTAAACATAGCTAAATTTCTGGAAACTTCAATTTGTTAAAGACAGCCAAGACTTCAATCATATTTAACATATTCCTGGGGTTTACATATAGTGTTTCAAAGTAATAAACAACATCTTGTTTGGAGCAGCAAGAAGAAAATGAAGCAAGCACTTCTTTAGGAGTGAAAGCTCTCCTCTTAAAAATAGTTTGGAGACTCGCTCTTCTGTTGGTGAAATCACAAAACACTATTCAACAAACAAAACATGATGAGCTCAATTCAAGTTGGTAAACATTTTTAGCTGCCTTCATATGAAGTAAGAATTATAATGTAACTATAACTTCAACAATGCATCCATTATATTGGAAACTTGAGGGGGTAAAACTTTTTTAATTGTTAATAAGAACAACGGTGTCAGATTTGCACTTCAAGATCAGAAAGGCTGTGATTACCACAGTAAATCAATTGGAAGATTTAAAATTTCTCAGTACAGTTCATGGAAATGAGTTTACGTTTACTGAGAGGCACTCTCAATTCAATGACCTAAAGCCCACAGGACTGATTCATCTGAAATTCATCTGATTCATTCCTCCTACAAGGTAAGACTTACCTGTACCTTATCTATACAATAGAAAATGTCCATTAAAGCTATAAATCCTTTGCATGCTATTCCTTCATTGGCCCAAACATAAATAGTGATGTCTAGAAACATGTTCCTTAGCAAGAAGAACAAACACTATCCAAGCCTCAGAACATGATGGATCTATATTAAACTGTCCCAGGAAAGGAGACAGAGAACATTGCTGTACTTTTTATAGGGAGTCTGGTCAGATTCCACTCAACCATGCCTTCTCTTTGCACAGAGACTGATAAATAGAACCACTCTCTTACAAGCACATCCAGACAACTCACAGAACCCCTTATCTAATGAGCACGAAAGTAATCTCTCTTCTACCTATCCCCAGGCTGTTCCTAACCTCTTAGACAATAAGGAGTTTGGTAACTTAAAACATGGGAACTCATCTAAAAGTGTAAAAGTTGGTGATACTGAGCCCCTGTCCTAGCGTCTGTTTCAAAACCCTTATTGAAGTAAAGCTTGGGGGTAGATGCTCTGTCTGATGGGTGTGATGGAATGTACTTCCTCAGGTTGTTGTGACCGGCTCCTCACTTTCCTGGGGACCATCACAGGCTTTTTCAGGGAATTTTCCCCTAGCTACCCTACCTAAGAAACCAGCCCCTTCTCATTTTCTGTCCTTCTTTCCCATTTGATAACTTTCCCTTATTCTTCCATTAGTCAATATAGCCTATATATTTTTAATTTATTCTTTATTTATTTCTATTCAGATGTAAGCTGATTTCCAGGAGAAAGTTTGGTCTATTTTTTTTCCTTTGCTGAATTAGCAATAACAAAGTGGGGTCTGGCATAGATAAGGCTCCATACATTATTATTAATAGCAGTGGAATTCAGATTACTACTCCTATCAACCTCAAGTCTGTATAGGTGCTGGGGGTTTAGCTTAGATATAGAGCATATACATAGCATGCACAAGAACCTGGTTTTAAAGTCAAAAATAAAATAAAGGGAAGACAATCTGGGAAGTCTGCAGATTGAGGCTAGACATATGATATCTCACTATAACTGACAGCAACATGGGGCATATGAGATTATTACATGCCTATCACAGGTGGAACAGTGGAGAAAAGGGCAACTCAGAATTCATAGTAAGTAGCCAGTTCCAGAAAGAAATGAACCAAAGCTGTGCTCCATCCACTGATATAGCTTGTCTCTCACACTCTTGTTGCTATATTATTGCAAATTTGCATATCATCTAGGGACTTCAAACATCAGTCACTCGCATGCGTTTGTCTTCATACACCAGGCACTGGGGTCCAAAGACAGGGTTCTCAAGATTTGCGTTTCAACAGAGATGAAAACAAAGTCTTGTCATGTAAATGTAATAAAATAGATTTGTACGTTTCTGTTGGAGCCTAGAGGATGAAAAGAAATGACCCTAGTTAAGATAGGGTGAAGCCAGGCTTGGTGACTCATGGCTGTAACCCTAGCACTCAAGAGGCCAAGGCAGTAGGATTCCAGGTTTAAGGTCAGCTTGGGCTACATATCAGAACCAGGTCAGCCTGCAGCATGAGGTCTGTCTCTACACCACCATAACCACCGCCCCTCCCCGCCCCCGCAAAAATAAAATAAAATAAATGAATAAATAAATGAAGGCAAGGTTGAAGGGAAACTGTTCTGCATTATTTTGTTAGACCTTCAGTTATTTAAAGGAGCCAGAGGAATATCCTGTAACTTGTATAAGGATAAAAGGGATGCTATGAGACACTGTACTTTAAATACAGCGCTCATCACAGTCATGAACACTTCTACCTGTACACACACACACACACACACACACACACACACACGCGCACATGCACACATGCACACACACACACACACACACACGCGCACACACACACGCACACGCACGCACACGCACACACACGCACGCACACGCACACACACGGATAAGAGAAGGAATAGTTGAGAAGAAGGGAGTGTGCAACACTGAGAAATGGATAGGAGAAGGAAATGGAGGTGACTACAGCCATGATACATTCTCTGGGTGTATGTAATTGTAACAAATGAAGAATAAAAAAGTGAAGATAGAAGTCTGGGACATCTTAGGAGAAATGGCTGTTCCTAAAATGAATATCTAATCTACAAGGAAGAAGGAGTTTAAGGGCTATCTACCCACAAAGAAGGGAAAATGGTATGAAACATTAAACATTTGGTTAAACTCTCTTTCCTACAGTCTAAGAAGGGGAAATTGTTAGGTGAAATAAATGAAGAAGAATTTTTGAGATTCATCAAAAAGACCACTCTTTAGTAAATCAGGTTTGGGATGGCAGAGCCTTCTTTGACGTTTTTGACAAATTCCTATTTGTTATACAGTTCAATGGAGTAATACCTTACATACTCATTTTCCATATTTAGTTCTATGCAAAGATTCGTCTCTTGATGTCTAATCTATGTGAGAAGCTACATGTTTCTACCAGTGTAACTAAATCCACATTATCAAGAAACAGAAAACACGACTTCTTTGAAATCTGGATACAAGGACAATATTTCAACTGCTATTTTTAAAGTTCTGGGTTCCAAACACATATCTCTTAGTTCTTCATTTACTTGTTTGTTTAATGAAGTTGGCCTTACTTCCAAACAAATTTGGGGCCGGGGGCAGGAATTAGTTTCCTTATTATTTTTCTTTCATATCTCTTTTAAAAACCTGATGAATGGTCTTCTTCAGTGGAATGACACTGGGTATATCAACCACTTTAGGGCAGTCTTCATGTTCAGAAGAAGTTGACCAACATATAATGGACTCCACAGGTTTTTTGTTTGTTTGTTTGTACTTTTATAGGTTACATTTTGGTGAGATTTTGTTTTGTGGTTGGTTGGGGGGGGGGCTTTTTTCTCTTCTTTTTGAGCGTTCTGTTTGTTTGTTTTCTTGGTTTGGGTGGATTTTGTTGTTGTAATGGATTTTTGTTTTTTTGAGAAAGAGCTGAAAGTTGGATGGATTGAGACGGGGGAAGGATCTGAAAGGACTTGGGAGAGGAGAAGAATATGATCAAAAGATACTTAAATTTAAAAATTATTTTAAATAATAAAAATATAATTTAGAAAAAATGATGAACATTGGCCTTTTAAACAGTTTTTCAAATATGTATTTTAATTGAAAATAAAGTTATTTTCAAACAATATATTCTGATCATAGTTTCCCCTCCCTTGCCTCCTCTCAGATTTTTCCCACCTCTCCACCCTTCCAATTCTATGCCTTCTTTCCCTCTTTCTTAAGAAAACCAACAAGCAAATAAAAGACAAAGAAATAAGAAAAGAGCAGCAGAAATGCATACTAATGCAGAGTCACATACATGCACACTAAATCCATAAAAGCACAAAAACCAGCAACCATAATATACAAGCAAGCAGCCAGTAAGGAAAGAAATGCCCAAACAAAGCAATAAGACAAAATATCTCCAAAAATATAATTAAATTTATTTTGTCTTGCATCTACTGCTAGGCACACTCACACACACACACACACACACACACACACACACACACCTTTAAGTGTGGTTTCTGTACCCAGACACTCCCTTGAAGAAGCTAATTTTTCCTTTTCAAGCAGTTGTTAATGGGAGATAGCTTCTTGGTTGGAGATGGAGGCTTGTGTATACCTCCCTCCAGTGCTGTGACCCCATCTGGTTTGGACATGTGTGAGCCCTATTCATGCTGCCACAGTCTCTGCAAGTTCACAAATATGCAAAGTATTATACAAAACTGATTAGTGACTACATGAAAAAGAAAATTTTGAGAAAAATACATCAATATTGTAAAAGTATTTGCTTTCCAATTCATTGTTTATAGACTCTCTCAAAGCTCTTATGCCAAAAAGGAGGAAGAAAGGAAGGGAAGGAGGGAGAGAGGGAGAAGGGAAGGGAGGGAAAAGGGAGAGAGGGGAAGGGAGGGGGGAGGAAAGAGGAGGGGAGGGGGAGGGAACGGGAGGGGAGGGAAGGGAGAGGGAAGGGAGGGGAAGGGAGGGGGAAGGGAAGGGAAGGGAGGAGAAGGGAAGGGGAAGGGAAGGGAGGAGAGAAGGGAAGGGAAGGGGGAAGGGAAGGGAGAGGGAAGGGAAGGAACTTTAGAAGTACACTTAGAGAGATGGCTCAGTGGTTAAGGGGGCTTGCTTCTCTTCCCAGATGACCAAAGTTCAGTTTCTCACATCCCTTTGGGTAGCTCACAACCACCTGTAACTCCAGCTCTAGGGGAGCCTATGTCCTCTTCTGGCCCCCATGGGCACCCACACATATGTACACAAAAACACACTCAGATACACACACATACACTTGAATAATGCTATAAATTTTAAATCTAAACAACCAAAAAGAAAGTACACATGCCAAAGTGTCTATGATCTTGAAGGACGAAGAAGTCTTACCTTTTATGATTTTATGAATATATTATGTTTTGTGTATTTTCAAGTGAAAAATGAAAGCCACAAGAAACTAATATTTATTGCTTTCATATATGCATGGTACCATATGAAAGAAGGAAGTCCGCTGTCCGTGAATATGTTGATTTACATGAGAGACACCTCTGCCAGGGTTGGCAGGAAGTACTACATTACAGTGGTTACAAGTGGAGGTTTCTAAGTCAGACAGACTATAGTCTGGATCTCAACTCCATTCTTAGCAGTAGGAAGACAGAAAGAAAAAAGTATGCTTTGCCTTCCTAAAAGCTATTTTCTCATCTGTCAAAGGGGATTAAAAGCACCATTTTCTTGGGTTTGCCATTAACATATTAGATTTCATACATCTAGCACATCTCAATTTAAAAACAAATTCTTGCCTTGGGGAATTGCAACTACCAAAAGTAACCAGGTGAACACATTTGGGCTAGAGGACATGGGAAATCAGTCTCTCAATCCAGTTGGGTAACTTCTACCTTGCTCGCCAGCTTTCGTAGCACCAGAAGATACTATGACAACTGTTAGGGAGAAAAATGATCAGTGGTCATCCCCAGCACTGGACCCTGAATGTCAGACAACAGGTATCCACTGGCACAATAGTGCTACAATTGTCGTGGAGTATCTACTGGTCTCTGACTGAGGCCTGCTCCACAGCAGGGCATTTCAGGCTTGCTGTAATTTGGATCAAAGCCCCACAGCTGGGGAGGACACAGGCCCTGGTTAGTGTTGTTATTCTGAATGGTCATGCTGCCAAATTGCCTTCTCCATATTTATGTTTATACCCATAAATCTGGGCTCCTCTCAACCTTGGTCATAGAGGCTTCATTTCCCAGTGGGGAGTAGTCAATGGAAAGATGTGTAACTGGTCAAAGGTCTGGGAATAAGAGACAGAATGCTCAGGCCTAAAGAGGACATCTGTATTAACCCCAAACCACCAAAGCTTGGGGAGCATTAGGGAAGAGGGGGCAGAAAATATTTAAGACCCAGATAATAACAAAGAGTGTTATGAAATGCTGTTTTCTGGATGTGACATGAGTACCCAATAATGATCTCACAGCATCTGTAGTTACATACACAAGACCTTTATAAGATCAATACAGCCAAAATCCAGGCATATATGGGTAATCTCCAGTCCCCACCCCATACGAAATTGCTATTGACAGTGGATAGTGGCTGGGGGAGGAAGAATCATTCTTTACTGAGGATAAAAGCCAATGGTAGGTTTCCCACACTCCAGGGGATGGCCCAACACCCATGCACAGATGGGCAGCTATACATGAACTTAGTGGGGTTTGGGGGTTTTTGTTGTTGTTGTTGTTTGGGTTTTTTTTTTTTTAAGAAATTAAGTTTAGGTGTGTATTGGGGAAGATATGGGGGAAGTTTGAAGAAGAAAATGGGGCTAGAGGTGATCATATTGTGTTATATATATATGAAAATTTTAAAAATAAAGAAAAATTGTCAGGCAGTGATTGTGTATGCCTTTAATCTCAGCATTTAGGAGACAGAGGCAGGCAGATCTCTGAGTTCTAGGCTAGCCTTGTCTACAGAACTACTTCCAGGGCAATCAAGGCTACACAAGGAAATCCTGTCTTGGAAAAAGAAGGAAAGAAAGAAAGGAAGAAAGAAAGAAAGAAAGGAAGGAAGGAAGGAAGGAAGGAAGGAAGGAAGATTTTAAGCTGAAAGAAAAAACACACAAAATTGTCTTTAATTAACCAAGTATGATATTAGCATTAAATCCTCCAAATTTAGACATAAACAATCAGGGAAAACAGTCTGGCAACAGACTATAAGAAAAAATTAAATTTGATTAAAAAGGCAGCTTAATTTCTCAGATATCGATTAGGATAATAACTCTGATAAATTTGCATCCTGTTTCTAAGGGCATTATGTGCTTGCTCTCTCCTTTCCTAAACGGTCAATGGTCTCCAGAGACAGTTCCTATGACTTGAGCCTGTTATTAAAGTAGCAGATGCTATGGAAAACACCTGGTTCAGCAAATGCTCTCAGGACTGGAAAGACAAGGTACTAATGCTGCCATTTAAGACAATACAAACTGCATGGAAGAATGCTGATTGAGTTTGTAAAAGGCAAAGTGCTTAACACAGAAGACTGAGCAGTTGTGTCTTAAAGAGATTTAAATGAACTTTATCACAGTTAAATACCAAACCAAGACACACACAAAAATAAAACGTGAAACAAATAAATAGTTGCTATGCAGAGACTTTTAAAGCAAGCTGTCTGGACAGCAAAAGGAAATCTTCAAGCTTATGTCATAAGATTATATAAAATAAATAGGAATAACAAAATTAGGCTAAAAGAAAAACGATCCACAGTGAACTTGAAATCCAAAAAATATTTCAAATAGTACTTACTACAGATCTTTCTAGGAATGTTAAACTTGGCCTTCTTAGGAAAGAAAGTTTTGAAAAGTCAAGCAGGGCTCAGGGATTTGACAGTGCAGGGACACCAACTTGTCTTGTCGAAGCAAACATTGTCACAACGATTTTGCTTTCTTCCTTTGTGAAAAGAGCATTTGGGGAGTGCATGCACAGCAGAAGAAATCATCTGAGGTGGTTAGGAAAGCCAGCCCTCTGACCCTCCACTTCCTTCCACAGTTGCAGGAACCTAAGCATGTTTGCCATGCATGTGCCAAGCTGGCTAAGGACAGCATAGGGATCTACCTCTGTGCTCATACGCTGAGTCCTAGACACCCTTGAGAAACCCACTGCACACCAGCAACCACAGGAGGACTCACTATCCTAGAGAAAAATGAAGTCAACACAGCATTTCCAGAGCACCTCTTACGCTACCTAGGAGGAACAGAGCAAGGATGGGCTGTGCAGCCTCCCTTGACCCTGATTTTCTCCTGCTAGCCCATTAGCACAGATTAGTTTACTGCTCTCATTGCCCCCTAGACGCTAGGCCTAAACAGTGTGAGCCAGTGGACTGTAACAGAAATAAGCCTTGATAGCAACGGGAAGTAGGCTGGGACCAGGGCACAGCAGAGGTACAGAACAGGACATTGGGCCCCACAAAAAAAAGTTCTGATGTACACATGGCTTCCACATTTTCCAAATCAAAACTTCACAACACATAGTTTGACAGGTATGATTGTTCTTATGGGAATGACAGCACATAGAATATTTACAGCCTAAGATTGTCCTGGAAAATCTCAGACATTGACCATGGGAAATCTAGCAGCATCTACTTTTTAGAATTCTGCAGTGCTGGCTTTGCTTGGAAACTAGTGTGTCAAGTCAGCTACATCTCTACTTATTGCAATCAAAAACACATTACACATTTTTGACAGATTAAAGGTCTCCCTGATTCAAAGGTTTGCTATAAGACTAGCAGGTGATATCTGAATGAAGTGGCTGTTCACAGTTGAACAGAAAAGTGTGTATTACGTCAGATGACATTGCTTGCCAAGCTTTCCAAACTCACTGGCCTTGCAGAAGTACTGAGTTCACACATAGCGCTTTCAGTAAGAGAAGAAATATTCTAAGGAAGCCAGTGCACTCTTACATATACATTCAGGATGAAATCTATTGTATTTTCAGAGAGACAGAAAACTAGTCAATGTATGTTTTCTTGCCCTACATCCACTTAATTACACGTATGAGTGTTGTTGTTTCTTGTAAGACCCCCTCAAAAATACTTGAATGAAAGCTTCTTGTGGAGAAGCAAATGAAGGTTAGTAATCCAGTATCCTCTAGCAAATGGAGGAGAGATAAGGGAAATTCTAAGACTGAAGGGGGAGACACAAAACAACAACAAACTCCCTTTGTTTTTTCTATCAACAATGAATAAAAGTTATAATTTGCCAATAACTATAAATGAATAACACTCCAAGCTTTTAAAAACATAAGTAAACTACATAAAACATTAGAGCAATTTTTATGTGATGGGGAAATGTCTTTCTGTACGCTGCAAATATGTGTTGCTCTGATTGGTTGATAAATAAAGGCGTTTGGCCTATGGCAAGGCAGCTTATAGGCAGGCAGGAAATTCAAAGAGAGAGACAGGAAGAAGGTGGGGAGAGATGCCAGAGAGCCACCCAAGGAGCAACATGTAATGTGACGTAGGTAAAGCCATGGAACATGTGGCGATACATAGATTAATAGTTATGAGCTAATTTAAGATATAAGAGCTAGCTAGCAAAAGGCTTGAGCCACGGCCATGCAGTTATGATTAATATAAGCCTCAATGTATTTACTTGGGTCTAAGCAGCTGCAGGACATGGTGGGAGAGATTCCACAGGACCAGAGAAATCTTCTGGCTACATTTATGTGATGTCAAAATCTTTTTAAAGGCTGGAAATACATCAACTGTGTCTTGGTAGCACAGAAACTTCACCTTTGCAAAACTTACTTTGTTTCAGATGAGGAAACTGAGGCACAGAAACAGGATCAAGGTTGACTGGTTAGCTGTGACTGAGTCAGAATGCAGCCTCTCTTCCTGCAGTTTGTAGATGAGGTTATTCGTCCATAAAATGTGGGTGTCGAACTCTCGAGGTCAATGCCAACCACAACACCCTGCAGTGTTGTGTTGATTGATTGCTTTGTAATCTACTTATTTGTATTTTGGCTCTTAAATAAAGGTAAGGCTGCCAGGTTTGACATATTTCTAGCCCTTAGAAAGCTGACCTGACAGTACAACCCTTCCAAAACATTTACAGAGACAGTGTTCTGAGCAATTTACAGAATTTAATAAGGTGATGTATCTCAAAGCACAGTGCAGTTACAAACAGCCAACCTGAATGGATGCATAGGAGGGAGGCATTATTATTTTTAATTTTCAGGATGTCATTACCAGGGAATACATGTGCCAAATGGTAACAGGGGCCACTTCTTTTTTTTTTAAGACCTCTGAAAGAACCATGTAGAGCGATGAGGAAAGGGATACAGGAAGTGTGATGAGACCTCACAACAGACTGAGAATAAGAAAATACATGGACTAATTATGTGAAGGTGAAAAGTATTCAATGCCTTTCCTCTTGCAGAGACTATCCAGTATTTAATAACCCAGTATAAGTTCTGGACAGATACCCTAAGAATAAAGTATGTAAGTTAAGATATAAAATTTAAGAACATATTAAAAATTCTACAATAGCTATGTTTCTTGTCGATCATTACTGTAGATTTTATTGAATGCCAACATAAGATTTATTAGAGAAATAGCTATGTAGCTTAAATAGTTATAAATAAATTACCAAATTGTTAGAGTAGTACTTTATTGCTGTCTAAAACTTCTGTGGTCCAATGTCTACATTTTACGTAAGCCGTAAATCAGTAACTCAAAATACAATAGCAAAGTGGACAAATATTTATTTGGGGCCACAGAATACTTTTCTCATAATACATAGATCTGTACAAATCCCTATACCACAAAAGCTTCATCAGAGTCAGAGGAGAAAGAGGACTATCTGGGGGAAAGTGTTGGGCAGTCTAGAAGTACAGCTCACTGACTTCTCATGCTTTGAGATAACCAGCTTCCCTTCAGACTGTAGTGAATTGGTCTATACTGGTGAAAATTCATAGACCGTGGTTTATCAGGCATGATTCTGAGCTCATTAATATTGTGGGATCTTGCATCATCATGAATAAACTAGTTTCCAACTAACATGGTGCAAGGCACAGAAAGAAGCTTCTGGGATGGGAATGGTCACAGGCAGTATGGCATGTTATGAAGACAGCATCGTGGCTTAGAAATAAAACTAGTCCAATCTGCTTTAGTTAAAAAAAAAAAAAAAAAAGTTGAAGGGAGGAGAAAGATTAGCATGAAAAGACAAGAACCCAAAGGGAGGAGAAAATTAGTACCTGGCAAAAGAGAAAAGAAGGAAGCTTTCTTTTAAGTCTTTAAACAGGCAGTAGTCTGTGGCTCACAGGCAGTAGAGTGCCTGTCTAGCACACAGGAAGCCAGGAGTTCAATCCCCAGCATTACATAAAACTCTGCACATCTGTGACCCCAGTGCTGAGGACAAGGAAGAGGAGGAGCAGGAGCTCAGGGCAGCTCAGCTGCATGGCCAGCTGGAAACCAGCTGGGGCTCCATGAGACCCAGTCAAACACACGGAGTAAGAGGAAGCACACAAGATAAAGGAGACTTCAGATAAAGGGGCTTTCTGTGTGAGCCTGATGACCTCAGTTCTCCAATCCCAAAGCCCAAGATGGAAGGAAGGGGATAAACTCCAGAAAGCTGTGCTACAACTTCCACATGCAAGTGATAGCATATGGATCACACACACACACACACACACACACACACACACACACACACACACTAATAATCATAAGCATAATAAATGAAACATTTTGCTTTCATTTATTTATTTTTTATGTGTATTGGTGTTTTGCCTGCATGTATGTCTGCGCCCCTTGTGAGTGCCTGGTGCCTGTGAGAGCCAGAGACAGGGAATTGCATCCCTCAGGACTGGAGTTACAGGATGTTATGCACAGCTATGTGGGTACCAGGAATCTAATTCAAGACCTCTAGAAGAGCAGCCAGTGTTCTTAACCTCTGAGTCATCTCTCCAGCCCTAAAATATACTTTTTAAAAGCAGTCTCTATTATTTTCTTTTATTTTGGATTTTCAAGACAGGGTTTCTCTGTGTACCCCTGGCTGTCCTGGAACTCGTTCTATAGACTAGGCTGGCCTCAAATTCAGAGGTCTGCCTGACTCTGCCTCTCTACATGTTTGGCTAAACAAGCTTAAGTACTAATTAGGCACTTAAGATCCACTAAGCTGTGCAAGGCGTCACACCACAGGCACTGGATTCCAGAAGCCTGCCCATAGACCAGAGACAGATCCTGATCCCCTGCCTGGATGCCCCCCAAACAGTTCGAGCCAAACAACCATCTTCCATATCCAGAGGGCATAGTCCCTGGGAGGGAGGTGGAACAGAGAGAACTGTTAGACAGATATAAACCCTATCATACTGTCCCCAGGATACAGGATGGCCTGAAAAGTAAGCCTGTGAGTGTCTCTGCCATCTAAGTGTGTGTGCATGTGTGCACACATGCACATTATCTAAACTTTCGTAAGCACTCATTCTCTGAAAAATGGAAATAAACATAATACCTGGTCCATGTAACACTTAAGATACTTACTGAAACAATGCAGGCCAGGCATGCGCTATAGAGCTTGGCCCCTGGTTTATAGTAATAAATTTCAGCTCTTCAAGCCTAGGTGAAAGGCAAGAGTTGAAAATAAGAAATGTGCAGCTACCAAGGTTCTGTGGACATTTGAGTACTTTATACATATTACCACTAATTGCTGTGTAACAGTTTCCTCCAAGATTGAAACATCCCATTCCACAGGAAGCTCCTTAAGTAGGAAGGTAAACAACTCAAAATAGCTTCAGGGAGTCCCTGAAACTGACCAGATTGACTAGGCCCTTTCTGCCATAGTAAGCATTAAAATCTGTGAGTTCTTCTCAGAAGCAAGAAAGCTGACCTGTGAATAAGACTCTGAGGCCATACCAGCTGCCTAGAAGAAGCAGAAACCAGCCTAGCTGTCTGGAAGAGGGTTAGACCAACTGAGGCACCAGGAAAGGACACTCTCTAGCATGTTGAGCCAGCTGCAGGCTATACAGTATGACAGCTAAGTGAGCTGTCATCCATGCTGAGGTGGGCTTTGGTGATGAAGCTGACTTTGAGTCATTTCTGCTCCTGTAAGTAACTCCTTACCCATACTCCTGTAAGTAATCTTAATAAACTTCATTGGTTCACCAAGTTGGACTTTGCTGGTATCCGTTCTTTGGTCTATTATGGAATCCCTAATTGGGAAAAGTAGATGTGTCTCTTCAGGAAAAATTTTGTCATAGGACACTAATTCAAGTTCCTCTGATCCATCAAGACATATACATATTTTTGTTTTTGTTTGTAACTTCTGTAGAATTATGGTAATGTCTCCTAAACTGATGATACTGGCCTGGCCTCAGTAACTCAAGCTTAACCATAAAAATAACACACTCCCTTTACGATGATACTGTAATTAAATAGCCTCAACTTAGTCTAGGTATGCACAGGCTGATAATGGCAGATCTAATTCACCCAAGAAGATTCTAGCCAGAAAGTAATACATTCTCAGAAGCCAAAATTTCCATTTACACCTGTAAATAGAAAATTCAATTTAATGCAAATTATTTAATAATAAGACCAGTGGGCAATGAACCATACTAAATGTATCACATGAAATGGATCAGTCATGCAGCATGGTGACCAGGAAAGAAATTTTTAACATTCTGTAGCTAAGTAGTACATGCTGACACACATCCCGCAAACACCACATATGCACATAAAACAAGGTGTGACTACAGAAATGTGTTATATGTCTAAAAATGAAGACAGTCTGATTGAGAGGATGGTGACATCCCTGTACACTGAAAGCAGCTTGACCATCACCCAAGGGATTATCTATCCATGTGTAGTACTATTTTACACAGTGAACAGCAGAGCAGTTTTGGGGACAAGGGCAATTCTAAATGATGTGAGTGAAGGTAAAGATCATCAGATCTGGATGCAAGCACACCCTTCACTGAGAATTCTTCTTGAGAGAGTTCAGAGGTCCCAATCCACACATGTAAAATGAGCCAAAGACCTACATAAGTCTCTCTGTAGGGCCACTCAAGAAGCTAGATTAAAGTATGTTGCAGTGTCTTGGGTACTTTTCTTTTGCTGTGAAGAGATACCGTGACCAAGGCAACTAGGAGTCAAGGTTCCAGAGGGTGGTAGAGTCCATGACCACCACAGCATTTCATTAGACAAGTAGGCATGGCACTGGAGGCTTATATCTTTGGGCTTATATCTGATCCCCAAGTTGGAGACAAAGAGGGACAGAGCTAACTAGAAATGAAATGGAAGTTGTTAGGCTTGTCAAATACTTTTACCTTTCCTTTATTAAGAAAACCCCACACATTTCAGCTTGTAAACCACAACAACAAACCTTTGGTTATCTCACCTAGGTGCTCACAGTACCTTACCATGGAGTGCTATTCCAGTATACAACGTATCTATACTCTAGACTCCAAGGAGTATGCAGACCAAAATCAAATGCACTTCAGAGGCAAGCTATTTGTACTTTGTTTTTTATGTGTTTACAGGGTATCGTTGCCTGGAGATGAGGTGTTTCACAGGACATGTGATTTTTCAGGACCTGAACCAACAAGTCTAGGGTAAGGAGAGGGTACGCCTGTCTCTCTATGTATTTTTCAGAAAAGAAAACCAATATGTAATCTCAACATACATGCCAAACCAAATCAACACATATATGCTCAATTTTTGAGTAGCACATTTAATTACATTAATTGTTCATTAACTCAATTTTAGCAAAATTCAGTTTTTTTCAAATCTTATAGAAAGTTGTCAAGTCCCGAGCATCAACCTAAGAATTTAACCCAAGCCCACAGGTAATCAGTCACTTGGTCCATTTGGGAGAAATGTTAATATAAAATTATTTCTATTGAAGAATTAATTCAATTTTTTGTAAAGTGAAATCCAATTTTATATTAGCCTGAGATATGTATAGGATTCATGGAATAAAAATATTATCACGAATATGACTTAATCCCAATCTAAATAAACCATCAGAGCCTATTCTTTGGTACATGATTGAACTTTGTATTTTCTTCTTGCAAAAGAGTGTGCTAGAGAGAGTCATGTAAAAATAATGCTTTTATATTTACTCACATTGACCACTCCCTCCTTCTTCATATCACTAAGAAAATACGAATGTAAATTAGTAAATAACTTGTTTTCTAAAATGACTGCAGATATATTGTCCAGTCAGTTGACTTCTTCCCAAATTTCCAGTGATGCCTGCCACAAATACCCTATGATCAAAATACTTTCCCATAATTAAGAAGTAGTGGCAATGTAGGAGTAGTTCACCCACAGATCTGAAGTCATATGGAAAATCCTGTGAATTTCCAAATGAATCCACTGAGTGAAGTATAAAGTAAAAACGGGCTTAAGAGACAGCTGAGCATGTTTATGTAGCCAACAGGGTTGAAGATACACTGGCAATACTGAGAGGTGTTGCAATAGGCCAACCATCCCCTTTCTATCCAGGAATGTCTTATGTTCTCATTAGTGTCTCATATCTGGACAGCTGTGATATTAAATCTGGCCCCAAACTAGAGTCAACAAAAGAATTTATTCTTTATTCTTTAGTTCATTCTTTTTTTCCCATATTAAGTACACATGCACATACACATGACATACACGTGTACAAGAACATGTACACATACACAGGCACACACACACACACACACACACACACACACACACACACACACACACATCTCAGGTTTTGTTCAGGGAAGTACTTTATCTCCAAATAGAATTTTATGACTCATAGCCAAGGACAAGAAAGGGGCTTTGTTAACAAGCTTGTTCTGATCATATCCACCCTGTCTGATAGGAGTACATGTTCATAGCACCTCACTTCCATAAACACAACAGTCCTTCTAAATAGTCCTTTGAGTGGCCACCTTTAGTACTGGGTTAGGCTTCAAGTTTTTAAAGCTGAATTTCTTTGGAAGAGCAAATGCTTTAAGGGTGAAAGGAAAGGGCAGTTTTCCCCATTCCTTTATCTTTCATCATCTCTTAAAATATGCCGTTAGGAAAGATTTGGGGGAGTGTTGGTTAGAAGCCAAGAGTTTCTTTGACCCTTTTAGTTGTTGCCATACCATGCTTCTTGCCTCAGGAAGTGACTGTGCTTTTGAACACATTCGCATTTTAAGGTAGCCAATGTGGGCATAGCAAAAATCTGAATACAGCACCAAGTGTAGGCATTAGCATTTCACAGTTAACAGTTGGATCTCCTGTGTCTTCTGCTGTGACTAACACCCCATTAGATCAGTGCTATCATCTTTTCTTTGCAGATGCAGAAATTGATACCCACAGAAGCCATGTGACTTGATCAAATCACTTGCCAAGTGATAAGTGGTTGAGTTAAGAATTCAGCATTCTGGATAAAGCTACTCCAAAAAGGCATGTGTTATTAAACAAAAATCCAAGTATCGAAGTGAGGTTCCCCCAAATGATTTGATCAGAGAGGTTTTAGAGGCCTCCAAAACAATAGGCTGTTACCATCTCTCTTGAATAGTTTTATGTCAACTTCATACAAACTAGAAGCATCAAAGAGGAGGAAGCCTCAGCTAAGAAAACCCTTCCAGCAGGGTGTGGTGGCACACATGCCTTTGATTCCAGTACTCAGGGGGCAGAGGCAGGTGGACCTCTGAGTTCAAGGCCAATCTGGTCTACAGAGCAAGTTCCAGGACAGCTAGAACTACACAGAGAAACTCTGTCTCAAAGAACCAAAAGAAAGAAAAGAAGAGAAAAAAAGAAAAGGAAATAAAAGAAAAGAAAGAAAATGCTTCTGTAAGATAGGCTGTTGACAAGCCTGTAGAGCATTTTCTTAATTAGTGATTGTTGGGGGAGGGCCAGCCCATTCTGAGTAGTGCCATTTCTAAGCTGGTGGTCCTAAATTCTATAAGACAGCTGAGCAAGCCATAGGGAACAAGTTAGTAAGTACTACTATCCCCATGGCCTCTGCATCATCTCCTGCCTCCAGATTCCTGTCCTGTTTGAATTCTTGTCCTGACTTCCTTCAAGGATGGACTACAACCTATGTAAGACAAATAAATCCTTCCCTCCCCAGCCAGGCAGTGGTGATACATGCCTTTAATCCCAGCACTCAGAAGGCAGAGGCAGGCAGATCTCTGTTCAGAGGCCAGCCTGGTCTATAGAGCAAGATCCAGGACAGGCACCAAAACTACAGAGAGAAACCCTGTCTCAAAAAACAAAAACAACAAAACAGCTTTTTTTTTGATACATGATCTGAAAAAAAATCAAGTTAGAACTAATCTGGAAGCTTCTTGCCTGCCAGGTAGTTTTCATAGTCCTGGGAGGTCTAAACATGCTTCTGGGAAGGAGAATATCAGTAGTCTCATCAGCTGTGATTCCGGTGACCTACTAGACCAAATTGCCTGGCCCACTTATGCAATAATGGCACTACTTTTATGGGAGTAACCAACTGCTCTCTAGTTGGATTTGAGACCCATAGGAAACAATCCATGCTTAGTACTGTAAACCTGGTGAAAAAAAAAAAAAATCATTGTTGGGGACAGCATAGGCTCAGGTAGGGGTTGCTTGATACTTTCAGTTAGCAAATTGACATAGTATCAATCTACCTACCAAATATTTATATTTATAGCTATTGACATAAGTTCTTCTCAACTTTAATCAGAGAACATCTTTTTATGGTGAAAATTAATGAATGGAGAGGTTTGTGGCTACATAGGGTGCTTACCCCTAAAAAAAAAAGAAAAGAAAACATTTATACCACCCCCTCTCTGGCTCAGGGGACATGGTAGAAGAAGGAGTGGAAAGGCGCTAAGAACCAGAAGACAGGAAGAAGGGATGAAAAATGTCATCTCCTGGGCAAGGTAGAGCCTTTGCAATCATGATTTCAAAGCAGCTATGATTGTCTGCACTGAGTCTGCACAAGAATGGGTCCATGAACAGTCAGGCATGAATGGAGGCTCAAGGGGTTCACTTCTCACTGATGTTACTGATAGACTCAAGAAGATGGAGAACTTCAGTTATGCACTCACTGATGACCTCATCAGGCTCCAGTGGTTATATCCTATCCAATAATCACACAGATGGCCTTGTGTGGTAAATGGGCCATAAAACAAGACAAAAAGTCAGGAGTCTTGGAAAGGAACTGGTAGTGACTGTGGAGATAGGTAACAGGGTGGGAAAGAGATTTAAGGTGGTGTTGGAAAGACAGTATACACATTGAAATTGTCCAAGAACAAAATTAATCAAGTTTTAAAAACCTTAGCCTTTGTTCAAATATATCTGGAGCTAGGAATGGTGGTGCATGCCTTTAATCCCAGCACTTGGGAAGCAGAGACAGGCAGATCTCTGTGAGTTCGAGGCCAGCCTGCTGTACTCACTCAGAGAGTTCCAAGACAGCCAGATAAACATAGTGAGACTCTGTCTAGAAAAAACAGAAACAAAACCAAACATACTTACTTGCATATATATATAAACACAGACATGAGTGAATTTATATTGATAGAAAATAAAGTTCCATCTTTGAAAATAAGTTTTAAAATAAAGTTGAACCCCCCCAAAAAAATCAACAATAAGCTTATTGCCATGAGGTCCATTTCTAAGACCCTTAGTCCGTTATGTGGTAGCAACATATGTACCAATGCAATTAAGTTATTTCATATACAGAGTAAAGATGCCCAAGGGAAAAGTCAAATAGCTCTTTACAAAGAAGTTCTACTTCTTTATAGTTTTTTTTTTTATTTTGGCTTTCAATATACAAACAGTGGAGTCTATAAATAAATCAAAATATTGAAATTCTTTGTTTATATTTATTTTAATTCAAGTATCATACTTTTTCAGCAAAATCCTAAGCCTTACTTATATTCTAATGAACTGACAATTACTGAAAATAATATTCTTCCAACAAAAGCCAAATCCACATTTAAAACTATTAATAGCTCTTGTTACAAACAGAAGCCTGATTCAATATTTGGGCATAACAGACAGTCTTGGTATTTAAAAAAAAACAATGAATAGAGAGGCAGTAGTGACAGGAAGAAGGACTTAAACAGGAAAGGAGGTTGCTACAGAAGCCAGGCTTCTAAGGAGCCCCAGCCACCATAGACTCCCCAAGGAGCAGGCCATACTGTTGTGCTCCTTGGCACTGCTGTGGAGCCTACATGACACCCTTCCATTGATAGTCTGTCTGGTTTTATTTTTCCAGTGTCAGGGGCTGGATCCAGTCCCTAAGACTCAACAGCTAATTGAGATGCTATTACAACCAAGACAAAGCAATTGGAAGTGGGTGAGTGTGCCGTGCACCAATACCACAATACCCACCACCCAGAATGAACACCTGGGGAGGGAGGTCAACCATTGGAGAACTTTACTCATCTTAGACCATGGCCCTTCTTCTGGTAATTCTGACTCTAAAATTTATTCCCTTTCTTTTCCAGCCTCTTCAGAGTTTCCCTATGAGCCTTTAATCCGGCCTCAAAGGGTGATAACACATGACAGGTGATTTAAACTCTTTTTCTCTTGCGGTTGATGGATTTCCAAGACCTGACCTTCTGCACATTAGGAAGATCTACTCCTACCTTCGCTTATTTTGTAGCTATTATTAGACTAGATGTGCTTGCCTTCTGTACTTCCAATAACATTCATCCTACAGTCTCTCTTCTCTGTTCCCCTGCACAGATTAGGTCTGCCTTGATGGTTTTCTTACTCTACTTCCCGAGGAGTGCCCAGCACATAGTAGGGAATTAACTAGCACTCACTCGCTAATTGAGTAAACATAGGATGTGTGTGTGTGTGTGTGTGTGTGTGTGTGTGTGTGTGTGTGTGATTTATCATTAGTTTGGGAAATGCAGTACCTCATAACATATTTGAATTTATTAATTGGCTGAATATTCTGATGTATTAGCCATTTCACTTACATTAACCTTAACATATTTAAGAAATACACAGAGAAACATATTTTTTTAAAGTTGTCCAGGTGGGAGAGATGGCTCAGAGGTTCAGAGCACTAGCTACTCTTCCAGAAGACCTGGGTTCAGTTCCCAACACCCACATGATGTCTCACAGTCATCTATTTATTCTAATTCCAGAGAGTTCAACACACTCTTCCAGCCTACAAGGGTACCGCAAAATACCTATACACATAAAAATAAATAAAATTTTAAAAAGAAAACTCTGTCAAGAGCTGCTTACCTGGTTTCTGGGGGTAAGAAGGGAGCATGAACATATTTGCCTTTTGTTGTTTCTTTACCATTTACACAGGGCTTTCTGTATACCACTCTAACAAACCCAACTAATTTTTCCATTTCACTGTTGAATTAGTCAGTTTTCCATCGCTATAATGAAATACCTGAGATCATCAAATTTTAAAACTTTTGGAAGAGTCAGTCAACGATCTGAGCCTGGTGGCTCTGAAGGGGCAGAGGACTCCCAAATCCCCTCCCAGTGAGCTGCAGCCCTTCCACTGGGCCCCAGCTCCATTTCCATCGCCTCCCAGCCTTTAAGACTCAGACCTGTTGGTGAGAGTTAAGATCCAACCACAAGCTGGGTGTCTTGACACACGCTTTTAACCCCAGCACTTGGGAAGAAGAGGCAGGTGGGTCTACACAGAGTGAGTTCCCAGACACCTGGGACTATATAATAGACCCTGTCACAAAAAAATAAATTAGCTCCAAACAACAGTGCTGTCAGACTCCTTTCTTGGTCAAATTTAAGACTTGTCTTCTCTACCAAAAACAACTGACAAACCTGTTACAAGAAAGGAAACAAACATCTAGGGCCCAGGTGCTCTCCTGAAGCCAAACATTCTTTTCTAACACATTTATATTCAGTTTCCCTGCATAAAGGCCAAAACTGAGTCAGAGGACCTGAGCTGACTTTCTACCTAGGCCGTGCCCCTGAGTGACTAACACTGGTCCCTTTCAACACCTGCCCCCATCTGTCACTTTTACAAATATTTCCATTCTACTAGCTCTAGAAAAATCTGAGATTTCCAAAATGGATTTGATTATTTTGTCTTTTTTTTTTTTTTCCCCATAAAAATCTTAATCTCCTCCTTTCAAAGCTGGGCATAGTGCTGAAGATGCAGCTGCACAAACAGCATGCTCACAAAGGGGGTGTGACGTCTGTGTTCCATGCCAGCATTGCAAGAAGAAAGGGAAGACAGGGAGAAAGATTCAGCATAAGGATTGTCGTTGGCTTGTTTGTTTTTTTCAAGACAGGGTTTCTTTGTGTGGCCCTGGATGTCCTGGAACTCATTCTGCAGACCAGGCTGGCCTCGAACTCATAGAGATCTGTCTGCCTCTGCCTCCCAAGTACTGGGATTAAAGGAGTGTGCCTCCACTGCCTGGCAAGAATATTTGTTAATCTTAGAAGTTTATTTTAGGGATTACGGGAAATTTTGTAAGTGGAAAAAAAATGTTTAAAGTTGATTTGATGGAACGGCATTTTATTTGAATACTTTTACAATTGTATGCCTAAGCTTACTTCCAAGACTGATGACCTAAGGTCAGTTCCTGGAACTCACACAAGGGGAGGAGAGAGCAAACTCCTATAAGTTATTTTCTGACTTACACACACAGGCACACACACACACACACAAACACACACACACACACACACACACACACACACACACACACACACACACACACACACACACACACACACACCACTGTAGGGTGCACATATGTTAAATAAATGTAATCTTAAGCAAACAAACCAGTTGTGGTGGTGCACACAGGTAGGGTATGCAGAAGAGGCCAAGGCAGGAGAACCAGAAACAAAAGTAGAAGGTAAGATAAAAAATAGGGTTGCAGAGAAGAGAAGGCGAAACTAAGCAAGGGTTAAGGCTTAGAAGACTGGATGAGCAGTGAAGTTGTTTAAGCAGAGTACAGCATGTTGTGCAAAAATATAAAACTGAGACGACTGTATCTCCATCACTGAGCATGTAACCTGCTGGGTCTCCAAGATGCTCAGAACTCATCCTGATTGGTCTTCTCTGATCTGATTGTGAAAGGTAGCGAACACCTACCTACCTTTCACAATCAGATCAGAGAAGGTGGTTAAAATTTGGGGCCCAATCTTTGTCTGTTCCCTTCATAATTGTCAGTAGCCATCTAGAGTTCTTACTTGGTCTAGAGTTGCTTTCTGCCGTGTACCCACTCAGGGAGATACACAGCTGACACATTGACACCTACAGGACAGCAGTCACTGCCCGCCCCGATGAGCTTTTCCTTTGGAAAGCTTTCACTCACTAGTTCTGCCTAGAACCTGGTGTTCAGAACCTTTCGGTAGCAACAATGTTAAGTTACTGACTACACACACCACTTAAAAGAGGCCTGGAAGAAAATTCATTGTTGTTTGGTTCATGGATCCCTCAATTTCCTGAGTGCCTATTTCTGAACTTTATTTCACTTTCAACTATTTCTTTTACAATAGTGGTTCTCAACTTGTGGGTCGTGACTCTATTGAGGGGTCAAATGACCCTTTCTCAGGGGTCACCTAAGACCATTGGAAAACACAGATATTTATACATGACTCATCACAGTAGCAAAACTCCAGTTATGAAGTAGCAACAAAAATAATTTTATGCTTGGGGATCAGCAAAACATGAGGAGCTGTATTAAAGGGTCGCAACATTAGGAAGGTTAGAACCACTGGGCTACAAATTCAAATAGCTCCTGGCTTCCTAACTGTAATCAGGCACTGTTTTCAGGTGAGGAATAAGCATCAGAAACACATGATGAGCTCATAAGACAAAAAAAATTCTATGTCCCCGTCCTCCTGTTTCCATGCAAATATCCCCAGTAATTAAATCAGGAAAAGAAAATGTAGCAAAAATGTATCAGCCAAATGGCTTCAAATTTTCGGAAGAAGCTGTAAATATGGTCCTTTTTGAAGATCAGGTTCTAACTAGAGTAGGAGAAAGGGTAATGTTGTTCTGATGAAGCAGTTTTTAAATCTTTGTCAGTGATTTAAAGAGAGATAACTGGTATATGTTAAAGAAGCTGGCAAGGTTTTTAAATAGTTCGGACACTACAGGGAGCTTTTTGTTTCTCTTAAAGCAATGTACTCAGAAGTGCTGGCAAGACTTTGCTTGAATGTAGCTGTGCTTATGTGAGGAAGTTATTTTGAATTACCCTAGTATAAATATGCATGACTTTATTTGTATTGAAAATTCCCTTTGCAAGTGAGTGAATAGGGACTGTTACATCTCTGTTACTTTGAAAATGATTTAGTATTTCATTTTAGAAATAAAATATCACACCCGGAATTCAAACATAATGCCAGATTTCTGTCTGTGCCCACAGGTGATTTTGCACCTACATGAACACCTTTCAACTTTGCCATATAGAACAAAGAGAATAAATTGTCTGAGGTCTATGACCTTCTCACACCCACATACTCAACAATTCATGCAGTCTTTACTCACCAAGCTCTGTCCTGGGCACTCAGTACACAGCAACAGGCTTAAAGTGCTGCTCCTCACAACACATTTCAGACACTATTCTGTTTGCTCCAGGCCGTTTTTAGTAACACAGTGGAAATGGCAAATGCTTGAGTCATATTATTCAAAATTGAAGCCTACCGAAGACTATAGATAAGACTAGCATTGAAAGCTTGTGTTTCCTTTAAACAGAGAGGAGAGAAAGCAAGGTGGGACGAAGTAGGAAGTGCACCTGACGCAGGAGAGAACCGAGACAGAAGAGTGTTGGAGAAAGCAGGGAACAGGACTCAAACGCTCCTGCACACCTTTGCACAGAAGGTTGTCTACATGAAAGTCACATGGTCTTTGGCTGATGGAAGCTGTCAGTTCAGTTTTTAAAAAATGGAAAATAAGCAGAAGAAAGTGCCCCATCTTCTGCTTCATTTTTTTTTGTTTGTTTTGTTTTTTAGTTACAGTGTAGAGTCCAGAATGGGTCCATCGTCTATCCCAAATTACTACTCCACGCTAGTCCTCCTAATGAGACCTTAGCTTTTCTAGTCAGCTCCATTCTCTCTGTGTGCTTCTTCCTTTTTCAGAAAACACCTGTTAAACTTTGGTGTAGTCTATCAGAAGCAAGCCACAAAAAGCCTCACCAATGCCATATGGAGAATAAGATGACTATATGTACTCAGTTCTACCTCTGCTACTTTTCTTCAGGCTGCCTAGTAACAGAGACACACAAGATAGACTAAAATACTGTGTCCTATACTATACTTCAGAGACTTTCAAGTTCAGAGCTTTGTCCAAAGGGAGCTGATCAGGTCTCAGTATCCACAGTGCCTGCCTAGTGCCTTCATCTGGGCCCATTCTTTCCTCAAAGTATGATTGGAGTAGATTATAAGTTTATGTCTCTACAAAGCTTCTTAGGAATGAAAGGTTGTCCAATATTTTTATCTAACAGGCAAGTGGAGAAAACACAGCCATTGGAGATCACTTTCCCTTGCCAAACAGACTATTATTTGGAGACCCTAACTTGAAATAAGCTTAAACTTTTCCAAGTGAATGTATTCCCTTTAATATAATGAAAGTATGACAATGTTTTGCCCCAAATTCAAAATCCATTGTGATTTCAAATGCTATTTATTAGCATATTTCTTTCCCACAACCCGAATACTTACCTCAACTATGCAAGAATCCTCTCTAGTAGAAGCAAAACTTCAAGATGATCATCTTACAGAATAGTCACAGCAGAAGTCATGTGGCTAAGTTTTCAACACAGCACTAAATATACAGTGATAGTAGGTGGCAAGAAAGCTCAGGACTGTGATGTTTTCCCTAAACCAAAATCCCAACCTCTAAGCACACAAATAAGGAACGTTTTAAAGAAAAAAATTGCTATCACTTTATTGTTTTAAAAGACTAAACACTTTTTGTGAACTTACAGCTTTGTTCTATCTCCCTCCTCCAAGGAAGGGTGCCCCTACCTTTGTGCCAAGAACAATAGGTAGGCCAGCTTCCCTCAACATGGCAAAAGTGCCACTTTACCACAGAAACTTTACTTGTGGTTCTACAATGACCAGGAAACAACTCATCAGAATGGATTTTTTTCTTTCTTTCTTTTCTTTTCTTTTTTTTTTTTTTTTTTTTTTTTTTTTTTGCATGTGTAGCAAAGTTAGTTCCAGAGAGAGAAAGGAGCCTGGTCTTCACTGTAACAGAACCACTTGCAACAATATGCTCCCTGTGTCCACAGCCAGGCCTCCCTTGACACCCTCTTTTCTAGGGCATAGGGTAGAAAAGTCATATACACAGTAGATCATGCCAGGGCTTGCTGACACAACCCTACTCTAAGCATGCAGAGGGAGAATGAAGCAAAGCCTGTGTTGTGCACATGGTCTCCCTTTTCTTTTTGAAAGCACATGTCCCAGCTCTCAACCTGGAGGAAAAGACAATGCAGGCTAACTTTCTCCAATTTAGTCTGTCCCTCTGCCCCTCCCACCTCCATCCAGCTGTGGAAATTTTAGCAAGAGATCCTCTTTTTGCCTTGAACAAAACTCTGGTACTTCTTGACCACTGAATGCTATCTGGAAGGGTTCTTCCTCTAAGGGCAGGACACACTTGAAGAATTAGCTACAAGAATGCTCCTTACCCTGGCAAGTGGAAGTGTGAAATACAGAACCAAATTCCATTAGTTTTCAGTTTTGAAAAGTGTATTTTGTGATCCTGGGGTTGAACTCAGGTTGACATTCTTGTTTGAGGAGTACTACTGTAACAGCTAAATCACGGCCCCTTCCTTTTATTTTGCAAGGGGATCTTACCAAGTTGCCCAGGCAAGCCTTAAACTTGTGGCCCTCCTGCCTCAGCCTCCTGAATGCTTAGATTATAGGCCTGAACCAGCAAGCATGGCTTACAAATAGTTTTGTTTTATTTTGTTTTTACTGCCGCTGTTAGTATCATGGTATTTATAATCATAAGCACCCCACTCTTTCTCTTATGAATTTAAAAATCCTATAAGCCGATTATGTTTTGACATTATTGTCAGTAAACATTAATCTTTTTAGGATATGAGAACCAATTAAAGAATTCCTAATAAAATCAGTAAGACAAATAAAAAGCAATGAAGTCATTACAAAAAAAAAAATGAAATCCCATAGCATCACCTAGGATGATTTTCGCTCTGGTTTCATAATTTAACCTCATGTATGTTTCAGGTCATCTACAGATGGGTCTTAGTATTCATCAGCATGATTACCTAATGTTACTTTACATGTTTGTTATAATTCCCTGACACAACCAGCTAGAATCTACATTTTCTTTGTTCATTTCTAAACTGAGGTTCATAGTATTAAACAGTATCTGTACAACAAAATTAATTCTCACAAAGCAAGGAATCAAATCTAGTCTATGTAATTTCAAAACATGTGTATTTGTATGCAATGGTTCCTAGTTATGGTGACTATTGCTGTGATGAAATACCCAGACCAAAGCAAGTTGGGGAGGAAAGGGTTTATTTAGCTTACACTTCCATATCATTGTTCATCATCAAAGAAAGTCATGACAGGAACTCAAAGAAGGCAGCACCCTGGAGGCAGGAGCTGATGCAGAAGCTATGGAGGAGAGCTTCTCCCTGTGGCTTGCTTAACCTGCTTTCTTATAGAACCCAGAACTACCAGCCTAGGGATGGCACCACCCAGAATGGGCTGGGCACTCCTCTATCAATCACTAAATGAAAAAAATGCCTTACAGCCGGATCTTGTGGAGGCATTTTCTCAATTGAGGTTTCCTCCTTTCAGATAACTCTAGCTTGTGTTAAGTTGACATAAAAATAGCCCACTATTACCAAGGATAATTAAAATAAGCTAAGTTAGAATACATCACAACAATGCTCAAGTTCTACTCAAGAGGGCTAAAGGAAATCATAGAAAGAATCAAAGCTCTTTCTGTCACATGTGTAGGTGATGAAGTCTCCATCATCAATCAATCTAATACTTAAGCTCAGTGCCTAGGCCTGGGTAGCAATCTCCCAAAAGGAGCTATTCTGAGCAGGGGACCCTGAAGAAGAGACTTGGGTCAGGAAACACACTTTGTAAGCCAAAGGCACCAAAGCCAGAAAAAGTATTTAAGAACTTGAGCTGAGCCAGGAAGTAGTGGCACACCTTTAATCCCAGCCCTTGAGAGGCAGAGGCAGACAGATCTCTGAGTTTGAAGCTGGTCTGGTCTACAGAGCAAGTTCCAGGACAAGACTACACAGAGAAACCCTGTCTCAATAAACAAAAAAACAAAAAAATCAAATCAAAACAAAACAAAAAAACAAAAAAAAAAAGACTTGAGCTAATACTGTAAACTGAAGAAAAAATTAATATCAATGTTGGCCTAGAAGGCAAAGTAAACAATACACAAAAACACAAAGGCCTACTGCAACATCCAGGAAGACTAGAAAAGAGTTACAGTGAAGAAACAATTATCACAAAAAAAATCAAGGAATCCTGATCACATGGGTTGTCACATGAGTGTGGCTTTGTCTATGAGGGCAGACTTAGTAGACAGAAAGACCCGCAAATGGTCACCGATTCTCCCAAGCCCACAGTTTCTTGATAATATGGTGTGAAAAGTTAGGTCCTTGGGATCTTCTGTCAAAATTAAGTGGGATGCGAGATGGTTTAGCCTTGTGTCAGCTCCAGAGAAACAGGTTTCTTTACGCTTCTGGTTATCATGCCCTCCCTCAAATCCTTAGAATTATGCAAAATCAAAACCAAAGACAGCACAACGTTTTAAATGACTCTTATGACACTTGTGTATTGAATTGTGTTTCTGTTGTAGGTGTGCATGCCACAATGCAGTTGTGGAAGTCAGAGATGGCATGGAGGAGTTGGTTCTCACCTGCCAACACTGGGTCCTAAGGGTTGAACACAGGCCTTGGCTGGACATCTCATCAGCTCCCGGTCCAAAGTTTATAATTCTCAACTTTTGGCAAATTATGGAGGGTCAAAGAAGACTTCAGAGGAATCAAACTAGGCCACTAGACAGTTTGTAGGTGCGAGCTGTTTCTGATCCCATTAGCAAGAAAGAAAGGAAAGAGTACTGGTCACTCCAGACCCCTAAGCCGATTCCAAAGGTTCCTTGTGGTATTTTTAACCTACAGGGAATATGGAACATGGAATGGATCCTTTGAGAAAAGGAACAATTAAGGGACCCTTTAAGAACTACAAATGATTATAAGTGCTCCTAGGAGTCTTAAAGGGCAACAAAAATCCTTCAGTATTCTGGCTAAATATCGAAATGCTTTCCATCCAGCACTTGCATTGATTTTTAAGCTTTGCATCAAAAAGAAAATCTGGCCTTGTGGATATTTTAGAGACTAGGAGATTTCATTTTCCACTTAGTAAACTGACTTTCTTCCCGACTTGAGGTGCTGGAAATCATCATAAACCCTGGGACATGTGTCCAAAAGGGAATACTCACTGCATTATGAGTGGTCTTAAAGCAAAGCGCTGCAACAGCCTCCTTGTCTCCAAATTTGTGAGTTTGCTGCCTCCTTCTATTCCCAACTCTTCCTTAAGATCACTTCTGGGCTTTTGCACATTTAACCTTTAAACTCAAAGACCGTGTATGGGATTACAGAACACAAGAAACTTCACATTCAGACATTGCACTAAATTCCTTTTCAAAAGAATCTGATATTTATAACCAAATTAGGGCCATGTTGAATATAATAAATTAACTGCTGAATTAGCAGAAAGAAAATGCTCTATTTATTTGTTCTTTGGTGGCTATGCATCCTTTTAAACAGTCCTGGAAAATCACAAGCAACCATAAATCCTAAAATATTCAAAATTTCTTGGTCCTACCTTTATCCAACCTGGATGGCCAATTCTGTTTGTCCAAGTTTTCATTATCATAAAACTACAACACAGCAAATTCTCATGCATTACTTCACTTAATTCTTCACAACAGCCTGAGGGATAGGTGCAGTCAGTATACCCACTGGAGATAGAGAACCAAGCTTACAGTAGATTGCCTGTGACCAGGAAGAGAATAATCAGATAGAGGCTTGAACTTCAGTATCATAAAAATAACATGGACCGACTTGCTAAATCATTTTTAAATAACTTCAACCAGCCCACATATTAATAAGTTAAAAAAATGAAAACTTATCTAAATATCAAACCTGAATTATTTGTCAAATGCCTCATATTTCTGCTTACACCAGAGTAAATCAGCCAAGAAGTTCAATGCCACATTCCAATAAGAATAGATGGTGTACAATTAGTGCACATATCTGAATTTAGGACGAACAGTTACTTGATTTCACATGGAGATCGTTTTCCTAATTGTACATCTGCCATGTGTTTCAATGAGCTTGCTACATAAATGGTTTACAAATTGTTAATAAGTTTTATGGATCTCTAGAAAGAATATAATAGCATAACAAACTTTTACAAGTACAGAAATTTCACATTAAAATATCACTTTATTTCTTTATCCTGGAAGAATGAATTTTAAAAAACACATTTAAAATCAAGCATTAGATATGCAAATATGTGTTCAGATCAGAGATACCAAAATTATTCAGATGATTAATTATTCATCATAAAATGTCAATTAATAATTATGAAGCTTAAAAGGCATCTTTCTAATGCATCTTTATTTTTCTTGGCCTAAAAAAGGGCTTAATGTACATGTTCAATTGACTCATAACAAGTTTTAAAAATTCAACAAAGTAAACAAATTGTAAACAAGAGCAAGCTCTCTGATTTTTAATAAGAGAACTACAAATGTGCTCAAAGTGTAGGAAAGAACAGTAATTATAATCATCATGAAAATTATAAGTGGAGCCAATTCATGACATATGAAGCCTCATGTTCACTCACCTGCTAGGAAATGGACAGCAACCTGGCCAGGAAAACAATCCACATACCCAAGCTATGGATCTGCTTAGCAATTAACAGACCGTGTAACAGGCTGCTTCTACCTGAATTGATCTGTCTATGGTGAGGAGCAGAGGGACCGCTTTGGGATTTTTTTTTTTTTTTTTTTTTTTACACTTTCCAATAATCACTAAAAGAAAAACCAGTTTGTGTCTTGAATTTACCTACTATAATTTCTAAAGTCTGATAAGCATGATTAGAATAATGTATTTGTAAGTAAGAACAATTTGCATATGGCCTTAATTATAATGGCTCTCCCTGTGTCAAATACTTTCATATTTTTCCAAGAAGATTATATCTTTTTTTAAAAAAAATTATCTGTCAGAGCTGATATAATAATAGAGAGTAATAAGCTGTTACAGTCACTGAGATATTCATTTATTTTCATTATTATTTTACTTTTCACTGACACCTGGCGAACTTGTCTGTAAGACCCGGGAGTTATTTTAGTCAGGGTGTCCCTGACCTCCCGCTGGTAAATTAATTGCATATTAAACACTGTGTTTTGAAAACGAAATGATAAATCTGGACATATAAAGGAGACACCAAAAAATTGACCAAGAAGGTAAGTTAGGGAGGAAAACGAGATTGCAAAAGGAATATAGAAAGCAAAGAGAATGTGCAGAATGCAATTGCGACAGAATTGCAAGAAAATACGGATAAAGGGCAGAGAGGACTGAAAGGAGGGCAAGAGGAAAGGAAGGAGGGAGATTCGGGTTTCCAATCCCCTGGCGAGGCTGCTGGCGTCCGCACCCTGAATGCCCAGCCTTCCAAGTTGAGGCGAAAGCCACCTCCTCGGGCCTGCGTCGCCTCTAACTTGCTGCAAGTTTTCTGGTGACTCCTCCAGAGCCCCTTTCCTTCCACCACCACCCCCCTTTTGTGAGATTGACAGTCGCGTGGAGGAGGCTTTTCCAGGCACAGCCTTTCTCATGATAATCAGCCCCCTGCATCACCTCCCGGCCGCCGCTGCTTCCTCGCGGAGCGGGGCTCGCGGACCCGGGGGACCGGAAACAGGGCGGCGGGCGGGGAGCAGGCCGGCGAGCCAGGTCAGCTGACCGGGAGCGGGGCGGGGGTCGCGCGGTGCCAGGGCGGGGTCGGGTGTGTGCAGAGGAGGGCGGCGGGCCCGCGAGCCCCCCACGTGCTCCGGGACAGACGGAGGGAGCGAAGTTCGCGGGGGGCTGGGGGGGGAGGCTGGGGGGGGGGGCGAGCGCGCCGGGAATGGGGAACTGCGAGCAGACCTGCTTTGCATCAATAAATTAAGATGCTCATTTGAGTCCTGAAGTTTGCTGGTTCCTGTCAGTAAAGACGTTGGCAAACACCCCGAAGCCGAGATGCAGCCTTTACTTCAAATAAAATAGGAAAATAAAATCCTCAGCTGGCCGCCCCGCTGGGGCTAGGTGACGTGCGAGATTCCACAGCCTGCGGGCTTCGCAGCAGGGAGGTGAGGGACGCTCTCGGACTCTCCGGTCTTGTTTTGGTTTTGTTTGAAAGGGCTTCTCTGAGACGCTCCGATTTTTTTTTTTTTTTTTTTTTTTTTCAAATAGGCTTTCCCCTCCTATCCTAGGCTCAACTCCGAATGGATTGGATTTCGAGTTTGCACGTGAGAAAACCGTTTGGCTTTGCTCAGACCCCTCCGTCTCCCCCACACACCTAATCCAGGGGTCCGGGGTATCAGCCTTTGCTCGCAACTCTAAAAGAAGTTACCCACTTCCTGCATAGCGGTACAGGATTGAAATAATTCCTCTAGATGAAAGATCAATTCCATTTCTAAACCAGAATAGATTCCTTTTTTTTTTTTTTTTTAATTTTCCCCACATGGTACAAAATAAACACAATTTTCTTTTAAAAAAAATTATAAGCTGTGGCCAAATTCGAATTCTTTCTTCAGCTTGTGTATTCAAGGGCAGAAAGGTACCTCCTTGGGCCTCTGGGCCAGCAAGAGGAGTGGGGGCGGGGGAACGGCTGTGAAAGTTGAGGAAATTGACAGACTGAGAGGTGAAAGGGGGGACAGGCTCCGGGTCCGCTGCCGGGAACTGGAAACAAAAGGGTGTCCTCCTCACCCTGCCTCGGAGGGGGGGCGGGATGGTCCTGAGGGGAGCAGTTGGTTTTACCCAAGGAAACCCGCAAGAACTATTTTCCCCTCCAATGTCGATGTCAATATTATTTCACATTTGCATGTATCTGTTGTTTTAATGCCCTTCGCCTGCGCTAATCTCAAAGTGGATTATTAACGGGGAAAACAGTCCGAAAAGGAGCCGGTCCTTCTATTGCAGGACGTGTTTTCCTGCATGAGGAGCCCCAGAGAGGTCCCTGGTCCCTCTGGACTTTTCATCCTGCGCTCCTGTATTATGTGGATCCCACGGTCCCCATTGTCCCTGACCTGGCCCTGGGACCGAGGGAGTGTTCTGAACAAATTTATATTCCAGCTTCCTCTGGTCCTACTGCCTCTGTGATGTGGGAACACTCGGTCAAAAGCTTGGGGAGGGGCGTGCCAGGCGAGGGCTGTGGGCAATCTAGCCCTGCGCTCAGCCTCGCGATCTTTCCCGTACCACCACCCAAACGTCCACCTTCATGGGAACCTAGGAAATTGAAGTTAGTTTTGTTTTGTTCTCTTCCCCCCCACCCCCAAATACATGGAAAAACATGTCGAAACTCAGTGCAAACTATTGGGGGCCGCCTCCTGGCACTGGAGTGATGACTGAGCCCAAGGTAATCAGATAATTGGGTGTTTTTAATAGAAATAGTCAGCAGTCTATTTTGTCAGATCTGATGTAAGAAGACATTTTATATCCATGATAAAGACAGTGTTTTGTTAGCTATTTGTTCGCCTTGCCCTATAGTCTCATTGTGCCTTTGCACCAATGTGTCTGAGCTAAAAACGTCCAGTGCTTAGCTACCTGGGTTTTTGCAGAAGGGTCCTGCCAGCAGACACTCCCTAGAACAGGCTGGTTATTTCTCCGCAGTGGGAGAGGGAGGCTTAAGGCACTTTGGGAGAAAGCTGGTCTCTGATTTTTTTTTTAAAGGAATGAGAGAAGGAAGGAAAGAAGATATGAACCGTAATGATAAATCTTAGAGAAGGAAACTTGATAAGTCTTACATATATTTAGTACAGATACAAGATAGTATGAGAAATGTAAATGTAGGACTAATGTGTTTGATCCATGTTGGAAATCTTTTTTTATTAACAATTTTTTGACTGAAAATCTTTACAACCTATAGATCATCTATAGGTACTTTATCTGTGATGGGGGCATAGGGGGGATTAATTTATCCAATCATTCTCATTGTAAATGCTCAAATTAGGAAAGAGGTGAGTGTGTGTAACCAACTGTGAAAATCCGCTTTCTTGCACCCTAGAATGAAATCTAGCTGTGGTCATGCTGGGTGGTTGTTACCCTCCCCCACCACCACTGAAAAATAAACATGCAAAATACAAAGCCCTGTAGCTCTGGGAGTGTGGATGTGGCAGCCCCTGAGGTGGCTTCCCTCCTTTGAGTGCAGTCCAGTGACTCCTGCATTCAAAGTCTTGCTGTGGGCACACATTCAAAGCACAGTTCAAAGCAGTTTATCTTAATATGAGTAAAAGTCTAGTGTTGGATCAGGGTATTATTTGTTTCAGGTTTCTTCAGACTGAAAACAGGGCACTATGACATATCTGACAGTATTGAAGCAGAAAGACTGATAAGAGGCGGCAGCTGCTCCTCACACCTCCACATTTACCTTTACACGAGGAGCCTACAGGCTGTGGGGACTGGGCGTTTATCTGTGCTCTGAGGTTCTTAAATACTTTCACTATTTAAAAGAAGTGAGGAGGGGTCTCCTAGTCCTTTAAGAAATTGAGCCTGGACTGTTGAGGCAAAGCAGTTTCTTCCTTTTCCGATAGATGACTGTACAGAGCATCCTCGAATCTGGCTGTCTTTATTTACTTCTATATTAGTTCCAATTATGTGCAGTGTAAACCAGCTTTTTGATTAACAAAACAGCAGAGCATTGGTTAAGAACACTTAAACTTCAAAAAAATTCCCCTGGGAAGTGGGCTCTGAATTGGTTAATAATGTGCAGTACTTGCTAAATTGCTGACTTCCAGATGTGGAAAATATCTTTCTTGTTTAGGACCTATGTAACCTGATTGGATTACGACAGAAGCGTCACGTTGGAAGCTTTTGAGTGATTATTTAATTAACCATACAGTAGAAAGCTGTATTCTCCAGGAAATCCCTTCCATATTTGCATAACCAATCCCTCCAGAGCAAAGGTGGAGCCTTTTCTTTTTAATTTTACTTTAATTGCAATATCAAAAATATGTACTTCAAAACTTCGACCCCACACAGTTTAATGCCACCCTCTTTTTTCTATCATTGAAGGCTCTTCTGGCCTTTCTCCTTTTTCCTGTCCCTAACTCCCTCACTTTGTAGTGTGGTCTGCATGAGATGCAGAGAGATCCAAAGACTGGCCAACCTAATGCTGCTCTATGTTAGTCTAGAGACCCTTTATTAAAATGCCAAAGTTCTTTTAATATAGTAATCCAATCCAGAAACACTCTCTCTCTCTCTCTCTCTCTCTCTCTCTCTCTCTCTCTCTCTCTCTCTCTCTCACACACACACACACACACACACACACACACACACACACACACAACAGAACAGAACAGAACAAAACCCCTAAAATCCTAAGATGCAGTGAACAAGTCACAAGTAGTAGCATTTTCCTCCCCTGGCTCTGGCATCTTAAAAAAAAAAAAAAAAATGTAAGAAAAGAAAGGGCAAGAATTTAGTTCTAAAAAAACGGTGGTTTAGGTATCCATACAACTTGATGTGCACCTCAAACCTACTCATCAGAGAAAAAAAGAGATTTGCATGGAAGACCCAAGATCTTTCTTTCCCTGTAACTTTCGCCCCTCGGAGTTCTCCAGTTCTGTGAATGGTGTGCACCGTTTTCCGCCCAGTATTCTGCAGGATTTAGTGATGAGGATAATGATGCCAAAGGCTTGGCGGGGGGGGGGGGGGGGGGGGGGCGTGGAGAAGGGAGGGAGGGAGGGAGAGAGGAAGGGAGGGAGGTGGAATTTCATTTCTTCCACTAAAGCGTTTGCGGAGACTTCAAGGTATAATCTATCCCAGATCCTTTCCCAGAGAGAAACTTGGCGATCACGTTTTCACATGATGCTCACGCTCAGGGCGCTTCAATTATCCCTCCCCACAAAGATAGGTGGCGCGTGTTTCAGGGTCTCTCTTCTCTCCCCTACAGAAAAGAAAAAGAAAAAAATGTCATTAGAAGAGGCGTAACACGTCAGTCCGTCCCCAGGTTTGTGTTTCCTGGAGTGGCCGAAAAGAGATCAGTTCTAACCTGCTCGGCAGGAATAACGGTCCTGCCTCCCGACACTCTTGGCGAGGTTTTGTACAGTTTGCTCCGGGAGCTGTTTCTTCGCCTCCACCTTTTTCTCCCCCACACTTCGCGGCTTCTTCATGCTTTTTCTTCTCACCATTTCTGGCCAAAACTACAAACAAGACTTCGCAGGTAGGTTCCCTCCCCCCTCTTTTTCCCCCCTTTTTTAATCTTTTTTTTTTTTTTTGGTGTGCTTGCCCCCCCCATCGTCCTTTTCTAATTTTCTCATTTTGAGTGGGGATATTAGTCTGAAGTGAGCCGGGTGTCTGTGGGCAGGAATTTCAGGTGGTTTCAGCTCCTTGGCGGCAGGCTTTTCCCAAGAGTGGCTTCTTGGCTTTTTCTTGCTCTCTTTTACTCTCTTTACAACCCCCCCCCTTTTCCTCCCTTTCCCCCAATAATTTGCCCTGTACCTGTCCATTCAGGTAACCAAAGGTGCTTTTTGCTACGTAGCCTAGGAAAAGTTTTGTTGAGAACTGTATGGCTGGGGTAAAAACTCATCAAGTGGAGAGTTTCCTGCTTTGTTTCCACACCGAGTTCCAATTCATTACATTCAGCAATTAAAACTTTGCAAATACCTGTTAATAATTATAAAACTTATTCAAGATAGACCTACCAAATTCAGGGAGTAAGTCCTTCTCTTGGACATGGCAGCCTAACCCTTTCCCACCGGAGGCTGTTTCCTAAGCAGAAACTTGCCTGTTTTTGTCTGCTTAGCGAGTTTCATTTCTTTATTTCATTCTTTGTGTGTGTGTGTGTGTGTGTGTGTGTGTGTGTGTGTGTGTGAAGTAACACCTTACTTCTGTGATTATAAATAAAGAAGTGAAAGTCCTCTTAGAACTTGAGTCGTTTACCAAAGTGGGGGGGGGGGGCACTACAGCTGGGAAGAAAGCTGCTGTCGGGTATCAGGGTTAAGATTAAGGTAACTTTTGAAATTTTATTTTAAATGACCAAGTAATACACTCTTAGATTTCATGGATCTCTCTCTCTCTCTCTCTCTCTCTCTCTCTCTCTCTCTCTCTCTCTCTCTCACTCACACACACACACACACACACACACACACACACACACACACATTATTCCAGACTTTGGGACTGAAAAGTTAAAGGAGAGAGTACAACATTCACAGCAGCAGTGATGAGCCCGGCCACTATAAATGTGTTTATCTCCCACCTACTTACATGTTTTACATGCTACCCCTATAATATTGAGGGCAAGATTACTCACTCCAGAGTTGGGAATAACATCCACAGATAAAGTTCACAGCACTAATGCCATGTCTTCCCCCACACACATACTGGCTCATAAAACTTACTTTATTAAATATATATTTGATATGGCATGGTGTGTTGAGTCTCAGCAGAAATACAGAGAAGACAGCTGTTTCATCCCAGAGGCTTGTGTGGCTATTTCTTTATTTCAGGATCTCCCCCCCCAACAATTTCAAATTAATAAGACAGACAATAAATGATTTTTTTTAATGTGTCAAATTTAAAAGTCTACCCTGTCTGCCTAGGTATATTTAAAGTGCTTTCTACAACACCCACTTCCCCTTTCTCTCTGCCCCCCTTCACCCTGCTCAGCAAATGTGCGGAAACTGATACTCTCTTTCCAGGTTTTCCGCAAAGCTTGTAGCACCGGAGACAATAGGTGCAGGGTGTAGGGACTGGGCGTGCTGGGCGGCAGAGAAAGGGTTAATGGCCCTTGTGTTACAGTTTGCATCTGTTACATCTTTTATAGCCCGCTGTTTAAACTAATCCTCGAGGCACAGCGTCTTCCCACCCCGCGGAGTTTCAGGCTTCTCCCCTTCTCCGGCCCTGCCTCCGAGGTCCCCTTCTCTAAGTTTTGACAGTTTCAGCTGAAAAAATGCAGCGCCTCCCTCGATTTTTAGGTACAAAAGTTTCGAAGCCAAAAAGGATATGATCATTTAGAACAACTTAAAAGTGCTGCCACAGTGGCTACGGACTTTCTCTTTCCTTTCTTGAGAGGAAAAAAAAAAATTCTACTGGAAGTATTTAAGGAAATCAGTGTGGGGGAACATATGTGGGGGGGGGGGACTTAAGTAAATATTGCCTAAGTGGTGGGGTTAGGGGAGGAACAATGTCCAGAGAGCCTTATAATTATATTTCTTTTGCCCGGTAAAATGGGAAATCTTAATTTGGGGGCGGAGGGTGTAGGGGGAAAAAGACAGTGTCTCGATAAACTCCTAAGGGGAGGGGAGGGGTCGCGGGGCGAGTGGGCTTCCTGTAATTACTATTATCAATTTACCCGAGTGTGCTTCATCCAAGGGCTGTTTTGCGTTGTTTGTTACTTTTTTTTTTCCCTCTTGGGAATGGGGGGTCGGAGGAGGGATGAGAAACGATGAGAGCGAAAGACCCCTCCCCAAGTTGCCGAGCCCGGCTGAGGACTTTTCGGAGGAAGGGGTCCGCCTAGCCTTGAGTCAAGCAGTCTTACTGTACCGCTGTGTGCATTCCCTCATACGGTCAGGAGTTATGACTCATTTTGAAGATGTAATTCTTGTCTCTGATCCCCCTCGCGAGTGCAACACACCAACACTCGTAAAACCGTTCACCTCAAGCGCGCTCGGCGGCCGAATTGGCTGGAGGGATTGTGCCGGAGATCAAGGGGGAGTAGTGGGCCGCCGTCGAGTGTGGTGCACTTATGCCTTGCTAGGGCTCGACTGGTAGGCCACACGCTGGTTGCGCTGGTGTGGTGCGCTTCTAGTGGGTTATACGGGGCTCGTCTTTTCTGCGTATTGATGGAGCAATAGACGTCTCCTCTTTCGCCCTTACTTTCTGTCCGGACGCCGGCGGGCCATAGTGAGGATATCCTCGTGGACCTCCTCTTCGCGAAGAGGAGCCCGGCCGTCTCCCACGCCCGCAGCTCCGGCTCGCTCACTCTACCTTCTGTGGTCCCCGCGTTCGGCCAGGGCCCGCTGCCCGCGCGCTCCGTTGACTTAGAGCGCACATAAGCAGGCAGCCGGTGCGCCTCTCCACGCACACAACTTGCAGAGCCACCGGCTTCCCCTGAGGCGGCCTCGCGCGCCGTGTTCAATTGAGGGGCCGCGGTTGCTCGCGGTCCACCTCCCTCGGCCCTCGACTGCCCCTTACATTGCTCTGCCGCTCGCTCGTTTCGTGCTCTGCTACTCGCAGATCGCCTGCTTGTAGCTGTGCCGCAACGCAGAAGCGGGCCCGGGTCGACGGTTGAGCTCCTCACACCTGGCGCGCATAACTTTGCCTGTCTGCATCCGCTCTCTCAGATGACGCAGCGGATCATGGCGGACATGTGCCGCCCCGGGGCGCGCTGGCAGACTACTGCGCGCACAAGAGAGCCGAGAGCATAGGACCCAGTGAGGAACAGAACGCGTGAGAAGAGGCCCGAACAAACTTTCCGGGCCTACTCTGCGCGGGCGAGGGAAACACGCGCCCAGCGATGTGTAATGGTGGCGCCAGCAAGTGGTACGCGCGAGTAGCGCGAAGGAAACCGCGTCGCGTGAGCCTGCGAGCATCGCCGCGCGCCCACCTCGCCTCCGCGCCCAGTGCCGCGCTAGCCCCACGACCCGCGTTTATGCCGGCCCCTGCACCGGGGCTCTGTGCTAGCCATAAGATAGTCCAAGCAGCTGCCCCGCCGAACAACAATGAAAGGTGAGAGAGACACAAAAATACTACTAATAAATAGTGTGAATAAAGTACAAGAAAACAGGCTAAACGAAAAACGCGAACAACAAATATAAGAGTGAGAGTGTTCGTGCTAACTGAGGCGCTCTCGCGCTGACGGTACCGGACACTCCTCACAACACTCGCACAGGCCCCACTGGGCACTCCCGCCCGACTCACGCCTGCTCGCACCGTCCCTCAGCGGCCCAGGTCCCCGCGCCTCCGCCCGTGCTCAGGAGCCCGCGCCGCCGGCCGCCACTAGCAGAAGAACAGAGATGCAGGGAGGGCTACCAGAACAAAGACACAAAGAGAAGACAAGACCTGATCAGAGGCGACATGGGCGAAGGGGGGGCGGAGGGGAGAGAAAGATGAATAGGCAAGAAAGGTGCGCAAGAGGGACAGAAGAGAAGGGGGAACCGGAAGATTCTGACGCCTCCGCACAGCCTCAAAGTTCATTTGCTGGGAGTCGCCGGGCTGCCTCTATGTGCGCCAAGTAACGGTCCGCGGGCAGCGGGGCCACTAGAGGCCGACTTGCGAGACGGACCCGTTAACGTTGTCATATGAGGCGAGCTGAACAGAAGATCGACGTGGGCAGAAGCGATGTGGCTTCTCTTGCAGGTAACTAAGCCCTTGCGCAAGCTAGTGACATTCTCGTCCGCGACCAGAGAGAATTGGTGCGCGCGCGCGCTAGCGTGTATTCTCACGAGCAGGGGTCTCGCTCCCACGTCCCGACAGGATGATCCCCGTTAGAGAAGATCGGCTATGTATCGGCAAGAAGGCGAGAGCCAGCCAGGCAATGAGAGCTAGTCATTGTGCCTTTTTCTGGCTCAGAATTATGAGAGAGAGACATCTGGTATCAGGAGGGGATCAGAGGTGGCAGATTAAAGGGGTGTGTATGTGAGAGTTAAGGCCCATTTGGAAGGAGGACTTGGAAGTGTGGTGTGTGTGTTGTGTGTGTGTGGTGTGGTGGTGTGTGAGAGAGAGAGAGAGAGAGAGAGAGAGAGAGAGAGAGAGAGAGAGAGAGAGACCCTAGGTATTACCCCCAAACAAAATCGTGGGAATAAAAGAGAAAAGTGATTGGCAAGTGCGCGGAAGGAGCTTGGGGGAGGGGAGAGAGTTGGGGGACGACAGAGGGTGCAGGGGGTGGGTGCTGACGGAGGATACTGAGTTTTAAAAGAAAAAAAAATGAAAAGAAAAGGGGGGGGATCATCCCCTCAAAACAAACAAGCGATCCAGACGCGCCAGCCCAGAATCGGAAAGGAAACTTCACTCTCCTTTCGCTCTCAGCCTGAATGTCATGGCTGGTGTAGACGTCCGTGTGAAGACTGGGGCACATTGGTCTTTGTGCGGACACACCCTGGGTTCTCTCCCCCCAGCCCGGGCGCCTGGCCCGAGTACTGACCCGGGCTCCCATTTGATGGGGCACCAACTTCCACTTATGGCATGCAGGTAAAACCTGTTGCCTGTCTTCCCCTCCAGCCTCTTCAAATAGCTGGTTTGTGCCACCCGTGTGTGATAGAGAGCGGATATTGAGTGGTCGCGTGTCGCGTAAGGTTTTATTGCTCCTAGTGCGTGTGGGGTGGCAGTTTCAACGAAAAAAAGAATTCCTAGGGACAAAGTTTGTGCGCATAGATGTGAGAGGTGTGCACGTGTACGACGGCACAAAGTGGTCTCGGTAGTCATGGCGCCTGCATAAGGACTGCCTCCTCTCTTCTCACCCCTCTTCCCTTCGTAGTGTGGGTTCCTTGGTCATGGTGTTAGGTTTTTGTGTAAATGTGCAGATTTTTGTCTGTGTGCTGCTGTTGTGTATGATGATGGGTAGTGCTGTGTTGTGGGTGATGTCTTATTAGTCTGTGTGTGCATTCAGTTATGTAATTTTCTGGGTAAACCCGTAAAAGAATGTGGTTTGGTAGGCACTATCGTGGTTCAACTAGGAAAACTTATCATGGGCTGCTTGTGGAGCAGTGATATGTAAATTTTCGCTCAAAAAACTGTATTGGCGTTATGGGTTACCTGCTCTCATACCTAGTTGTGCTTTGCTTTATAGCATGTGTTGACTTGGTTGCAGTATTATCAAATACACTGCAGACACTAAGTGAGACATTTAAATTGGTTACCAAGCGCTTAGCGTTGCGCGAAGTTCTCGCAGGGCGTCTTCTTAGGCAAGCTCGCGTCCTTTCTAGCTCACTTCGCGCAAGTGTGTTCCTCTTATCTTTTGCTTTGTAGCTTTTTCTTTCTCCGTAGTTGGTTTCTCTCGCCTTGGCTACTGTATCCTCATATGTGTTAAGAGGAATTTTAGTAAAAAAAAAAAAAACTGTTCGTTATGTTACCCTGCCTTACCTCTTTGTGCTGTCTTTGATCTGTTTGCTTGGCTTAGTATTACAAAAAACAAGGACAATAATATATTCCAAGCTGGTTCCCAAGATTCGGTTCAGGCAGCCTCTTTTTAAGTATGTGCGTGTGTCTCTCTTTTAATTTAATTTTTTCTTCGTTGCTGCTTGGCATTATTTAAGGTGGTCCTTACACAGGAGACCTCCCCTTCTCCATCTCTGGGTAATTTAGTAGACACTAAAATTACATCCAATGTTCCCCTCTCCTCTCTCGTGTTTCCTCTGTTCCCTTTATTAAATGTTAGTTATTGATTTTCTAAAATCAATGTCTGTTGTGGGGCTTCCCCCCTTACAAGTATCTGAAGCACGTTGCTGATCATCTGGATAACAAAAGCTTTGTGTCATGAAGCGCCCCCCCCCCCATGTTAAACTGTTTTTTCAGAGAGAGAGAGAGAAGATTTAAAAGCTAGGCTACCAGAAGTATTCTTTTGCAGTGAAGATTGTTTGAAGTGTTTATTTCTTCTTGTTCTTCTTCCTTACACTCCCTTCATGATTCTGCTGTGAAATACCAACTTGGCTCCAGCAGTGAGGTCAGGCCACAGACCAGTTTGGGGACAGGGAGAGATCCAGGCTCCCTGGGAACTCTGGTGGCACAGACATTGGGGCCTCACAGGTAACACAGTGTACCAGGGAGGCATTCGGTCAGGGACACCAACCATTTCCCCTATGAACAACCATTAATTTGGGACAAGCTTCCACACTCTGAGGTGGATGGAGTTGAACTGTGATTTTCAGGCATTTAGCCCACACCCTAAACACTCAACAGCACATCTGTCTGTTGCCCACAGCTTCTCTGACTTAGACTGTTACCTGTCTCTTTTTCCAAAGAGTCTAGGAGAAAACGTGCTATAAGCTAAGGACCTGTCAGTATTTTCATTGGGTTTAATGTGACTTAGCAGGATCCAGGTCTTGAGAAGCAGGTAGGAGAACCACCCCCAGGACTCTTTCATTTTCTTTCTCATCAAATACATACCCAATGCATTTTCTTTTGGGAATTGCCAGGAGTTATCTGAACTGAGTGGGTTTTTCTTCTTTCCTGGATTCATGGAAAAGATGTCACTTTTGAGCTTGTGTCTTTGCTGATAACACTAAATATGATGATCCTTATCAACATCATCTAGAAATTCCTGGAAAGGAATAATAGAAACAATATCGTAGAAATGGAAGCTCAAGAGGGGGAAAGGCCCAAGCCCCAGAATGGCACTTTATATAATTTTAATGAAGTCTGCCGTGTGTGTATGGATAGACTAAATGACAAGGAGACAAACCGGCAAAGCAGTCCCTGTGTGTTTGAATGGCTGGCCAAAACCTTGGCTTAGAAGATGGTGATGTGTACTATTATTTTTTAAAAAGCCCAGGACAAGAAGACAGATCAGGGGACATAAATATAGAAAGAGAGGAGCAATCTAAAAAATCCAACCTCCCATATTCTCAGGCCAGCAAGATGACTAGCAAAGACAGTGAGTGCCAGGGCCAAGCTAAGCCATGGCTAGCAGTTCCTCTCCTTTCACCCACAGGGAAAGCAGGAAATCTCTTCCTAGAAAATAAGATGTTCAGGGAGGAAAGGGGGAGTAAGGTTAGGGGAAGGAGGCAAAAAGCAAATAGCCAGCAGACAAGAATGTGTGTAGGTTTCAAGAAAGTTCAGTCAGATGATCCTCAGCCGCCTGACTCACTTTGTAACACTTTCACTAAGGCTGGAGAGGAGGGGGAAAGCCAGCCCCCTCCTTTATAGTCCTCTGATTACACCCCACTATCTCCATGCAGCCTTGGAGGCAGGAATGAGCACACCAGACTCCGCTGCAGTCTACCACCACTTGCAGCCAGTCTGTAACTTGCAAAGTTTGTTGCTTTCACCCTCTGATTTAGGCAGCAGGTCCTGGGATGCTTCAGTTTCCTTCTTGATTAGCAACCTTCTGTGAAGAGGGGCCTGCCCCCCTCCCCAGTTCCCCGTGGCCCACCCTCAGCCTCTGGAAAAGTCACACAGGCATATGTGCGTGGTAACAAAACTGAAATCGCTCTGCTGCCTGTTTCAGAGGAAGGAATGGAGTTGTCTTTTAAGGGAAAACTAACTTAGCAAGGGAGAAGAAGGAAACGAAAGAGGGAAGAAAAAGTTACTTGATTTTGCTTCAAAGTTTCTACTAAAGGTTTGGGGGCTGTGGGCTGGGGGGGGGGGAATGGGGACAGGCAGGGCAGCTTTTACCAAACACCTTTGCTCTCTGATTTTCAGTTTACACAGAAAAGTACTTAAGTTGAATGTCTTGGGGAGAAGCAATCAGATGAGCAGAAACGATTATCCCTGCTTAAAAGAAACCTTCACTCCTTTCCACTTCTTTAAAGGGAGTAGAGGTGCTGTTAGTGATGCTGGGGGGCAATGAGGGATAGAGATGTTGCTCCCATTGCAGAGGTGCTTAAATGGCAAGAAAAGGGACTGCAATCAACCCCTTCTCAGGATGAGGCTTCCACCCACCTCCCTCAGAGATGAGGTAGGGATGGGCAACTGGGAGTGAGAGACCCTCTCTACATATCAAAGCAAGATAGCATCCTTCAGGCTTTAAGTGCTCACAACTTACCTATCTTTGCAACAGTAGAAATCTTTGGCAAGTTGCTTTTGTAAAGTTGATGAGTTTGTTCTAGGGAGCCTGTTTCCTTACTTTGAATGCTCTCGGGCTGTCTGTACCGCAGGTACCAGTTCTGAGGGTGCTCCGGAGATATCCATCTCCATCCTGTTCTCTCTGTGGAGACGCTGCACACACAAGGCTGGGGGCTATGTATCTAGACTGATCTATTTGTTTTATTTTGGTTTGGAAAAACTAAGCCAATTGGGGTAGACACGTGCTTTGCTTCCCAGCGGAGCCAGCAGCCAGCCTGGTGGCATCCTTGCTGTGGTGGTCCACCAGGGATAAGGGTAGGCTTCAGGTTTTAAACTTTGCAATGTTGCTCTGTTGTCAAGTAAAAATGGTTTAACCCCTTTTTGCGTTTATTTTCAAATGTGGGGAAACCTAGACTGTAACTCCCCATTAAACTGCTCTGTCATAGGTTTCACATTCTTCCCTTCGTCGTCTCTTCCTTAATTTGCTTAAAGAAAATTACAAGAGGTTGTTGAAGACCCTAATGCCATATTTTCCTAGGGTAGAGGGAAATGTGTGTTTCCCCTGAAGGTAGGAAAGAAGGCTGCTGCCAGCTCTCTAACAGGACTGTGATTATTCCGAGGCGAGGGGGGGCAGGCTGGGGTGCTTTTTCTTACAACTCTCCCTGTCATCTGCATTCTTCCAAGGCTCTGAAGGTGCATTTTCTTCTATATGAAAGGAGATTCTTTGTCCTATTCCTTCCCAGCACTGTGGCTTCCCAAGGTAGACACTATTTTGTGCCTGTCACAGAGAGAGGGAGTGTGCAGGTTTGCAGTGCTCACAGACAATTGATTGTCTGCGCTAATGTGTTTCATTTACATGTTTATAACGTCAATGGTGCTGGGTGTCCACTGTACCATTCATTCCCGTATTCCCACAAGGGGGCAATTGTCTGAATGGCCAAGTCAGACACCTTTTTGATTGCTCTTTGCTTGTCTTTTTAGAGCAAAGAGATAAAGGAGGAAAATCTGTGATGCAGAAACACTAGTTGAAAATGTACAAAATGTCACCACAAAAGCAGATGTTAACATAAGCCCAAATATGCGTTTTAGCCAAGATGTGCATGTTGAAGAACAGAATTCAGAGCAGAGAGAAGGATGACCCCAAACCAACAAATGCAGGCCGTTTCTTCACTTCTCTTTCTTCTTAAGCAACCAGAAGAAATGTGATTTTCCTTTTAGTTTTTGAGCTATGGAACATCCAGGCCCCTCCTTGTTGTGAGTGTGTTTGCTGTGATTTGTGAATTTTGTATATATTTATATAGTTCTGTCTGTGCCAACATCATCAGCTTACCACTTGGATAAAAAACCTATTGAGTGACTATTTGGGCTGTAGGGAGTGTAAACTTTTAAAAGTAAGATCCAAGGATTTCTTCATCAAGCAGTTTTTAGAGGGAAAAAAAAAAGATAATAATCATCAGGCTGCAGGAAGCCTTGCCTTCATAAGCTGTGTGCCAAATACTTTTATCTTGGGTGACAGTTGTGTCAGAGCGAAAGCTCTCAGGAAAAGTGTAACTAGTAATTACAAAGTAAATAAAGGATTTCATTTTAAGATGTTCTGTGCTGTTTCTCCCCCCCTCGTGTGTGTGTGTGTGTGTGTGTGTGTGTGTGTGTGTGTGTGTGTGTGTGTTGTGTTTCCTGTCAGGGTGCTGACAGGAAAAAACCATCCATGCATGTGTCTTTTGGAGTTTCTCGCCTCTCAATTCTCTCCTGCATATCATACATCTATGCAAGCCAACAGGAGTACACCTGTTTAAAAATCTTTCACAGATCGGATGGTGCCTTGCTGGTTCATTTATACAATACCATCATTAGAAGTTGGTCTGGTTTTGTGTGTGGTCCAGGAGGAGAGAAAATCCTCACTGTTGTGTCATGTGGTGGGAAGTAAATGGGGTGGGGGTGGGTTATAATTTTGTAGCAAATTAGGGGAAAAAGAAATCGCCAGTCAGTGGAAGGATTTTTTGCCTCTCTGAGAAGACACACAGTAGCTGCACCGTTAGCTGAACCCCTGACACGGCGGTCTTTTGAATGCCTTAGGTATGATTTCACTTTCGCTCACATCAATGCTGACCTGAATGCCTTTCATATCTGATCCGCTGTGTCTCTCCCAGTAAACATCCCCTGAGGGAAGAACAAAGAAAGAGCTCTTCTTCTTCTTAATCACAATTCAGCCCTTTCACCGCCGGCAGGCTCCATTTGCATTCTGCCACAGAAAGCCAAGATGAAAAGAGAGAGAGAGAGAGAGAGAGAGAGAGAGAGAGAGAGAGAGAGAGAGAAGGCAGGCAGAGGATAGTGGCTGAGTAAAGTAACTTAGGTGTTTGTGGCTGTTTGTTGGGCCTTCCCCTAGTTACAGCCTTATATAGTTGATACTCCTGCCTGTCCCCTCCTGACAGGCATATAGTGTTACAAGATGGCATGTCAGTACTATTCATGGCCACTGCCTACTTGAGGTAAAAAGTGTCAGAGAGGGATTGAATTCTACCCTAGAAGCCTGTAAGATTCGGGGGTCAGGTGTGCAGACTTCCCAGTCTCGAATGCTACTTACAATCTGGCCTTAATAACTATGATTGTTTACCTTATGACCTAGGAGGTGAGGGCACTGGAGGATGGGCGGGAAGGGACGGGCTTGGAGACCCAGTCCTGGTCTGGCTGAAGGGGCTGGTGCACAGCCTGAACACAGACAAAAAAAAAAAAAAAATCCTCAGGAAAACTGGAAAAGACTTTCCCATTCCCCCCCTCCAACCCTGACTTTTTATGATAATTCATATTTTCAAATGAAAGGGGAAAAAAGCCAAGAAAGAAACTCTCAGATGAGCCAAAAAGGAAAAAAAAAATCTCTGAAAAGAATTTTAGGGGGAAAAGTTGTTCTATTTTAAAAAGCTTTGAGGGCTGTAAAGTGCCACGTTTTTCACACCTTCTCCATACTTTTTTTTTTTCAGATTTTTTTAGTATGTTTAACATTTGTGAGATGACAGCCTTTTTGTATCTCAAACTAGATGCTTCAGGATTTGTAGGGAGGGGCTGGTGGTATTCACGTTTTCTTGACAGAGAAAGTTTGTGCCTAAAGGGCTCCTTCTTGCTGGGAATTGTTTAAACCCTGGTAGGCAGACCTGTCAGGTTTTCCTGTGTTATTTGTCTCCATTTTCAACATGCAATAGTAACGTGCAGTGGATGACACCGGAACAAGACCACGGCAAGAGCAGGTCCCTCTCGTGACAACTTTTCAGTACATTATCTGGCTGTAGAACCGTCTTGTCTTTTTCCACTTTCTGAAACCACTTTTAAGATACCAACAGTTCTTCCTCCACAATTAGATCACATGCACAACACACACACACACACACACACACACACACACACACACACACACCACACCCTGGGACATACATGCAGGCTTTCCAAAAGAAGAGAGAACTGTTTGATATGGATGGCGTTTCCAACACCCATGTGGTATCCTTCACTTATGAGAGCAGCATGAAGGGACGCATTAGGAGTTGTACATGGGCATGTGACACAGATTCCTAGGCTTTTTTTCCCCCTTTTTCCCAGAAGATTTACAGAATTTACAAAAAGAGATTAGCCCTACACCTTCCACCCCTTCTACCCACCCCCATGACTCAAGCAATGAAGGATTTAGGCAGATTTACTTCGGCAAACACCTTTGGACACTGGGGGTGGGGGGGTGGGGGGAGTCTGTTTGCAAAAGGAGGCTTTTGTTAAGTGAGGTACCGGGCAGCTGTGATATTAACCTACCCAGCAATGCGGGTTAACTCTTTCAGTGCCTGGCCCTTTGCACTCAGCAGATGAAATCCTGGCTCTCCAAAGACACTCAGAATTCTGGTTCTAGCAGTTTATTATTCAGACAAGTCTTGTAGACATGAAAACTGTTCAAGCTTTTAAAACAATGTGGTTTAATTAGATGAGGTGGACTTACATTGCTCATAAGCCCTCCAAATGGTGGTTTATAATTGGCAAGGAAAAAAAAAAGATAGAGAAAGGGAGTCAAGACAGCACATTAAATATTCCAAGAAATATCTTTAGAAAAGCTATTTTCATGTCTAGCTTTTAAAATATTAGACTCTGGTCGCTAGAGGGAATGGAGCAGCTGGGGCCTCTCTCCTCACTATGAAAGACACCAGAAGTTTGTGATGAAGCAAGGGGCTTCAACTTGAAAAGCTATGGAGGCCAATCGGACAGTGACATTATCTCAGCCCTAATATCCTTGGGAGGGGAAAGTCTTGCCTATCTGTCAGAGCTAGAGAGGTCATGTGAACCTCAGAGTCAGGCCCCTGGGCCACCGTTACCAGCTTGAGACTTTCCAAAGCAAGCAGAGAGGTTTTTATGAGGAAGGAGTTAATGGTTATTTTTTGTTGGGCACAAGAATAACTTTACAGGTGTTGCATTTGGGCTTAAATAAGATCGCCTTATTTAGTTTCGAAAGAGTGTAGGTGTCAACGTTCGAGCAGCCATAAATGTGTGAGAAAGTAAAGGGTATGAGACATGACAGAATTAAAGGTGTTTGCTATGTTGTTACACCGTGTGTCAGGCTGCGAGCTCCCTTTGTCACAGCCTCCTGGTGATTTGACAGCGCAGATCTACTTCCCTTCTAGGTGAGACAGCATTTTTTAACTGGAGTTATAAATACGGTACACCCTTTGGGTTGCTCCCTGCATCCCAGATTCGTGAATCCTATTTGAAATATCTTGCCCTAAGACACAATGAACAAACACCCATACACAAGGGGGCTGTGGGCTAGGGCCTGGGTAACGCCAGCTTCACAGTAGCTGGCATTGACTGTTGTTTGGCAAGAAGATCCTCTGCCAAATCATCCAATAATTAAGTTTTATGTTATTTGTATGAACGACCAAGCATGCAGTATTCCTTTTCAAATCAAAAGGAGGCTTAAAATTACTTTTTGAACACTTTCAGACCATGGTCAGGTCACAGTTTGGGGGCTGAATTAAAATGATCTCATTCATGATCTAATTGAGGCTGGCACAACCTTATAGCAGTAGCAGGAGTACATAAATATAAATCAAAGACCAAAATTTAGCAAATCATATCATTTGCTAAAAATCTGCTCATGAATTATTCTCCAATTGCCAACCCAGAAGTTAAACTTTGTCTCCCCTCAGCAACAGTAACTGCAAATTTTTTTTTTCAAGCTTCTGACAGGAAAGTTAGAGGAGCTGAATAGAGAAAGGAGAAGGAAGATGATCGATGTTTCATCAGATAACTGTGTGTTTGTGACCCAAGAAAGTACGAGAGCTGATAAAGCCATGCCCAGTACCAGTGGGCACTGCAGGCTTGCTTAGACATTACCACTGGCTGGCTTTCAGAAAACAGCCTCAGATGAGCCAGTACCCTGACACAGAGGGTGGAGAAAACATTGCCAAAGGACCTGACTGAAACTTTGCTTTCATTTTTTTCAACCGAGGGATGCAGTCGTCATAATGATTCACGATTCCTTGCAGTTCATTCTCTTGCCGAGCCGGGTTAAAAAACTGAGACTCGAAGCTGTCACTACAGTGAGAAGATGAGATGGAGCTATTAGTTACCTCTCCCATTTTAACTACAAAATTAAGACTCCAAATAACTTCCCGACCAATAAGGCTCAAATATCACATACTATTGTAACTACCACTTGGGGGGGGGGGGAGGTTGTCTTCATTTTTGTGTATCTATGCATTATTTTACCTTTGCTCATGTATATTCTACTATAAACATGAAGAGGTTGAATTCTTAACTTGAATATTTTGAGGTTAAAATTTTACATCTCAGTTGTATGAGGGCAATCTTCCAAGCAAGCAATAAATACAGAATTGGTCAGTTTACCCAACTTAACTTAAAGGAAAGTGAGATTTTCAATCTCCATGATATAGACGAAGCTTAAAGAATAATCTCAGGTGTCAGAGGTAAAATGATTCCTTTCTTTTGAGAATAAGTAATTACCTGTAATGATTCGCCATGACAACAAGACACATTCCACATAAAAACCAGTAACAGCTACATTGCTTATGTGACAAAATATCAGGTTTTGTTCTTTACAGACTGCTTCACATTCCTAATTAATCCTAGAAAGGGGGGAAAGGTATTTATAACAAGGAAATAGTCACTCCCTCCCCCTAAATAAGTAATGGGTAACAAATCAACGAATTTAAAGCTATGTAAAAAATCTGAGATTTTTTTTTCTCTTCACACACAAATGAGTGCATCTCAAGCAGTCGGTGCCCACGTGATCCATAAATTCAGCATACAGCTTTCACTATTTAATTTGTATTTATATTCTCTTGCATATCCAAGTCACTGTAATCAAGGAAACTTCGCAATTTGTCTATTCTTGGAAGTACCTGTTTCTATTTTCAACACCAAGCACATCAATGGAGTGTTTCCCATCATGAGATTTCTCAGTTGTGAGAGGTGAGGTTTACATAGAAGGAGCTCCTGTGTTTTCATAATAAATAGACCTGTTAAGGAGGAACTGTCTAGGAGCGAAATGGTTGTCCTCTAAAGACTTCTGTCACCTTTGCTCTGCTAACGAAAGGTGGAGCCTAAATGCAGTCAGTCCCTGAGCTCACACTCCTGTCTACACCCAAACACTGCTGCCCACTGGGAGC